>NW_024426552.1:14956739-15368617 GCF_017311325.1 Ursus maritimus
CAGTACTATTGGAGTGAGCCCTGTATTCCCCCTTCTGCCCCTTTATAATTCTACGACTGGATTCATAGACACCTATAGTTCAGGTTGACCAACAGTTTTGAGCTGGAAAGTTTTCACAAATGTTTACCCTTTGTGTCGGTAAACTTGGCCCATATACCCTTTCTTTTAGAGAGGAAGAGTCTCTTCGTAAACATGTTACGTGCCTCCCCATGTTATCTTTTACAAATAATAAACATCGGATGACATCTAAAAATGTATGTTTACCCGGAAGAGCCCCTTTCCACCTGAGAAATGACCAGTCTTTGAAGTATAATTAAAAGCAAGTACTTTGGGGCGCCTGGGTTCGCTCAGTTGGTTAAGCATCTGCCTTCAGCTCAGGTCATGTCCCAGAGTCCCAGAATCAATCCCCACATTGGGCTCCCTGCTCAGCGGGAGTCTGCTTCTCCCTCTGGACCTCACCCTGCTCTCCTGCTCTCACTCTCTTTCTCTCTCTCAAATAAATAAGTGAAATCTAAAAAAAATTTTTTTTAATAAAAAATAAAAATGAGCACTTTAAAGGACAAAAGTATGCTTTTCAGTGAATCTATTCTTCTCAGTCACACAAGAATATACCTTAGAAAAAAATAATTTTGACTTTAAAAGTAACATAAAACAATGGAAATTGATTCATCTACTGTTAAGTGTAGCTTTATGCTATTTCACTTGATTGTAAAATTCTAAAGTTTTATTAAAGTACATGTGACAAATGGCATAATATATTAATCTTTTATAAGTTTCTCACACTCTTTAATCTTAAACAAAAATAAGTTAGTGTTTCCAAGCTTTCATAGTTGTACAAAGACTAATAACATTTTATTTCACACAATAAGATGTATATCAGACAGTTTAATAGAAGCCCCCTAAGTCTTAGGATTGACTTTTTAAGAAAAACAAGCAAACAAACCAAATCTAAGCAATTAAACTAACTCTATAAATTGTAGACATGTAATAGCTCAGGGCTAAAAACATTTAATACCATCAAATGTTGATAAACTGCATTTTAAGCAATAGTTGCAATTAGTGATCAAAGATCATTTAGATTTTGCTCTATTTTCTTAAAAACACTTCTATCTCACCTACACACAAGAGAGTAAGTCCTTAATGACTTTATAATTTTTATGTCATAAAAATGCATTATCTCCCTAGACTAGTGTCAAATCATGAGTCTTCCCTCTTCTCTTAACTGTGTTTAACACTCTTACTCTGATGATACCATCACAGGATCTGAGCTGATGCCCAAAGCTCTATCGACCAGAATAGTTGGAGGGATATGGTGGTTTTTCACGTTAATCATCATTTCATCCTACACTGCCAATCTGGCCGCCTTCCTGACAGTAGAGAGAATGGAATCCCCCATAGATTCAGCAGATGATCTGGCAAAGCAAACCAAGATAGAATATGGGGCGGTCAGAGATGGATCAACAATGACCTTCTTCAAGGTAAGAAACTGACAACGTATTCTCAAAGGTTATCTCATATTGAGGGGAGGGGGATGTGGAATAAAAAAAGAATAAAAAAGTTAAAATATTTTCTCAAAAGGAAAAAAAGATGTGGGCAGTTGTTTTCTGTTGTTGTTTTTTTTTTAATAAAACTTATAATGACACACTCCCATTACAAGGAATCTATGCGCCCTCAACAGTCAGCATAAAGCAATTTCTCTGCTTTCTTTATCCCCAATTTAGTACACTCAGATCTACAGATCAGTATCTTCTTCCTTTATACTAGGGAAAAAAAGAAAATGCTGTTTTCTGAACGTAGCCCAACCACCCATTAACGAATAACTCATTCATGGAACCCACAAAATAAAGATTCCTTAATCTGAAATTCTGATAATCAGAATACAGAATACTTCATCATTGTTTTGTTCTTTGTGTTCTGTATTTAATGAGATAGAAGCAGATAACAAATAAATGTGTCGATACTGGAATTTATTTGAAGATTTGGAACCAAAAAAATTCCCTGGGGGATGCCAGTCAAATATTGTATCTGCACCAATAAGAACAGTGCCCCCAGGGTGGCCTGAAGCATTCCAATAGCCGGGACTATTGGAGGAGAATAGAAAGGAAAATTAAGTTAAAGTCAATATAGTTTTATTGTCAAGTGCATTTCTTTGTTCAGGCCTTTTTAATTACTTACTTAGAGTAGTGCAACTGATTTCTGCCTTGCTTATGGAATAAGCCTTAGTACTTTTATTATAAAATCCCAGATACAATAGTTCCGCTGGGGGGGGGGTGGGAATGGATTTCAATAGATCCAGGGAGTTGTAGAGACAGCAAAAACACTGCAGAGATTATGAAGGTCAGCCTTTCACTTTACTAATGAAGAAAACAAAACCTTCAGAAACTAAATTATCTTTCAAAGGCGCAAACTTGGTGCTAGACAGGGATGGGTTAGAACCTTCTTTTAACTGTTCATGTGAAGAAAAAAAAAAAAAACAGTTGTGCAACCAAAATAAACTCCAGAAAAAGCACTGTATCAAGGTAGCATACCTCGCTTACCAAAGATGCAGTTGTCCCCCCAAGATTGAGTAGACAAAAACTGGTGAAGAATATTAATTTAGAACCAAAAAAACTAAGGGTGAGAAAAAAAGGGAACACTACTTTGTATACCAGTATAAGTTCACCAAAATAGGTACTACTTACTGCAGTAAATTTTATCAATTAACAATAATGATTAATAAATACAAATTACTCTGTTTTAAGTACTTTGTTTAAATTTACTCTGTTTTAAAAGCCAAAGGGTTATCGAAAACATAGTCACATGAAAAGTTGGGATTTGCTTTTCCCCTATGTTAGAAAAAGATGATTTTTAAACATTCTTTTCATTTTAAGAAATACATCATTGATTTAGTGAAGGTATAAAGTGTGGTGATTGTTCCCTAGACAAGTGTTGTTTTAAGGACAAATGACATTAAATATATGGCTATCCAAGTTTATGAAAGCCTGGATTTTCGTAAAATCAATAGTGTGAAGAGACAGAAGTTACCTCAAGCTAGTGATTCATCATGATACTTGTCAGAATCCAGAACGGTTACCTGCAAGGCATAGAGGGCCAAGGGACACTGCCAAAGTAGAATTGGGTATGTCTGAAAAAATATCTGAAATGATTTCCCTCTTTTACCAGTATCAAAAAGTTTTAAAGTATCAGGAAATAGGTAAATAGAGGCAGAGAAGAATCTGCTACCTTCTGAATGCATACTACAAATACAGAAGAGGGACAGACTGCCCTTTGCAAAAGCAACGGATCTGACTTCTCTACTGGACAAACAGTCTGTGTATTCTCAAAGCATCCCTTAGCCTCAGCTTGAGCTGTTTCTGCTCACATGCCTCTTGTGTATCAAGGGTACCGGTCCCCATGTTTCCAGCAGGATCCATTGCAGTATGTTGGATAATTCATTTTTCTACACAGTCGTGTGCTAGTCTCACAAATTCTGCTCGCTGGGGCTTTTCAGAGAGGGCTCCTGCTTGCTCCTCGGCCCTGAAAATGTGGCACGAATTAAAGTGGTCTCTCAGGTCGCCAGGCAAATGATGAGTCAATAAGCATTTCAGGGAGAAAGAACATGATGATAGTAGCAACAACAGCAAGGAGCATAGCAGCGTGTGCAGGACACTAGCTCGTACCACACGCTCTGTTTGTAAATGCTTTACATGTATTATTTCATTGGATCCTTATAAAGACCAGTTAAGGCAAGTATAAAGACCAGTTAAGGCAATACTACCCCCTTATATGGAGAAAACGAGGCACAGCTCAGTTAAGTAACTTGCCCCAAATGTACAAAGCTGTCAATAGAAGAGCCAGGGTTCAGCCAAACTTCAGAGCGGGCTACAAACTTAGCTCCTTGAGGGTAGAGAATTGCTCTGTTTTGTTTGCCATTCAATCCCCAGAACCTAAAACAATTCCTGGCACATAGTAAGCACTCAGAAAACATGTTTTCAAAAGATGAACAAATGCACTAATGAATTCTAAGAAAGGTGGAATTCATCAGAGGAGGGAGGACAAAGGAAGGGAAGTAAACAAGTGTCTTTGTCCATTCAGGCCACGACCATGAAATAGCACAGACCCGGTAGCTTATAAAAAACAGAAATGTGTTTCTCACACTTCATGGGGCTGGAAGTCTGCGATCAGAGTGTCAGCATGGTCGAGTGAGGGCCCTATTTCAGGTCACAGACTTTTCGTTATATCCACACATGGCGGAAGGGGGGCAAGGGATCTCTCTGGAGCCTCTTTTATAAGGCACTAATCCCTTTCGTAATGGCTCCATCCTTATCACGTAAACACCTCCCAAAGGCCTCACTTCCTAATATCAGCATCTTTGGGGGTTAAAGATTATCATCTGAATGTGAGGGGGACACATTCAGACCAGAGCAGGAGGAATAATAGAGACGCACACAGGAAGAGACACTGTGGTCATGATCCCCAATTTACAAGTTAGCTTGCAGCCGGGCAACCCTATTTATCACAAGGGAATTTATTTGCAGAAAGAGAACAAGGACTAAATCTGATTTAGTTGTCCCCTTGAGGGAGGCAGGCTGTCAGAAATCTTCAGAGGAATACACACTCAGGGTTTTTAAGCTGGATTATTCCACAAGGGAAAGAAACATTCCAGGCTTTCAACTCTCAGAGTAGTTCCACCTTGAGTCACTGAGCGACTGTCGTTAATGGTCAAAAAACTCAGTACTGAGCCAGGTCTTCATTATCATATCACCTCTTCTGCGCCATCAGGACTCCCTCCCCTTCTCTCTTAATTAAAGACAATATCCTCTCTTGGGCTGTTGAATGAATAAGGAAAACCACCTTTGCCCAGTCTAACCTAGCACGTTCTGATCCATTGTTGGGTCATCAGCCATTTGCTCAGATGGGTCTCATCTCCACTCAATCACAAGGAAACTTCTAATAAGAAGCATCTCCTTATCACACACAGTGTAACTTAAAGTGCTTTTGTTCCCAGGGGGGAGGAAAAAAAAAAATATATATATATATATATATGTATATGTATATGTATATGCATATGTGTGTGTATATGTGTGTGTGTGTGTGTATGTATATATATATATACATACACATATATATGTATGTATATATATATATATATATATATATATATATATATATATATTTCTCCCTTTGGCAGCATCCAAATGGAAGAAATCTGTCTCTTTGCTTTCAAGTTGATCCTAAATTGTTTTTAAAGCTATGGAATAGGAAGTAGCAAGAAGGAAAGAACTATAGAAATTACCAAAATCTGTGAAGACACAAAATACACTGCCTCATATGTGGTCTCTGTGCCACAGAATTTAGAGAAGTTTCTCCTTGAAAAGTGTGGCCAGAAGTTGCTCACTAAAATTTTAATCACAATCCATTGGCTTTTTTCCTTAGATTTTTCTATCTTTGCAGACAGCACAACTTCAGATATCAGATTTGGTTTATTTTATTTTCAACATAAAAAAAAAACCACAAAATTTAATTGTTTAAAGTAGCTCAGGTGAAATTGCACTATCTACCATGTGAATTCAGGTAAGGTTGAGGGAATAAACTGACATGTATTCAGCAAGTGCTGTTCTAGGTACTCTGTTCTGAGACAGGAGAGGCTGAAGCAGTTTTCCTTCACTGAGTCATTTGTACATAGAACAGCTACCTTGGTCATCAGGGGCTGTATTTACACAAAAGAACTAGGATTAAGTCATAAATTCAATTCCACGTGCATTCACGAGGCTTTAGATGGACAGCTAGAATTTGATATTGTCCATAAAGAAAGGAACAACTCTAAGTTTTGTGGCCAAGGTCACTCAGTTAATGATGCTTTTTAAACATCCAATTTTCTCAAGGTCATCAGCACTTTGAGTCTTAAAGTCTTAAGCACTGTGGATGATATATACCCATTTGGTCAAAGGGTGTCAGTTACCACTAGGCCAATTGCCAAGACAAGGTTAAGGAGAGGCAGAGTATTTTATCAACCATCCAGGGACTGTTGAAGATGTTTGAGGAAATTCTCCAAATGTTAGGGGATCTTTTATTTCTCCTTGTCAGGCTGTCAATTAATAAATGGACTTTTTTTTTTATAAGTCAGTGTTTTAATATTTCAGAATTTCAAGAGACTTCACTTAAGAGAATTTTTCAAAAAACTCCCTTTTATTTTCCACTAGGGATAATACTAGTTAATAATATGATATTAACTATATTGGTTTCTCAGCTCTCTGCTGCAGAATTGCTTGGTTCTTTCTACTGTTTCAAAAGCCTGAATGGTATAAAGGTTTTCCCTGCCCTTCCAAACCCCTGAGACCACCACCAGCATCTTAGGAAGTACAAAGATCAGTCAGCTCACGGCCAAGCTGTGGACACAACTTGGGTGTAGCTTCCCCAAGGTCGACATGACCCATTTCCTCTTTTATACTCAAGTAATTTGACAGCAAGGGCATCCAGCTACAGCTTCCCCTTTCATAATGGAGCACTAAGACACTAGTTTTCTCCATCTCTCATAGAAGGTAAGGAAAGTGTGAAAATTCTCTTTTTTTCTCCTTGATGTAATTCTATTAATTACCTTTCAGAATAAACAGAATAGTCTAAACTCTGGTCTCATGATGACAATTCAGCAAGTCACAATTTTTTTTCCAATTGAAGAAAACATTGTCATAAAAAGTCTAAGAACATTTTGAGCCCTGAAAAGGAGGATTTCCCAGTGGCCCTTGCAAACCAACATCCAAATGGGATAATGGTGCTAGTCCATTGTTCAGAGATTGAGGATACCAGCCAGTCTTCTCAGGAGATATACCTAACACCAATTGCTGGGATACAATTTAAAACTTATGGTGAAGTGTTTCAGATTACACGCTCTGGAGCCCGACAGCATAGCTTCAAATTCGGACTTTGCTGCTTTTTAGCTACCTAGACCTTGGCAAGTTCTTTAAGCTCCACACCTTGATTTCCTTTTCTGTTTATTGAGGATAATAGCTAGCTCATAAGATTATTTTAAAGAATAAAGGACTAAACAGGTCATGTGTTTACAGTACTACTCGGCAAATTGTGAACAATCAGGAAGTTAGATATTATTATAATTTTCACCACCAATGTCATCACCATTAGCATCCAACACTTACCCCTAGCTATCAGTCCTACTTTTTCAGTCTCTGTGAATTTAAAAAAAACAAAAACAAAAACTCTATGTTGGTCTTTGCTCCACTTTCTTACTGTCAGTGATCTCTGGAAGGTGTGCCTTCCGCTAATGGACAGAGAAGTCTAGAGGGAGTGCCAGTGCCCAAGATCTCAAAGACCTTCAGAGGCTAGGCCAGACAAAAACCTTAGTTTTTGGAAGCTTTTCTAGGTACATACATGGTGTTTGTGGAGGAACCATTTCCAGATGGGAGATAGCCAACAGATGGTAAGGCTGTCCTTAGAATTCAGATGAGAAGCAGAGCAAGGTAGTTCAGAAGGATTCATTCCAGCTTACATGTTTTCCAGGATCTCCAGTCATAGCTCTTGTCATAACGCTTGAGGGTGACACTGTAAGACATTGGAGGGGGGCAGGTATAAGATTGTATGCAAAGCTTGAAGACCCGAAGAGCAATAAAGAGACGAGACGCACACAGACCTGTTAAACACACGCAACGTGTGATTCAAGAGCATGTCTTGTGCAGACAGGAAGTAGTGTGAACACCAGAAGTCCTCGTGAGCCAGAGGGGAAGAAAATACTCATGTAAGAAATGTTTCTCAGTACAAGCTTGCCTTGTAATAAGTCACTATCCTCTCAGACCCAAGCCAGAGGATTACACAGATTAGATCATGATTCAGTCTCAAATGACTTGGATAAAATAGGTTTAAAAAAAATCATAACAGACTTGTCATTTCTGGCTTTCATGGTCTAGGGACTTTGGACTGGCTATGGGAATACGGGACTCTCTAACGTTCATAATCTCCTTCCAGGGAATGGTTAGGAGCTGTCATCAACCCCAAAGACATTTCAAGGAAGTTACTGAGCACCACACCAGTGGAAGTGAAGCAATGAGCCATTATGGGGAGACAAGTTGCAGACAGAAATAGTCATATAAAGAAGCATAAATGAAAGACATTTCTCAAACTTCTCTGCATAAGAAGATATTAGCTTGTGTTGGAAAGATTCAGCTAATTTTACCATCAGTACCCAAAATATTGAGTCCCCGTACATTAAAAATGTATTTGGGAAGAAATCCATGAGGTCAATTAAAGTTAACCTTTTTCAAATCCTGGTATATTGCCTGTAATGGACCAATCTTTAACTCTAGACAGGAGTTTTAACTCTAGACAGGTGTTTAAATCCCACTGAGGGAATTTTTTAAAGGGAGCACATGAATTTTTAAAACCTTGGAGAGTCTGCAAATGTCATAACTTTCTATCAATTCAAGATAGGAGCGTGATCAACCGTAATAATCATACTACATACATTTGAAAGACAGAGGTCCTCACTATAAGTAGAGATGCTTTCTTTTGAGATCTTCTTTCAAAGGGATTTTTGTAAATTAAATCATATTTTTAAAATTCCATGAGAATAGATTATTTAATGAAATAGTATATTTAATTGTCAGTTAAAGAAAATGGTTTTTTTAAAGACAAACTATTTACCTCTGATGCCTCTGCTTCAAAAGCTTGGATTTCTACATAGTTGATTTCCAGGTCTTTGACTGAGTTTCAAGATTTATCTTAAATCAGAGTTTATCTAAAGAAAAAATAAGTTGAAGATTTTAAAATGTAACTGTTTTTGGCATTTTATTTGCTCAATATGCACATATTCACCATGTTTATAATAGCATTTTTGATAAGCTAACAAAGATCAAATATGAATAATTTATCCCCAGTGTGTATGTATGCATGGGGAGTTATGGATATATATATAAATAATCATATCTAATTTTTTGTCTATACAAATGTAAGCTGCCTGACTTTATGTATATAGTTCCATACATCAGACACCAACTACGAGAGGTGCAACAGTTTGATTATCATAGGAAAATAGCACCACTACTCACTACAATTGTTTCTTTAGAAAATTTAGCTGTTAAAACATTAGCCAAACCGTGAGTTTGTTGTTGGGTATATGAAAACAAATAGCCGATTCCCCGCTGGTTAGGAACACAGAACCTGGAGCCAGATTGCTGGAATCAAATCATAGTTTCATCAGTTCCTCAGGTGGCGTTCTGATTCCTCACATATAAAAGAGGCATAATAATAGCATCTTTCTCATATGATCACTGTGAAGATTAAATGAATTAATATACGCAAAGCGCTTAAACAGTGCTTGGCAAACAGTAAACACTGCATGTTCTGGTGATTATTACTATTTTCAATAAGTACTTTTTAACTGAACACAGACACATTGTAAATCATTTCCCAGTGAGTGTTTAACTTGCATGCACTATAGGGGGAAAAAGAGATCTAAATGCGGGTAATCAAATGGAGATCCAGTAATGCTCCCTTATAACAGATTTTAGGTGAAAATATGCTTAATCTTTGCCAACAACATTTCATCAGCAACAGAATAGCCACATAATCAGGTTTAACCAGGCAAAATGAAATTATCTAAATCTGATGCTCCTGCAGTATTTGGGGGGAAAAAAAAGATGATTTCAGATTTAATAAATGAAGGCTTTTCAGTTTGGTGACTTTTGCTAAGCAGCTCAGAGTACTTTACAAATATTCTAATTAACCTTTAACATATTCATGGAAATAAGAGGTATTCACTGTTTCTATTTTTTAAATATATATTATTTAAAACGATTTAACAGGCTGAGACTACAGAAGATTTAGAAGCATAAAAATATCTGACTGTCATTCAAACAGTTCCATTTAAGAATTATTAAGATTTGTGTCTTAAAAATGGAAAATCTGTTAAAAAGAAATAAATCTAACTACTACCAAAATAGTACTTTTTGACCTAACAAAAAATAAACATTACAGAAGAGGGCATGACAATGGACAGAACTCAGAAGTGAAGAGGAAAGAGACCCTAATTCTGTGCTCTTTCACTAACTAAAGGTGACCTTCTGTGGGTCTCCAAAGTCAGGCCCTGCATAAGTAATATGAAGGAGTTGGTCCAGAGAGTAGAAAGTAGGGGTTGAAGAATCCTTAAGGGAAACTCTTCCAACCATGGAGTTCTTCCTGTAGGCTTCAAAGGTGGAAAACTGACTGTGTCTTAAGGTACTAGAGCCACATACAGGTATTTCTAACAGTTAAAAATGTTATTCTGTAGCCATATTTTAGGAGTCTTTCTGTTTCTCTACGCTCCCCAGCTTCTCAAATAGTCCATAATTCCAAATGTGGAATACAGTGGAGCCCCACAAGAGCAAAACTTCTAAATGATGAAAAAGAACTTTAACTGGAAGCAAAAGGGTGCTATTTTGTTTACCATCATTAAGCCCCATCAAGAATAGCAGGAGGGGTCAAAGGAATTTAGAACGTTTCCTGTACCTTCAACTTGAACAAGTCCTCTACCAAGTGGTAGTTTTCTTACTGGGAAACAGTTCTGCCCTCAATGCTTCAAAGGAGTCCATGCCAGCTAGACTTCCCTCCCACACCACAGGGAGTTCGGGTCAAGAATAATCTTCTACTCTGAGAAGAAAGAAGTAGATATGGTTAAATTAAATCCATGACCTCCAGCTCCACAGAGCAGCCCTACTCAGATTGCGGTGTGAAGAACATGCTAACTCAGGGAACATTGTGTCACCAAGCGGTGAGGAGACAAGAAAAGAAATTGAGAGTAGGAGTTGAGAATTTTTGTAGTTCATGGATGTTGTGGTAGCATCAAGTACATGATCAGTGGATACTTCTCCTTGAATATAGATGACTTTGAGGGCTGTCGAGTGCTCTTGGTGAGCCACACACTATACAAGCTGTATGTTAGTTGCATGTAGTAGGACCACAGATAGGTCTGCCATGTATTGAGAAATTAGACAACCCCCCACAGCAGATGATTTGAGAACATACCTGATGGGGCTCCATGACAGGCTTGTAGGTTCTGAGTTGAATCTTTTCATCTCCCTCCATGTCCCTGAAGTCCTGGACTTCCCACACTTGTCTATTTACCATGAATGAACTCATCATTTACTTTGTTTTGTCCTCAACTTCCCTAAACTAAAAATCTAGTTTTCTAACTATTTACAACATTCATTTTTAATAAAAGTTAAATATGATTAAAAAATGGATGTTTCATGGGATTTTTTTTTTTAATGTGGAGGCTGACTCTAAGTTTGTGTTAACACGATATAAAATAGCAAACTGCGTCAGGGAATAATCTGAGTCCATGAACTTAAGCTATATTGTCGTAGGTAGAGCAAATACGATTAAAATCATTCTCAGAGGAAATTTGGCAATAAGGACATCCGCTTCCCCAAGACCGTCATGGTCCAGTGGAAAGAGCATTGAGTTAGATGTCGGGAGTCCTGGCGTCCAGTATTAGCTCTGATACTGACTAGTTCTGTGACTTTCATGAAGTCTCCAAAGCTTCTATACCAAAGTTTCCTCCTCTGTGAAAATGGCAGTTTGAATGAGTCAGTTTCTAAAGTCTCTGACAACTTTAAAATTTCATACTTCTAAGAAAATTATTTTCCCTTAGTGTAGTTTCCTGAAAGAGGAAAAATTTTCTTAGCTGTGTATTTACTACCAAAAGACAGACTGACCTCCCTGTCCTCCTTAGAGTAGCTCTTTATTACAAATTTAGTATTATCCATCACTTAGAGGTTGAAATCACACAACAAATGAAGCATTGACCTTGATCCCAAAAAACATGCCTTTGTCATGGAGACATGAGCTCCAATTTGCAGATATCTCTGGGGTTGAGGAGTAATTCACAGGGGCCTAATCATGATAGAATGGCTTCCACAAAATACCAGTATCTACAAGGTACTGTTTATTGAATTGTTGTTTGTCTCACAAGACCTTTCTCAGGGGGATCTTCAAATGCCTAACAATCCAAAATAAAGCCATCTGTCCTCCCTTAACTCATAAAGCCCATGGCATTAATTAACCCAGGTCCTAAATAGAGTTAGGAATTAACTGAGCCCCCAGGAACACTTGAGCATGAATAACCACGCTGGAGTTGATGCCACAGGTATTCCATTTATTGCTTACGGCCCCAAATCATGTTTTAAGCTTCTCTGCACTCCTAAGATGATATACCCTATGCCTGCCAAAGAAGCGGTCTCATGTGTGGGGGCTGGAATTAGCTCAGAATTATCAGTAATTCCCATAATGTCTTTCATTTTCAAAATAAATGGAGGGGAGTGTTGATGCAAAGGAAGACAAATTCAGAAAAAAATTGGAAAAATATGGAAATTACAGAGTAAAATGTAAAATGTCTAATCATAGATCATTATTCAAAAGAATAGAAAATCCATATCCAAGCAATATGAAAACTAAGGCAGTATATTTTAACAAAGAAAGTAAGATAATGAGATAATGAAATGTACAGATGCATCTATCATATGCATCATATTTATGGTTTATTATTGATTCTATCAAAAAGCTGAAGAATAAGGGGAAAGACAACATCATAGAACACTTTGTAATGAAATATTCCGTCCTCATTTTCTAAAATATAGTTGAAATTAAAATGGAATATGTACATAAAAAATATAAATACAGTACAAAGAATTTTCTGATCTGAATTTTAACTTGACAAGAACTTTTATATTCTAAGTTTTCCAGAAAAGATAAGAGTGAATTGCAGTTCTTTCATAAACAAAGCAGCAATAGCACGTGATTTATCTCAGGGCTGTCCCCAGCAAAGGCATGCTGTATCGGGTATAGAGACATACGTACCAGAAAATAGTAAAACAATGCTTGCTGAAGTTAAGGGACTGAAGAGGAATGGAGTTAGTGAGTAGAGTCCTGGAGTAAGCTAGCCACTCCTTGTACCAGTATGCCTTGAGGACTTGTTCTTGATGGCCACAGTTCATTAGGCAAATGCTGCCATTGATATCAGTGTTCTTTCTTCCCTAACTGAAAGCAACAAAAGGACTTTGAGCCAATGCCTTACATTATTAATGGGCAAGATCTCCTCCTTTTCCTCCATAGCTGCCTCAGGGCTTCCAGTGTTTTCCTGTAGTAAATGGGGCTCTTCTCAACTACCAAACTGAAGTCAAGAATCAACCATACTGGTTTCCTCCCTCAAAAGAACCTCTATACTATTTGGACCACTGGGATTTTGAATAGCTTTAGGGCGCATTTTCTCAGCACTCTTCTGCTGGCGGGTGTTCTTTCTTTCCCTGCAGAAATCAAAGATATCCACCTATGAGAAGATGTGGGCTTTTATGAGCAGCAGGCAGCAGACTGCCCTGGTTAAGAACAGTGATGAAGGGATCCAACGAGTACTCACCACCGACTACGCCCTGCTGATGGAGTCCACCAGCATTGAGTATGTGACGCAGAGAAACTGCAACCTCACTCAGATTGGGGGCCTCATTGACTCCAAAGGTTATGGAGTGGGAACACCTATCGGTAAGCGAGGCAAGGCATGAGCCAAGACTGAGATGGGCAATGTCAATTCTGAATAATAGAAGGGAGTGAACTCAGAGATATCTACTCCACACTCTAAGAAGTTTTGCAATACCTTTAGTGGACTAATCAATAGGGAAATGCCCATGTAGGTCAGAGACATGTTTTGAATTGACAATTCCCAGATATTTAACTTACTGAACTTTCAACTCGCTCTTTCTTTCAAGCTCTACCATTAGATATCTGGTTGAGTCTATCTATCTTATTATTTTACTCTCAAAAAATATCTTTAAAGGATATCTTCCTGATTAATCCTCTTGACATTATTGTCTTCAAGACCTATACATGCCTATCTAGTTTTGCTATCTTAAATTATAGTGGAATATAACAAAACTAATTAAGCATATAGATGCTAAAACTGAAAAGGTTAAAATTCTATGTCAAAAGAGGTAAAACCAAAGCTATATCCATAAAAAAAGAAAGATAAAGATTAAATTATAATTATTTGGCAATATGCTAGATACAATCAAGGATAACTATCTAAAACCTCCAAATATTCCTATTTCTGTATTTTGTGCTACTGTTTTCCCTAGTGATATTACTGCCTTGTAGGCATACAGACCCATATAGCAAGGTTTTCTTGCATGTCTAACATATAGAACTATATCGTATATTTAAGAGACAATTATGGATTCTCTCTCTATAGAAAACTGTACCATATAAGGTTTGGGTGAGTAGAGTCACCGGTGGTAATTTGCTTTTTTCAAGTGAATCATTGGCAATTTTGTGATGAGCGTTCCAAAGGAGAGGAATCAGGGGCCACCATAGAGCAGTGTAGTCTAGTAAGCAGAAATCTCGGTTACGGTCAAGTCATATTATTAAGGATCCAAGGTAGATTAGTTTTGCTCATTTACATTATTATTTTTGTTGTTTGAAAGGAATTGCCCAGTCCAACCCTCAACATTACACAAAGATCACAAACTCAAATGCTTATAGAGGTTAAGCAGAGATCATAATTGAATAAATTTGTTTGCTTGAGGAAGCAATAAGGAATGGTAGCAACTATGGAAACTTAGAGACCACAGGGTCATCCGAAGCAGCAGCTGTCTTTCAGGCTAGTCAATTGCATACGTGGGAATTTGAACACAAGTTTGTTAGATGTTCCATTTTTAATTTAAAAATATCAGATTTTACGTAGACTATCCTAAATGTTAGGACATTTAACCACAAATTCATTTTAAAAAAAAAGACTATGTATCCCATATTCAATTTTTGATCAATATTAATTTAATTAACCAGATAAAGATCAACTTTCTTTACCTTTCACTGTGAATACGCAACCAATTTGACTCCCTGCTGTCTAGCTGGTGTTAGAAATATATGGTATGGAGAAATTAACTTATTATTATTATTAATATTATCATTATCATCAAGAATGTATTCTAAATAAATCTGAAGAATGATCGATCTAGGGAAATTATAACTACTTTATTGTCCCTTTATTTTCAATAACTTTCCCTGATGAAAATACCAATAATGCTAATAAAGTGTATATATTTTTTCCCGAGTGGTAGACTTTCCTATGATTAAGTGAACATGCTCTGCCGGAGGCCCAGTGGGATTGTTAGACACTAATTAAAAGAATGCTATGGCTCCTTTTGTAAAACAATCTACTATCACCCTAACCAAGCTTTGTCACCTCATTTTCCATAATAGGGATGGGGAGAGTTAGACAGATGCTATTTTTTTTATATCCCACAACTGCTGATTTTAATTAAATGGGCCATAAGTCAGACAAAAATACCGGGAGTGGCTGCCTTTACCTGAATCTTTTCAAAATCAAGACCTTAAGATTGATTCTGTTATATTCTGCACCTTCTCAGAGAAGCAACTGTGGTTTCTGAATAGAACTATGTTTAGATTAAATTACAGAGTTGAAAATGGCACTTTCCTCATTTTATCTTTCACCCCATAAGCCCACTTTGACCACCTTCAACACTCCTCTTTGCTCACCAAATTTCCTATCTTTAATACTGACAGAAAATAACTGTGTATCATTCCTTCTGAGAATATCTGTACTTTACTATGAGACTTTCAATGGACGTTTCTTCTAATGAGTGAATGTAACGCTAAAGTTAAAAGTTTGGGAGTAGGGAGAATGGAAAGGAAGCAAGGTTTTTGCAACACTCCTGAATGAAAGCAGCAATTTGAAAATGACTTTGCCCGCATGTGCTTGGGGCTCAATGAGTATCACTGCATTGTCTATTAAATGATGCAGAGACTTGAGTGTTCGAATGCAGTCTACTTTTTCCAGCTTCATCCATACTCTGACACACAAGTTCCAAAGTCGAAGAGCTCTTTCCCCTCCCTAGATAAAAAAAGAAATATACTCCAGGAATTTTTCATACTGGTTATAAACCTGTCAGGCTTTTAAACCAAAAACAATGAAGGAATAATTGGAACAGATGGCAGACCTCAGAGAGAATACATCCATTGGGAATACAGCTGTTGGATAAATTTGTGAGATGTTTCTTCTATGATGAATTGACTCTTTACAAAAGCTCAGTGGCTATTCAGGAAGGTCTGTGTGTATACACATATATTTTTTCAAGTGACTTGTAATAAATCACTTCTGATGTCACTCAGTCCACTTAAACAACAACAACAAGACTGAAGCTAAAATACATTGAGATACAAAAAATTCTCCACACAATTCTGTTTTTGCCCTCACTGACCCCCTGAAGGCTCTAAACTCTCCCATGGTCGAAGATTGTCAACGTCAGGTCAGTCACAACACAAAATTGAAGACTTTGCTTCTTCGAGACTCTCAGGACAGAGGCTCTGGAAACATGCTTCCTGAGGGATTTAAAATAAAACTTCGAGAGAATGAAAGCAGTTACAGCTTAAACAGGTTACCAGGAGGCTGGAAATTACCTTCCTTAGAGAACAACTTTAAATGGAGATCCGATCCTCCTCTGTCCGAAATGTTTTAGGTACCGTGCAGCCTGAAGGCAGGAGGAGAGCGTCAGTCAACATTTATTGAGTGCCCACTGTGTATACTGCTACAATTACAGCAGCAACCGCTCCCGTAAGAATGATTCTTACACTCTTCAAAACATTTTCTTGTACATTAAAGCGAAGCTCTCCTGGTTCACTTAATTGCTCACATGCTATGGGTATGTGAATGGTGCTAATTTTGACACTAACCGTTATTCTGGGGGTGTTTAAGCAAGCAGCCAGTATCTTTTAATTTGGCTTACAAGAGCCATTTTCTCACCAAAAATCCATTCTTCTAATTGACAAGCTACAATCTAACTCCAAAACATTTTACTCTTCTTTTAAACTTGATTTTGAGTCCTGACAAGGAAGTTTTGGGAGGAAAGAAAGAAAAATGACAAATGCCACAATGTTAACCTTCTGTTTTTCCAACATAAAACATGTCACAGAACATAAGGTTTGTGTATGTGGAGGCTGACAGCAGGAAGAGGGGCAGGCTGCGGGGTAGAGGAAGCAGCTTTCAGGGAAATAACACGAGGTGAGAAGTAAGAGGAAATGAGTTAAGTCCTTGCCTCTGCCAGTAACTAGTACTTTTATTCATACTTTCACATCCTAAATTTCTTCAAGGCTAAAATACATGGACTGGTTTATATGATTTCTAAGATCTTTTCTGGTTCTAAGATGACCCATTTTTCTATTTGCTATTTGATTTTTTGCATCTTTTTATTTCTGCCAAGAAGAACTTTAAAGTTTGCAACAGAAAGAGCGAAGGTGTACTACCTTCTTACTAAGTAGAAGAAATACCAACAAAAATTCTTAGCATCCAATGAGAAATTGAGTAAATGCATCTTACCATCTTTTAATCTCTCCCTTTGTATTAATTGGTATAGGAAGCCAGTACTGGGCAAGCTATGGCCACCAACAGGTGTCAGTACTGTCTAACCCTAACATAATTAAAAGTTCAACGACATTACTAGAAGACTGGGTATAAAAGATATCAGTGAAGCCCTTGTAAATTTTCCAAACCTAGAGGAATTTTTAGAACCTTTGAAGTATTCAAAACCTAATCTTAATGGTATGTTACTAAGTGTATTAGACAGTATGGACTAATTACTATAACTAACATCTGCTATATTCAAGTGGCTTACACCATAAATGTGTGTTTCTTGACCTTGCTGTGGTCCAGTGTGCATTGAAAGAGAGACTGTTTCATGCAGTCATCCTGGGACCTGAACTCCTTCCAATTGGTGGTTCCACTATCCCTAGTGACTTGAAGTCTTTTTCTTCCTGCCGCATATTTGGTGAAATGGAAAAAGTAGAGGATCATGTTGGGAGAATGTGAGATAGGACTGGAAATAGTCATACGTCGCTTTAGCCCTGAATGCTAGAAACTGGTCACTTCGCCACACTGAATTAATTGTAAGGCAGACTGGGAAATGTCTAGCTGCTGCCCTAGAAAGAAAACAAGATGGCACTGGTGATCATCTAGCCAGGCTGTCACGATGTTAGACAACCGAGAAAAAATAGAATCTAAACAACAAAATCCCCCAACATGGGAAAAGATTTATAAAAAGCTCACCAGAAGCAGAGGTATGTCACAGAATTCCCAGCTCAGCTTTTCCTTATTTAAAAGAAACAGACAGTCTGGGCAAGAGGTAATCTCAGCATGTCAGCTATCCACTTTCCAATTATTTGGAGCCTTCAAAATATAGAGTTCAACCTCCTTGCCCTTTGCCAGTCAATTTGTGGATTGGGGTTTCCCAACAGCCATAAAGTCGTTACCTTTAAGACAATAATCCCTCTTGACATCTTCAACCCTTTGGTGACCAACATCCCAATGACCTTACTTCCAGGCTCGCCTTACCGGGATAAAATCACAATTGCTATTCTTCAGTTACAAGAAGAAGGCAAGCTGCATATGATGAAAGAGAAGTGGTGGCGGGGGAATGGCTGCCCCGAGGAAGACAGCAAAGAGGCCAGTGCTCTGGGAGTAGAAAATATTGGGGGCATCTTCATTGTTCTGGCTGCTGGACTGGTCCTGTCTGTATTTGTAGCCATCGGAGAATTTATATACAAATCACGGAAGAACAATGATATTGAACAGGTGAGTCATCTCTTTCTAGGACTAGGTAGTTTTTAGTTTGCGTTATCTGTCTTCAGTTTGGGGGGTTTAAAGACGCCTGCCCTTTTTTGTAACAGTCTATTGACTTAGAAGCCCAGAAGAGCCATTTCTGAGTTAGAGCAAAGAGCTATTGAATCCCTGCCAGGTGCTGTTGGCACTGTAGCCCCATCATTTATTAATGAGAAGAAGGAAGCACCTTATATACTAAATCCAATTAGCACTATTTGGAATGGCAGTGCAGAAATTCCAAACTCAATTTCTTGAACAGTTATTTGCTCTTAAGATAGAAACCCTAGATAAAGCAAGCAAGAAATAAATCCAAAATTGGAAAAGATATAAAAAGATCTTTGAGAGAAATGTTACCATCTTTTCTTTAAGTCTAGATGCAGAGCATGGGCACTAATGCAAAGCAATTTACATAAAGATATAAATGTAGTATTTTGAAACTGAGCACTTACCTCTCTCAAAATATGATTTGTAAATGGATAATTCACCAATTTGGGGGGACCAGGAATATGATGAATTATACAGAATGACAATGAAATATATTAGAGACTTTACTTTTCCAAATTGTATTTAGGATTATAGTTGATTTTAGCAGTCAACCATTATTGCCTGTCACTTTTATCTTTGATAGAATTCACACCAGGAACTTAACACCATTCTGAATAAGATGACTGTGTTAAAGAGAATTCCTTCATAAGCATACTAGAATAAACAATAAGTACAAAGCTCATGCCCATTGTGGTGCATTAGACCACCCATTCAATTTAAAGTTATTGTTAGAATTTTGAGGTTATAAACAATTAATAACAGGGCTAGTTTAATGCTCAGCTGTCAGTGTCCTATTGATTAATAATTTTTAATCAAGGGATTCCACATTTTCACTTTGCACTGGGCCCCACGAATTATGTAGCCAGTGCTGATTAATAATCTCACACCAGTCCCACCTCCTTTAAGTGGACACTTTCCTTACACTCCCAAAGCTGGGGGTGATTGATTAAACCTGGTTTTATCATGAAAATTTTCCCACAATACAAGGCAATTGTGAGAACATTAAGCACCCCTTTCTTAGAGTTTGATAGAGAAAACTATCTTTACTTAAAAGGGAAAATGGACTGTTCAGCTTTGTTTTAACTTTCAATTTGCTCTTGAGGTGTCTTGTTTTTATGCAACTAATTTGAAAAATAAAAGCTTGTATATGTTATGCTTTAATGTGCTTCTCATAATTGTCAGCTTCATTTTATTTAAATTTTCATTTAAACATTCATTTTTGCTTCTGATTTATTCATTTTTTTCTATATTTTTCTCATTTCTTTTGCATGCAAGGCTTTTTGTTACTTTTATGGACTGCAGTGTAAGCAAACCCATCCAACCAACTCCACTTCTGGAACCACTTTATCTACGGATTTAGAATGTGGCAAATTAATTCGAGAGGAGAGAGGGATTCGGACACAGTCCTCAGTTCATACTGTGTAATCAGTTAAAGAAAAAAACAGTGTGCCCAGTAGAAATCGTTCCTGCTAATTGGTGTTGTTGATGATATCTGTATCGACTGAGCATATATAGTCATAATTCCCTATCCCTTTAAGATGGCAAAACTCATGGACTCTAGACATTGAATTCAATGCACTGAGAACAGATGTGCATTCAGTGTTGAAACCGAGGTGTATTAGGGGTATATAAACTCCAAGATATGTGTATTTTCCAGAATCCACTATACCATCAAGACAATGGTTATCTTAGTTCTATATTCATGCATTAAAAATAAGCAGGTCTTTCCTTATGAAAAAGTAGATCGAGACTTTCATCAGTGCAAAGCATAAAAACAAAATGCTAATATTGTGGAATTGTTTTCATCTTTGTGGACCTTTTTTTTCTCCTCTTTCCTTCTCCCCATCCCTCACGTTCTGTAGATCTGCATGGTCAAACTACCCAAAGCCCTATCTTTTTGTAGTAACTCCATAACAATGTTGATTTCACTATTTAAAATGAATTATTTACACAAAGACTCAAAGATGTCTTGGATTTTAAAAATTGAAAAATGTGATCCAGAAAATGATAGCTAAACTTGAAACCTCTGGCGTCACAGAAGAGCATTAGCTAAATTGAACATCACTCAGGAAGGCACGACACAGTCAAGAATGATCCCTGGGTAGAAATTCATTATCACCAAGCTCTCACGTAACACTTACTTGACAATCCTCGTAGGTTTAGATCATAGCATGCTCAGAGTCTCTAAGGAACTGTGATTTTTTTTTTTTTCATGCTACAGATTATTTCTTGCAAGCTCCAAACAAGGTCCTCAACTAGGAACTAATGCATAACATCTTCTATTTTCCACTTACTCTCACTCTGCACTGACGAACATCTTTTCACGAGACGTTATTTTATTCCCTTCCTACTTACCCAGAATAGAGTGGTTGTTCTCATAGCAATCTTTTCTGAGCATTGCCACTTTCATACTCATTTCTCTGGACCCTTCGTCGTTATCAATTCATTTCAAGTATATTGGGGAGAAGGGCAAGGAGGAGAAAATAAATAGAGGAAAGAATTTCCATACACATTAGTTACAGATCTCTGTAGATTTATTTTCCACCTGCATTCAAAATGTTGTAAATAATTCCCACTATAACTCAGCTTGGTGACACAGAAACCCAACTGCATACTTAATTTGTTGTTATGAAGGATGTCTGCTGTCCCTCTGGGCTTCTTTCCTCTTCACAGTGAGTAGGGGGATTGAAGATGCCTTTCATCTTCCCTCAATATGGGATCAGTTGGTCTTTGTTCTCCTTAATGGGATTACCTTTGACATATGAAGTTAGCCCCCAAAACATATTTCTCAGAAGTAAAGATAAGCCATCTGTGCAATCATGTAATATTTTGCCTTCTCTTTGCTTGCCTTTAAATGGGTTCCAAATTTCGAACCAGAGGTCTCTCCAATCAACATTATATTTCTCCAGTAAAGCATGTTTAGGAAAGTTGGTTCTTGCCCTGATTGTTTCTCAGTCTTGCTTTCTTCTTTAAATAAATGTACTTTTAAGAAAATATCTATAAATTACACCAACATTTATTTACTATTACTGAAGTGAAAGCAACATACTTTGTCCTAGGTCACAGGTTACATCTTCATAATCAATAGAGTCAAATGTTGGGAAAAATATTTTATTATTCATATTTCATTGATTCTGTATATTGAAATCACAAGTTACATAAGTTTATATTCCCAAGGGCTACTCAATAAATCAAAGGTGCTACAAAAAAAAAGTATAAGGGTTATTGATGAAGTTTAGATGATCAAGGTTAACAATAACAAAATTCACTTTTCTACAGAGACTATCTTTTAAAAGTGTAACTCAGAGGTTTGGATAAAATTAATATCTGTGTGCCACTGTAAGCATATACTAGCTACTTCCGATATTTACATGTTATTTAACAATTTTCAAAATATTTTGAATATTTTCAAAATGTTTGAAATGATACAGCATTACATTTAATCCTTTCAACAATTTTATTTCAGCTTTACTAACAGAGAAATAGATATTAGTCAGCAGCCTAGAGTCCTAGATTCTAGAATCATAAGAGAATTTTCAAAATCAACCAAACTTAGGTGCAGTTTCTAGTACAGCCACGTGCTGAATGACTATAGACAAGCGACTGAATTTCTCAAAGCCTTGGTTTCTTAATATGTCATACCAGGACATAATTTCTAGGTCACAAGATTGTACTGAAGGAGTATCTTTCACAATGGGTCCCACTGGCAAGTGTTACTCAAATAAGATTTTCCTGGTCAAGGGACCCAGGGAGCACTACTCTAAACATTCCTTAACTGCATGGTATCTCATTGTGTTTAATATGCTATGATGCACTGGGAATTTTCAACAAAATTGGAAATTAGTCAGTATTTCCCAAACTTATTAGATAACAGAATCTATTTTTCCCAAGCATCTTGACAGACCATTGTTCTACACATCATACTCCAGGGAACACTGTAATGATGATGTGTATTTCATCCAGTGATAATGTACAAAACACATTAGCCATGCCTGGCACATAGCTGCCATTTAATAACAATAGTTTTGTTTATTGGGTGCAATTTTTAATTTCTCTGAGCTTCAATTTCCTCAATTGTAAAATGAAGATCTGTTGACCTATATTTGCTATGAGCATTAAATGAAATAATATAATGGCATAGAAAATGAAATCATTTATAAGAATCCTGTTTAAAGATATTGGCTAACAGATGTTAGTTCCTTATGGAGAAATTAAGTATTGGTCTCTGGTCAGGTGGACACCAAGTACAATTTATCATGCATCTTAATACAGTTTGGAAAAGAGGTTTTCCAATTTAGAGATTCAAACTGTAATCTAAAACCACATTTCCTCATACAAGCATTAATAATCAAGGGCAATTTCATTGTACCCAACAGAAGGACCCAATTCAGCAATACGTGAGGATCTAGCAGAAGTTTTGAACCTCATCTCTAGAAATTCTAATTAGATTAGTCTGAAATGGGGGTAGGACAATAGCTTTTTTTTTTTTTTGAGATAATCAGGTGATTCTATCATGTAGTAGTGATCTAAAGCATAATCTTATGCATATAATTGGCATTCAATAAGTCACTAATGTTTATTGATTGATTCTAGAGGCATGACCACTAATTCTAAGCAAGATATAGCACAGATTTGGCATTCAATGCTCAATACACCTTCTCTGGAGAGAATTCAAAAAGAAACTGAACATCTTTGAGATAAAAATGTCGTGATATTCAATCGACAGACTTCATATTTAGTTATAGGAGCTAGGCCTACTCAAAATGATCAAATCAGAAGTTTAATTTTTTCCCTTGAAGGACGTCCATACATTTCAGAAATGTAGGTTCCTTACACTCACCTTTTTCTTGTTTTATACACGCCCCAGACAACCAGCTCTTGGCGTCAAGTAAATAACTGCTGAGACCACTTCGACCCCACTTGCATTTTAATGAAATTTAGAAAAAAAAAGGGGGGGGCTTGAACATGAAAAAAAAATTTTCCAAACTCTCTTTTTACATCATTAATTCTCAGACTATGGCGTACCTCAGAATCACTCAGGGAAATTACTTAAAATGCAGATTATAGGTTTTATCTCCATAGACTCCTTCTCAGTGAGTATAATCCAGGAACTGGCATTTTTAACAAAGTCTGAAAGTGAATGATTAAAACTACTTGTGCACATTAGTTTTCATAAAAATTAGCTTAAAAATAGCAGTGTTCTCCAAAATTAGGTCATGTACATGAGTTTTTATTAAAACTATCTTTAGTACAAGAGGTTTTTAAAATAGCTTTTCTAACATGAGTTTTTTCCCTTAAAACAGCTGTTTAAAACTGTCGGTAAGCATGAGTTTTCTTTAAAGCTAGATGGAATACAGCAATTTGACTTCAAATTAAGTGGTGAGAGTGAGATTTTATTAACACTGGCAGTTTATCTGTGGATTATACCTTGAGGAAGACTATTTCAAGGTAGCAAGGGAGCAGAGAGGTATGAAAAGATTAAACAAGTACACGAAGAACTGTGGAGCACATAATGGTGTCTAAACTGGTTCCTGACAAGCCTGTTTATAAGCCAATGCAATAAGGAAAAAAAAAAAAAGGCTTATTTTGTCTTAGACTAAAATGATAAGCTGAATTATTTTACAGTTTTTTCAGCAAAATTGGAACTACCTAAGGAACACATGGTGGGTGGAGATAATGCCCTTAGGAAAATCAGCTGGTCATATAGTTAAACCTTCCCCCCAAAATTATTTCCAAATACTTTACTGCATTTGACTAGCATTATATTATGTTCTATATAAGCCATCGATGGCAAAGCAGGAAAACAATGAATCCCAATTAGTTTCCAAGCCCATGACCCTTTACACTATTTCCCAGTAAGCAATTTAAGAGTAGCCTGGCCTTGAAAAGCAAAAGAAAAGCAAAGCATTCTTACTTCTTGCACTATTTTCTGCACATCTGACTGTGCCAAATGGCATTATTAATTAACTCATATGGATAATGAAAAATTTCTGCTTGCTGCTGCAGTTTTAACTTGCCTTTAGGAACCATCTCATTATGCTTCCCACAGTTATGGAATTTTATATGCACAGATGCACAAGCATATTAAAATCATTTTTGCTTTCAAAACCCTCTCCATAGAGATGATATCATGGAAAATGGGATTCTCCTTTAAATTTTCAAAGAAATTCTATCTGCACAAATAAGAACATTTTTGTGATAGAAAACCAAATGTTCTGTGTGGTTTCACATGCTACAGAATCCGCAACCCAAATAGGGAGAAGCGGCCAAATTGCACCATACCGCCATGTCTCCATGTTATAACGTATACAACCAGATACACACAAAAATAATGAGTAAGAGCTGAATGATGTAAAGACGTTACTGTTGTTTCATTTATCCACTAAGTTTAAGTTAGTAGGGCCAGAATTTTCTTTCTGCCCAATTTTTAACTGAAGTGTTTAGACTTGAAATATTCGGATTTTTCAACTCAAGAAAAAGGATGGTACCCTGATCACTTAGTCTTTACCAACCATAAGAACTAAGAAACTACTGTCCACAGATAACCCACCCTAACGTCAAATTTATCTTAAGTCCTAAGTGTCACTTGGCACATTATCAGATGCCTCCAAGTGCTGTCAGCTTCTTTTCTTCCATAGTCTGATCACTTTATTTATTGGAGAAGTCTCAATAGGTTGTTTCTGTAATTGTGCAAAGAGGCTTTCCTTTGCCTGGAAACCCAAACATTCATCAATTCACAGAGAGGCCAGGAAGCAATTAATATCCATTTAGAAATAATTTTTCCAGTGTACAATGGCAGTGTCTTCTAAACCAAACAAACTCTAAAATGTATAAACGGCTCAATGGAAACATGACCTGGCAATCACAAGCCAAGAATGCAGGTGGCTGTGCTGCTACTGAATGGGTCTGTGACTTAGAGCAAGTCATTGTTTTTCCTCATTGTTCTTCCCTCATTCTTAGTCTCCCCATCGGTGGAATTAGGGGATGACATTTAAAGTTCTCTTCCAGCCACAGTATTTTTTAAGTTTGATAAAAAGTGGGAAAGAAATAAAAATATAGGAGCAGGACAAAAAAAAAAAAAAAAGCTTAGCCAAATACAAATATAAATAAGATTGTGCAGTTACCTTGAACATATTAAATTCTTATTGCCATAAGCAGAATTACCTATTCCTGCCCATGATGCAGGATGGAGTGGTCCACTCTGAATACAGAGAAAATCAGCCATCATGGCATCAAAGAGTGAAACAGTTCTCACTCACTCATAAGCAAAGCATTACAAACACAGGGAAGGCTACAAAGGTAGAATCATTCTTGATTTTGATGAGCCTACAGAGTAGGCAAAAACAAAAACAAAATAAAACAAACAAGCCAAACGAAGACATGTAGCTAGAAGTTATCTGAAGCTATGGAACTGATTACATTCTCAATCACATTCAAGAAAGAGGGTATCAATGGGACTGGAGTGCCTGGGGAAAACTATTCTGTAAGTGGAACTTAAATTCTGCTAAAGACAAAGGAAAACAAAGAAAAAGGTTGATGTGCTCATATTGTCTATTGCCTTTACCCCTACCCTCCTCCACCCCTAAGCACCAAGGTTTTTATATGTATTGCTTCCAAGCAAGACACGAATCAAATTCTTAGCTTTTGAGTTTTAAGTAGACTTTACAGATTTGTAGCATAGACAAAAATCTGGAAAACCGTGGCTTTCAGGCTCAAGAACCAGGTGTTTCACTGAGTAAGTTAGTTGTTATAATTCAAATAGTTTATCTCTAATTAGCAGGAGCCAAAACCCAGAGACCCAAGGTTGGGGAAATGCACAAAATGATGTTTTCCTCCCTCATGTTCCAGTCCTTGACCAGCTTTTGACCCCTAGGAAAGGAGGGAAGAATGGGAGGGAAGTCATTAAAGCTTCATGGTACTAGAAGCCCTGAGAGAAGGCCCCATGATCACCCCTGAGCCTAGTCCCAACTTGAGGACGGGAAAATAGAAACCTCAGAAAAGTTCAAGGGGGATCCTAAACAGAAAATGCTATTTTGGGGTTCAGAGGGTATAGCCCAGGAGGTGACAAAACTTGAGAGAAATTCTACATTCAACTGTCTCCAGAATGGTGGAATAACAGCATCTGGGCCATGAACCTTGAAGAGCCTCATAGTCCTGCTCAGTCCCATAGCATCTCAGGGAAAGCAGCCAAAACTCCATGCTGCTTCCCAATGAAGAGCCTTGTGGAAGAGCTGAGAGAACCAGTGGACTGAGAGTTGAGGTGGGAGTAGAAAAGACTCAATGTGTGGACCTGACATGGAGACCATAGTGGGGCCGCAGGCATCTCAGAGAACACAGCAGAGAGAGAGAGTGCAGCGTCTGTGACCTCCTAGGATGCCACACCCCAGTGGAAGCCAAAGGACAGAAGGTGTCCACAGAGTAGCTGCTCCCACCATCACCAATGCCCAGGCCTTCTATTCAACTCTACTACACCCAGATGCACCTTGGAAAGAAGACAAGAAGGGAGGTGGGGAGAGGCTCATTTTAACTGAGACACTGACCAAAAGAAACTTAGTTTTAAGCCAAAAGTGAGTTACCTTGAGTTGACAATACCCACTAGCAGATCGGGACCTCTAAGCTAAGGTGGGATCTGCTACTATTTTTTTATGACATCACATAGTTTTCTTGCACACCTAAATTTATAGCTTGAGAAAAATGTATGTCCACTACATGTGGGCATAAGCTGGTACTGCAAGGACTCCGTTGTAGCTCACACATGCACTATGGACAACTAAAACCCTCCAACAGGCTCGATTTACCTCAAGGCCAAGGCCATGCTCTGTATGAGAAGGGCATGCAAAAAATTTCTTAGAAGCTGATTTTTGTGCCCCTTACTCAGCCTCTGAGTTGCTGAAAGGACCAGGCCCTCTTGTCCACATGGTAATGGAAAGTCAGTCCTCATAGGATCATCTCAGACCTTCAACATGGAGGCCTCGTCGGGTACATAGGAGACCTATATTCAGAGGAAATGTGTAGTCTCTGAGCTTGCAAGAGGGGCTGAGGCGGGCTCAGGAGATATAGGGAAGCCGGAAGGAAGCCAGAAGGCCAAAGAAGACAGTCACATTGGCCTCTGATGGTGACTCCGGACAGGAGAAAGGCACTGTGAGTACCTTGGATTGGCATGCAAACCCACATTTCTGCCATTTTTAAGCAAAGAGAGCTGCTTGCCTCTGTGTATGTCCAGTCCACCTGAGGCTTATCCTCATAGCAGAAACACTTTCTGCTCTCCAGTCATAACACTTGAGTGGGCCACTTTGCAACCACCTCTCCATACCTCTCAGCCACTTTCTTGCCCACTCTAGGGCAGTGGAAAGTTTCAGCTGCTCTTGAGCACCCTTCAGAGGCCATAGGAGACAGAGGAGAGCCTCCAACGGGCCTGATGATCAGCTTTGATGCCATTTCTGCTTTCTAGTGACTGCTTTCTCTGAGTTTGAGACAGAGATTGGGCATGATTTCCCTGTGTTTTCAGACTCCCCCATCTATTAAGCAGTCTCACATCTATTTGCCTTATCTCACCCCATGGGAGTTTAACCCCAAAAGTGAGAAGTGAGGGGCCCCTTCTCTGGTATTCCTCAGCATCTAGGCTCTCCCAGCCCCTAGCTGGACAATTCTCCTTGAAAACAGACACAGAACGGTCCTAGCTTCATACCCCATCCCCAGTCCCACCGGCTGGGCCCCGAAGGCTCTAAGGCAAACTTTTACAATCCAAAGTGCCTTCTTTTTCCTTCTTTCAAACACCTGGCTGTTGTAATTAATAGCTTCAAAGACTGCAGTGGCTTCTATAGATCCACAAAAATCTATTTAAGAACTAAAAGCTGCAAATTTTACTTTTTTTTTCTTTCTATGTCATCCCTACCCTGAGGGCAATGCATATAAAAGCTCTTGCTATAACTTTAAAAGTGGAAAAAGGGTTCAGATTCAGAAGATTTGGAAAAAGCACATGGATTAATATCAAAATGGAACACTGCTCCAGTGTTAACCTCACTTTTCAAAGTTTTCCATGAAATTATACCTAATGTTAGAGGAGAATGAACTGATACCATAAGAGTTTGGATGTAGAGCTCTGAGCAGCCACCCTAAGTGAGAAATTTCTCTATGGTGCACTGGGTGTTATACGCAACTAATGAATCATCGAACTTTACATCAGAAAGCAGGGATGTACTGTATGGTGACTAACATAATATAATAAAAAAACATTAAAATAAAAAAAAAGAATTCTAAAAAATAAATATATATATTTATATATATATAAATGTATATATGTATATATATATATATATACACACACATATATATATCCATTCCACTACCTACTTACATTTATTTTAATGAAAGAAAAGTTTTATAAATACAATATTTAATAAAGATGAACCCAAGAAAGATGATCTTCACGTATCTGGTGTCACTGGCCTGTGGTGTCCCCCACAGGTGTGTATGTTCATGGTTCAAAGGAGCTCAGATTGGAAAACAGGGAATTCTGGGGTATGCATTTATGCAAAGAATTAGCTTATACCTAGGATCTGAGAGAGCAAAGATGTTGGCATCCAGCCTCAAGTGTGGGGGCAAAAAAGGATAAGGTAGAGGAGTTGAGAGGGAAAGGACATAGAGATGGTGAAAACATAAAATTAAAAGGAGCTAGGAAATGAGTTAGTGGGATTGACGAACTGTAGCCTAAGGGAAGACAGGGCTGAGGGGAGTGGAGAGCCAGTTTAAACACTGAAGGTGCAGTGAGAGGCTGGGTGAGGAGTGGCTTCTGGGTCACAGGTGGGGTTGAGGGGACCACACTCTGGAGTTCTAGTTCAGTGTCTAGATTTCCTCTACCCCCAAATTTTGAGCACAGACTTAGGTAATGAGACTCAGCTCCCTCATTAGCTTGCAGGCATAATTAATCATAACCACTATTCTGGAAACTGATATGATGGCCAGCTCCCAACCTCTCAAAATCATTGTTTTTAAGTCCAAGAATGGTTGCATAAGAAATGGCCCAGGGATTCTGAACGAACACAGAAAACTGATAAAACAAGAGCAAATGGTAGCCAAATCCTGAGTTCTGGGACACAAGAACTTCACACAAAGGTTGCATACGTGTGCTACTCCAACAATTCCCCTTCCCCTTCCTTAACACAATTAGTGGGGGATCACTGGAGTCTGATGTCTGCTCTGAGATCATCAATTATCCTGTGAAGACATAAAACATATACGCAGACAGGTGACCAGACTTTCCAGAGTCTTAAGGTAGCAAATGTATGAATAGAATTCTTCCATCCTTATTCCTTTAAAAGTTTCCTGACATTTTGAACGTTCTAGGTCTGTTCCCACATTGAATCTCAGAGTTTAAAAATGCTAAGGATGTGAATGCTTAGACCTTCTTGTTAAAAAGAAAAAAAAATCATTGAGACACTGCTTCCACAGAATGATAGTAATTTGACCAAACCAAGAAAATAACAGCAATAATAATCTCATTATTTCTCAGTAAACTGTTCCTTGATATCTATATTTCACTAAAGTTTGGTCTATTTTACTAAAATGGTCTTTACAAAAAGGCTCCAGATTAGAGCTTGCTTTCAAGCAGATCTATATAAAATGAAAGATTTTTAGTAAGATGACACAAATATTATCTATATCTTTGTTCAACGCGTAATGTGAAAATTTATTAGACAATGTCACAGACCATTTCAAGCGTCTTTAAATAAGAAGCCTAATAAAGTAACAAGAGAAACCTATGCAAAATGTAAGGTGTGAAGGTATGCATTCCAAGCAGTTCTTCTAGATGTACCAATGAATAAAAACACCAAGTGCATAAATGTTAAATATACAATGACAGATCAATCTGATATTTTATTCGTAATCTGATGCCAAGTTTGCACCTAGTCAGAAAACCATTCTCAATCAGCCTAGCCTTGGTCATTTCAATATCGTAAACTACTCAAATTTTAGCACACAGCTTTTTCTATAACTTAAAAGAAATCACTCTCCACCCCAGACTACTTTTTTTTTGAGGCAGTTTATTTTAAGTACAAAACAAGACCTCGATTAGCTCCTCTCACCCCTTCCAGGGGAATATTTGTAATATAAGGATAAAGGTGTCAGGAAAGAAGAAGAATGTATACTGGGGTTCACACCAATACCAAGATATCAAATATTGGGGATTAATCCAAAGGAGTGCCATGCTGTCAGCAATTATTTTTAAAACTCAAGCCAAAGAGGAAGGGAAAAGAAGGCAGGAGAAGAGAAGGATGGGGGGCTGGGGAGGTCACTCGGAACACAGCACAGGCACAAAAGAAGTGAAGAAGAGGAATGGCTTTCTGCAAAATAAACAAGCAAATCCTTTCCCTTGCAAAACCAGAAGAGTTACAGGGCTGGCTGAAGCTTCACTTGTGGTTTCTGGTAGACCACTTGTATCTCAGTTTCCTTCCCTCTACAAGAGAAGTACAGGCACACATAGGCGCACACACACATGTACGCATGTGCACACACTCACTCTTGCACACACACGTACACACGTCACTTTTTGAACAATGTCCAGAACAGCATAAATGGCACTAACATAGTTTATTACTATAAACCCATTTATTTATAAGTGAATTTTCCTATCAGACTTGTCATCATAGGGATTCATTGTCAATGGGTTCAGAAGCAGAGAGAATTTTTTTTAAATGGCAAGGGACTGCAGTTAATTTTCATTTCCTCTTTATGCTTGAGCACCTATCCTTCACAGGCAAGACACAAGCTGTCATAAAGCCTATTACCACATAACACTAAAACATGTTATGAGCTGGGTAAAACAAGTAAAATAAGCATTGAAAATTTGATGTGTTAAACATGTATAGGACCTGCCTTAAAACACTGGTATAAACAAAGAATTCGTGCATAGAAAGGCATGCGATGGCTGAAATTAAAGAAGCATCAACCTTTCACTGTTCCTCCCTTTCATCCAAAAAAACAAAACAAAACAGAACCCAAAATACATATCAGCAAGTTCCATAGACTTAAAATATTTTCAGTGATATACACAATGTTATTTTAAAGAAAGGGAGTACTCCCCATGTGCCAGGCATTGTGCTAAGTGTTTTACAGGTACCTGCTCAACCATTCACAAAACAACTCTATGAAAAGCCTTCTCCTTCTGCTACTGTTTGCATTTTATAGATAAGGAAACTCAGTCAAAGAGAAACTAAACATCTTGCCCAGTGTAACCCAGCTACTGGGCACTGTAACTAAAATTTAAACTCCAACATTCTGATACTGGGCCAACTCACAACTAAAATTCATGGTCATATATGTAGATCCGTTGAAAATGTGAACTCCAACCACCAGAGAAAAATCGGACAACCTAGGATGCATGCTACAGGGGAATTTCTAGTCTGCAAAGCACTAGAGGATAATGCTGGGGTGTCCACCCTACCCCTCATTTCCCTGCCTCCTGAACACATCAGCTAGGTGGTCATCCACATGTCTGTTACTTTCTAATGAAATTAGTTTAGAAATTTAAATTTCCATACTAAACCTAATTTTTCTATGGCCCTGTGAACACAAGGGAGTTCATGAAAAGCATGTCCAGAAATAGAAGCTTTGGAAAAGCTACTTAAATTTTTATCCTAATTCAGAAGCTCAAAATTTATTTTATATATATATACACACACACACGCACAATATCTTTAATTCTGAGATCATAAAAGGCAAATCGATGAATGAATAGGAGACCCTCCCATGCCATTCTGAGCTGACCTTCACAGTTTCATTTCCTGTGGATACAAGAGTGTGTGGTTTTCTTGAGCTCATGGCTGGTAAGGACCTTAAAGGTCGTCTTGCCTCATGACTACAGCAAAAACGTGGAAGCAGAAAGGTCAGCCCCAATATCTTGCCATTTTCTTTTTGACAGTTGGAGACAAAGTGAGAATCAAAAAGAAATCATTGTGACCAAAGACAGAGTAGCCAGACCGCTCATAAAACTATATTTATATTCACTTTCATGCTGGCTGCAAGAAATAAATACTTGGGGTTCATCAAAAGAATAGACATTTGTTGTATTTTAAGGCAATACAAAATTTGAAGGAAGATTGTGTTTTTTAAAGAGAAGCATAATTGAAACATATTGTCAAGATAAGATCTGTGACTGCCCCTCCACCCAAAATAAGAGAGGACAGGGTTTCAAATCCCCTCCTGGTTGTGTCTCCTATGTGAGCCACACTTGGAGACTTGCCTTGTAGTTTTAGTGCAAAATAAAGAGAAAAGTCTAAAATCAAAAGTTTGAGAGTTGAAATAAAACACAAAGATTGCAATTTCTTAACATATTTATAGGAAAAGAATCTACAAAAAGCTCTTTATAGTAGTTTAAGAAAAAAGAATTAATCAAGGTGTTGGAGATTTTTAAGTGAAAGCAGTTGAGTCTGGGAAGTCAGATGGACTGAGTTCAAATGCAAGCTTTTCCTCTTACGAATCACATTTCCTGGGCAAATTACTTAATATCTCCAATAGTAAATCTCCCCATCTACACAATGGGCATAGTAATTCCTACCTTATAGGATTGCTGTGAGATTTGTGTGTAATAGTGTGGGCTATAAAATCCTTGGCACTTCTTCCTTCTCTCCCTCTCTTCTTCCATTTTAATGATCTTCCTGAAATTAGAAATGTCCCGCGCAAAAAAACAAAAAAAAAACCTACCTTCCACTGAAATAAATATCTGAGCAGAAGTTGCAAAAACCCGAATGCAACACCATATACCACAAAGGCACTGTAAAATATTCAGTTCATCTTAGTAACAACACATAAATTTCACATCACATAATGCTACAAAAAAAAAACATTAAATTTCATTTGTAACATACTTACTGTAACATTTTTTGGAAGTATAATTCATAGAAAACATTCCTAAAGTTTTTCTTTTAGTGGCATGATCCCCCTCTCAATTCACCGAAGTCACAACATAACATTTGAAAGAAAATTAACATGCACGACATGAATTTTCAGTACTATAAGAAAATGGAAATGAAATTCAAATTCTATAAATGCTTATGTGTAAAAGAGACAAAAAGTCAAATGAAAACTACTACTTTTTTTAGAGGTGTGTGTCTGATAGACCAGTAATTTACATCTAGGATCTAAATTTATCTGTCTAGTTTTCAAATCGAGTAGAAAAATTTTAAATGCTGCTTATTTAGGGGCCCCTGGGTGGCTCAGTCAGTTAAGCATCCTACTCTTGGTTTCGGCTCAGGTCATGATCCCCGGGTCATGAGATGGAGCCCCGCCTCCCGCTCCGACCTCAGCTTGGAGTCTGCTGGAGACTATCTCCCTCTCTTTCTCCCTCTGCTCTTCCTCCTGTGCTCTCTCTTTCTCTAATAAATAAATAAATATTTTAAAAAATACTTTATTTAAACTACATCAACTCCTCTATGGAACAAAAATGGAGTGTAAATTTTCAAAAATACATGTTGCCCATTAAATACAAGGACCGCAGGAGACATTTCGTACTTTGCACACATGAAACACCAATTTCTTCCTATCAGGCCCTCACAACCTGGAGAAATCATCTGGTGGTATGTTGTCATTTGAGCTTTAACATATCCATTTTGTGAGTTAATCACAAAGGAGTCACACACTTGCCCTCCCACACGCTTGACCAAAGGCTTTGGGATTTGAAGGATGTTTTAAGGGTGATCTCATCAAAAACAATACTACTTTCCAGAAATCTCTATAAGCAGGAATTTGTCACTCAAGGATCTTATCTTGGCTGGAAGAAATGACAGCAAATTATGTTTTACTATAGCATTTGTATACTGTGCCTGTGAATCCATACAGTGTAATTGTAATAGATCTGTACATATATATGCCATCTGCATATGTGTGATATTTCATAATCGTTGCTCCATTTTCTCCTTGTATTATGCCATCATCTTTGCTGTGCGGTTCGGTACCATATTATTTTCATTTCAACCACAGCTGCATCATTGCTGCTGCCAGATCTCTGTTTTTTGGAGAAAATATACAATTTAAAATTGTTTTTTTTTCTTTTTTTTTATCAGAAAGGAAAGTCATCAAGAATTAGATTTTATTTTAGGAACAAAGTAAGGTTTCATGGGAGAAAAAAACAAAGCCTTGGTGTAGAGAAGGTTTGTTCATTTTCTATAGCATTACTGAAGTGTCCATATGCCTTGATAAACCTATCAATGTTTGGATCATCTCAATGGGGGAAATGACTTAACTTAACTCTATTTTGGTGTCTCAGCAAAGGTAAGTTGTCTATTTTGAGAGCCTAACTGGGTAGTTTTATACTACTGCATCTGTGAATGAAACCCCGAAGTTTGCCCAGCTAGCTTGCTGCCTCAGTTTCCCCAAATAGAAAAAGCGGATGGCCAGTGGGTGGAGGAGGAGGTGTGGGAACTGGCCGGGAACTTCACTCTGTGTCAGAGTTGCCTTAGACCACTCTCTCGTATTCATAAAAACTGAGGTGAGAAACAGACCGGTGGAGGAGGGAGCCAGTTTGGTTACACTGACGTTCCATTATTTCATGTTCTCTAGTGTCTCTCTTTCAATGCCATCATGGAAGAACTGGGAATCTCACTCAAAAATCAGAAAAAGCTAAAGAAAAAGTCAAGAACTAAGGGTAAATCTCCCTTCACAAGTATCCTTACTTGTCATCAGAGACGAACTCAGAGGAAAGAAACTGTGGCATAATCCAAGAAAATGTCTGCAGGCAGCTTTCAGAAAGGAAAACAAGATGCTCACTACAGGTGTTGGGAGAAAGGATTCCTGACAAGCGTGTGACGTGTTTCCATGTACCTATATACATAACCAGAGTTATGTATGTAGATATAAGAAATACAAACTTTTAAGAAGCTCACATAGACAGATCGTACTTGGAAAGTGGCACTGGTTCTTTGGAAATGAATTTGTATGCTCACTTATTTTGCCTTTTCTCTCTTCACAATAAATTGATGTGTGTGCTTTCTAAATAATAATAAAACAACAGGGTTTTTTTTTTTTTCCAGAACAAGTTCTGGTGTTGGTTTGTTCCCCTTTACTCTGCTCCCATTCACAATGTTTGGTTGCCAAGTGTCATCTGTTGTCAGGTTGTTATTTTGATGACTCTTCGTACCTGTTCAGACAGACAGAATCATTTCTGGCTAAGTTTTAAAAAAAATACTTTTAGTTCATACCAAATACCTAGCCACTATAGTAAAGTTAAACTACTCATCTTTGTGCTTTAAAATCTAACTTCATAAATACTTTAAAATGGCATTTGGAACATTGGTAAGTATAAGATAAAAGGATTCTTAAAAAAAGGGGGACATTCATTCAAAAAATATAAGTGTCTACCACATTCTGGACACCATTCTAGGTTCTGGGGATACTGTGGTGAGGAAGGCAGATATGGTGCCTGCCCTCACACAGTTTACAGTTAAACAAAAAAGAAAAACATTCTATTACTAAAAGTGGGATTAGCACTTCCTCTGTGGAAGCCAGAAGCTAAAGGAACATGCAGGAGAAGGATTCAACCAAGGAAGTCTTCCTGAAGGAAGGTATAGCTCTACTAGGATGGCAAGTTAATCAGGTGAAGGGAGGGACAGAAGATGGAGAAGCAAGCATTCCAGGCTGAGGAGGCAGCATATCTGAAGGCCCTGAGAGAAGAGCCAATAAGGCCAGAATGGTGAGGGAAAAGAGCTGCAAAGGGGATGCAATGGGCCTGACAGGTGACGATCACTCTGGCTGAAAGTGAAGAAAGGATTGAAGGCAAGGAGACTGAGGAGGAAGAGACAGGGTCACCTGAAGCCTCTTTCAGAAACTCAAGGAAAGGACGTTGCAGCCAGGCCAGCGCGGCGGCAGACAGACCACTGAATGATGGAGGTAACTTAGAGGCACAACTCATGTGGCCAGAGATTCAGGTGGTGGTCATGAGGGAGGGAAGAACGGGATTGAGAAAAAGTCCAGGATTAGGGTAGGGGAAGAGGGAGGCTTCACTGGAGAGTCAAGATATCATTCATTATATTGGGAACCAATGGGAAAGGAGCAGGCACTGGGACGGTATTTCATCTGATTAAGTCCCATTCGTTTCTGTAGGATGATTCTATAACTAAAAGAATCTTTTAATCTAGTCCCCGTAGAGTTTAAGTACCAAAACGTTTCCAGACATAAAAAGGAAAAAGCCACCTTTAAAATAGCAATAGCAGATATTGGACAGATATTTTTCTGTGATTAGGAGCAATGCTGAGATTTGGGATCAATCTGAATTAGAAGATGATGTATTTCATTAAAAATGCATTAAGATGCTTACATAAAAACCATGAAGATGCTTACATTGAGAACAATATGCTTACAGCTAGAAACAGATAGAAAAACAAACAGAAATACAGTGAATTCAACAGCTGAGGGTGGACTAGGAGGGTAATATATTAGAGGGAAACGTGTCATTTATTCAGTTCACTAAAAATTATACCGTTCTCCATTTTCTAATGTGACAATGATACTTTCCTCTCATTTCAGAAAATATTACTATATCCTTTCACAGTTTGTTACAGCAATTTGTAGGAAAAGAAGTATTTCAACTTCTAATATCTAAAATATATTGTGTGTCAGTCTGGTTTATAGGTGTTTTAAGGTCCACTAACCACTTTCTTCTTTGCTTAGCCATAACTGCATTTTCCTTCAAGGCATATAATACTTGTTATGAGTAAATTGGTTAAAAATATATTGAACTAGGCAAAATTGCAGGATAGGACTTTTATGGCAACTACTTAATGTGCATGATTATCCTCCTGTCCCCACCCCAGTATTTCATTCTGGAAGCACTTTGGGTATGAACGTGTACATGTGTTTCTGTGTGTCTGTATCTGTTAGGGCAAAGAACAGAGTAAGACAGTTCAGAGGAGAGAAAAAGAAGAAATTGTGGAGTATTTGGAACTTGGTCCAGAAAAATCCCTGCGAACAACCATTAATCTTGGAGATTTTCATTTCTTTCACCAAAGAACAGTGATTCATACACAGTTATATGGAAATCAATGCCAAAGTTAATTAAGAACTGGATCTTCTATTTCCTCCTTCAGCAATTTCTTGATGCTCATAGAAAAAGATTGTGCAGGTGAAATATTCAGCCAGAGAGAGGGAGGTCAGTGTTGACTGAAAGACAATGTTCATGGCTAAGATTTATTTTCCTTTTCAAGTTTCCAATCTGGGCCCTTCTTGCCTTTAGTACAGAGAAAAGGGAAGAGAAGATTCCTTGCTTGCATTGACCTCGTGGGGTTGTTGTCTCACCTAGGAGCTCAGAGTTTTCAACTCTTAGCCTAGAAGAAGCCAGAGAGAGAAATGAGGAGGAAGTGGGTCAAAGAAACTAGACAAAGATCAAATAGATCAAATTTTTCGTTCTCTGTCTCAGCAGTTCCTGCTTTAATTTAACCCTTTGCCTGACCCAAAAGACTAAACATGTTCTTTTTTTTTTTTTTGGTCAAGTTTTTATTTTAATTCTAATTAGTTGACATATATAGTGAAATTGGTTTCAGGTATAGAACTTAGTGATTCATCATGGAACTTTACATCAAAAACTAGGGATGTACTGTATGGTGGCTAACATAATATAATAAAAAATGTTATTATTAAAACAATTTTTTTAATAAAAAAAAGAATTTAGTGATTCATCACTTACATATAACACCCAGTGCTCACCACAACAAGTGCCTTCCTTAATACCCATCCCCCATTTAGCCGGGCCCCCACCCTCCTCTTCTCCATGAACCCGCTGTTTGTTCCTTATTGTTAAGGGTCTCTTAGAGTTTGCTTCCCTCTCTCAATCAAGAAGCTCCTGGGATTGTCGTTTCAAAGGAGGAATAATGTAAGAGTGACTGTTCTAGGAAAGGTATTTCTAGGAGCTATCCATGCAGTGTGATTTTTTTTTTAAAGAAACATAAGGTCTACCAGTCCCAAAAGATATGGTGCACCAGATTCTCTCCAACGTCAGAGGGGCTGATGGTTTGGTAACAAAGTGAAGCATTGTCTGAAAGAGACTCAAGTTACAATCTACTTGCTCAAGGTATTTGTTAGTTGACTCCTTCAGCTGGGAGCAAGGGGAAGGGAACAGGTATTCACTGATCAAGGATGACCAGAGGAGTGACACGAGTGTACAGGGCTAGGACAAACAAGCCATTCCACCTGAAGTAAAGGAGTGCTTGGAGAAGAAGCCTGTAGGGGTGGGGAGGAGGTCATAAAAAGTGGGGCTGGGACTTAAAAGGCACAATCAGCTCTCAGTTTTGTTCATGTCTAGTCCTGTATGTGAAGGGAAATTTTTTCCAATTACATTTCTTAAAAAATGGCTGTGTGGGGAGGAAAAAAGCAGGACAAAATAGGAACAGTAAATCCACCAGAGTAGAGACACACATGCTATATTTACAAGTAGTAACTCAAAGTCCCATAAGCCTCGGGAAAGAAATGACCAACGTTAAACCATACTGACAAGCTGACACTTAGAAATCCAGAAACACGTGCGCTGGCTTGGCGGGTGAGCGTCCTCATAGTGTGTCCCAAGTGCCCCAGAGAGGTTGCCTTTAAGCTTTGCCCACGAGATAACTAATTAGAGCAGTTACTTCATTTTCACACAGCCTAGTCGGCTAGAGGAGACGCCAAAAAGGATTTGTGGGCGTGTGTTGTCTGCTTTGCTTATTTAATTCGTACGCTTTTTCCTTCCTTTTCCCCATCATTTCCCATCCCCTTTTCTTCATTCATAGAATGTCCAGATGTCCTAGTTTGCCCTGAACAATTCTGCATGAAGCTTGAAATCGTGAAGTCTTATAGATTAAAATGCCCCCCTGACCTCACAAAAGCACCCCAATGTGGACAGTAAGTCATAGGATTATTTTGCTCGTTGGTCCTCAGACTTCATCTTCCTGGCAGCCACAGAGTTCTACTAACAAAGTTGAAATTTCTACTGATGGCAAAAGAGAAGTCTCATCTAAATGGAAGGCAAGGGACCCCTACCCACCAACAAAGTAATCCAGGATAATCTGGAAGGAGTCCAATTGACTTTGATATTTCATTTGGACATTATGAGAAAGATTATACATATATAGGTTTAGATAGATGTATATATAGATAAAAGAGAGATAAATAGATAGATCGATCCCATTGTCTTAGTCTGATCTGGACTCTGCTCCTGGTATATATCAAGGTCATGCTACCAGATGCTAACAATTGTAATAGCAGCTATCATTTAATGAGGATGTGCTGAATCTAGTCGCATTATATGTACTTCACAACATTTGCTCATGTAATAGTGATAGCAACCCTAAAGTAAACAGTGTTTTTTACAGTTAAAAACCGAGGTTCAGAGGGCTTAAACAGCTTGCCCAAGGTCACTTAACTATAAAGTGGCAAACAAATGCAACATAACCCCCCCCCCACATCATCACAACCAGACTCCATTCCTTCCTAACACTGAGTACTATTGGCCAAACTCAGGCTTCCCTCAAAACCTACCTGATCTTACAGTGTCCCCTCAGCAGCATTACGAAGTTGGCACTCTGTATTAGTTATTCTATTTCAGAAAAGGAAATTGCAAGAAAAAAGAGTAAGTAGCTCCCCAAATCAGACTGCCTGTTGGTTGAAGAACCAAGATTCTAATTTCAATCTATCAGAGTCCAGAGTCTCTTAATCACAGCACTACATGGATTTACATATGTATTCAATATTTTTATTTTATTTATATTAAAACAAATATTTGTTTTGCATTAAAACAAATTCTTTTTTTTTTTTTAAAGATTTTATTTATTTATTCGACAGAGATAGAGACAGCCAGCGAGAGAGGGAACACAAGCAGGGGGAGTGGGAGAGGAAGAAGCAGGCTCATAGCGGAGGAGCCCGATGTGGGGCTCGATCCCATAACGCCGGGATCACGCCCTGAGCCGAAGGCAGACGCTTAACCACTGTGCCACCCAGGCGCCCCTAAAACAAATTCTTGACTCAACTTTTAAAGGAGTATCATAGGGCAATTAGTCATCTCCCATTATCATTTAATAGAATAAATAGAGAGATAGCTATTAATGTTTCCAAGAAGCAATTTCTAAGGATACCAATGCCTTACAAAGGTACTTAAATAGTAAAATGCCATTTCTAACCCTTAATAGTTAATAAAATTAACTCTCCATCAAATGTGCAGACTAGTTGTATTACTGATTTGAAATAACTCTTTGAATGTTTCTTGTTCCTAAGGCAAGTCATTCAAATCATAATTAAAACGTATGAATGGCATAATGTTAGTTCCTGTAAACATCTAAAGCCTCCTCATGTTCCAGCAAGCTCATAGGAGATCATTAGATCATAAACTCCCAGTTGATTATAAACTTCTAGAAGGTGAAACAAACTATGTCTTTTAAATATCAATCACTCTATAGAAGTTGTTTACCCTCTTATATATAGTGGGTAATAAACAAAGACTTGCTGAATAATAAATGACAACCTTTTGAGGATATGCCATATAGACACCTGCCACAAATTTTAAAGAAGATATAGTCCTTGCCTTTGAGGATATTAGAAATGAATAGGTCAGATTTCAAATATGTAGTCCTTGCCTTTGAGAATATTAGAATTGAATAGGTCAGATTTCAAAGGTGAAATTTTGTCGGCTCACTTGATTTTTAGGGACTGCAACTATGAATGCCATTGAGTTTTCTAGGATTCACATTCCCATCTACCCACAAGGAACATATGCTAGCAAATTCTTCAGTAAGAGACCAAGAAATATAACAATTTCAGGAAACACCCACACACACAAGATAAAGATTTTCAAGTAAGCAACATCACAGAGAATTTTAAATGCGTTGATAATGTCTTCAGTATTTGTAGATTTGTCATTAAGCTACTTCCAGGATATCTCTGAAGAGGCAAGCTGCTTTTCCTTGTCTTCATGATGAATTCTGTACCTAGAGCAGCAAATTAAAATGAGACCATTTTTAATAAAGCCATGCCAAGATTTAGAAGTAATTTGGTGGCATTAAGCATAATAAACCAAATTATAGTGATGAAAGAAACATTTTCATTAAAGCTTAAAAAATGACACTCAAAACTCCAATATAGGGATGGAATTGAGTCTGCATTGTCTCAAGGGACCCAAGATAACAAATGACAGCTAGAATTTTAAGCTCATCATAACAAATACATAATTAGTTTTGACCTTTTCACAACATCCCAACAAATATAATGATTCATAAGCATGCATATTGCAAATGAAATTAATTGCAAGGGTATCTTTCAGTGAAATGTTTAATGATCTCATCATAGATTTCCTGGATGATTTCCTTCTGACTTCCTCCAGAAAATGATGCTGTTAGAGAAGCCACACACCAGGTTAATTTCATCGAACCGGAAACAACCAGTATCTACAACTTGTGCCTGGCTTATGTTTTCCCATTTATATGGAAGCTTTTTCTTTCCTCCTCTCTCTCCACTTCCATCTCTCCCTGACCAAACTTGACTTAAAGACTCAGGTCAAATGCCACAGATGCATGAAACTTTCCCTGATTTCATCCCCTCTCTCTCCTGTGACTTACCTTCACTTGAGCAATTTGACCTTAACATTATTTGGTCCATGCTGGTAACTTGCGTAGCACTTTATTTCATGCCAAATCAGCCTCTTCACCACTACTCCCAGGAACTGGCTCACACAATACAGGATATTATACATATTAAATGTGCAAGTGAATCCAACCACGGCCATTAAATTTCCCACTGAAATATAAAACTTTACTCCTCTCTTCCATTCTTAAGCTTTCCTGGAAAGAACTTGGATTCATATTTTCCCTCCCTACCTCCCTCTTTATGCTTTCCAGATCTTATTTTGTCCCCAAATATATAACAAAATATTGCAAGTTCCCAGAAACTCACAAAATACATCAGATCTTTCAAGCAAGTATCCGTGTTGAGGAGATTCTTCCGCAAGGTGGAAATGTTTGCATTTGCCTTGGCAATCCTCAGAAGTCATTTGTGAAAATAAAAGACTCAAGTATAACCCAGACCCTAAAAGTATGTAGCATGTTAGCAGAGGTGACTATACATCCACAAAATGCATTTACTCAAAAATTCAAGACTAATAACAGATGAAAGGGAAGAAAGGAAGGAAAGAAGGAAGGAGGGAAGGGTGGGTCCCTGGGTTCAGTTAAAGAGCAACTACCTACACATTTATGAAGTGTTGGACTGGGATATGAAGACGGGTGGTTTTACTCCTCCACTGAGGAAGGCAGAGAGAGAGGCTTATGCTGTAATCTAAAGGAGATACGTCATAAGTGAGTTAGACACTCCTGATAGCAGTGATAAAATGCTAGCCTCAATTACCAAAGGACACAAATTCTGGCTCTCTGAAAGGATTACAGGGGTTCTAATTTGTTTGAGATGTTTCAGAGATTGTACTTCTTTAAAGCAGAAAGATGGGCTACGAGATCTACCAGACACCAAGCTAGTTTTATTGCTTTATATGACATTAAAAGCTATTTAAAATGTATCAAATGTGGGGCGCCTGGGTAGCGCAGTCGTTAAGCGTCTGCCTTCGGCTCAGGGCGTGATCCCGGCGTTCCGGGATCGAGTCCCACATCGGGCTCCTCTGCTGGGAGCCTGCTTCTTCCTCTCCCACTCCCCTGCTGTGTTCCCTCTCTCGCTGGCTGTCTCTCTGTCACATAAATAAATAAATAAATAAAAATCTTTAAAAAAAAATAAATAAAATAAAATAAAATAAAATGTATCAAATGTGATTGCTCCTTTTACACCGGAGTTAGCACCTAGGGCTGAAAGCTGAGCACAAAGAAGCATCAAGTAGTCCACCTTATAACCAATGCCGCAAAACCTGCAGGCAGCCATCCTTTTCAGGTCCTATTAGTTATCACTCTAATCGTGCTCTTGCTGCCCCTTCCTACTCCCCAACCTATGAAAGCAGAGGTCTAGGGATGCCTGGATGGCTCAGTCTGTTAAGCGTCTGCCTTTGGCTCAGGTTATGATCCGAGTTCCATGTCCAGCTCCCTGCTCAGTGGGGAGTCTGCTTCTCCCTCTGCCTGCCACTCCCCCTGCTTTTGCTCTTCCTCTCTCTCACAAATAAATAAATAAAATCCTTAAAGGAAGGAAGGAAGGAAGGAAGGAAGGAAGGAAGGAAGGAAGGAAGGGAGGGAGGGAGGGAGGGAGGAAGGAAGGAAGGGAGGAAGGAAGGGAAGAAGAAGAAGGAGGAGGAGGAGGAGGAGGGGGGGGAGAAGGAGAAGAAGGAGAAGAAGAAGAAAGAAAGCAGGGGTCCACAAAGGACAAAGTGGACAAAGTATGAGAGATATTTCAGGTTATCCATCTTGGAAAGTGGTACATTTTTCCTATGCGGGAGAGTAGCGGTCCCCACTGCCATCACCAATCACATGAAAGGTGCTCCAAGCAAACCCATCTGAGAGGATGGGAAACTTTCAAGTGAGAAAGACAGGTATCTCCCTCCCCTGCCAGAAACTTCTGCAAGTGACTAGCTGAGATGATCCATGCTCATCTGAGCAGATGAAGTAAGATTACAGAGGGACCCGTCTTGGAACTTGCTACTCTTTAGCATGGAGATACACCAGGTCAGCTCTGTAATATGTACAAGATGAAGAACTAGAGCTCATCATGAGTATCTTGTCTCAAACTATCATTTTTATAACATTATTCTCTACTTCACATCTTTCAAAAGACACTTTATTAGCTTTAACTACAGCATCAATAGAACCCACAGTGGCATTTTCTACCTCATTTTTCACCTTTGTTCCGGGGCCTAGAGCGTGGCCCTAAGACAATGGGGTTTGCCATTGTTGAACCGTGCTCTAAAATTTTCATTCCAAGTCCCATTGCTTTTGTAGTTAAAAATTATTTATGTAGCTATGAATTACGAAAGCCTGTAATTTTGTTAAGTCAAAGATAGATAGTTTTTGTTTTTGTTTTTGGGTTTTGTTTTTTGTTTTATTTTGTTTTTGTTTTTTCTGTTTTTTCTGTTTTCTGTTTTGTTTTGTTTTTTCTCACCTACAGTATAGTTAAGGCATTGGAGAGTTTTGGTGAGAACAAGAGGAAAGAAGGAATTAATTTTTTTTCAAAATATTATTAAAACTCTCTTTTCCTATAGTTAAGATTTGGTGTTAACCTCGCAGACAACTATCTAAAAGAGCTCCAAGATCCTCATCTCAGCTTACATTGGTGCTTCTCTGAGCACTTGCAGAGGAATGGGATGGGAGATGCTTCAGAAGTTGATGAGGGCCCCACAGAAGGGCTGTAGGTCCTCAGGCGGAATTTTTGTCTTTATTTCTCCCAACAGGATTCTTTCTTTATGGTTAACCAGATGCCTCCAATTTTCTTTCAAGGACCCAAGATGAATACTGAAAATAAATTTTATTCTTTGACATACTCCTGGGTTAGGGTAAATCTTTGGATAAATCATAAAATTTTCTTACCTGGGGATCATGGCAAGAACCTCTTGCCACAGCCCTCTGGGGCGAAGAGGGCAGTTCATGAGGGCCTATTTCCTGAGTAGTGAGCAGAGATAAGGATAACGATGATGGGGAGCTGTTATGACCAAGTATGAACAAGTAAGAGAAAGGAACAGTTACCAGAACCTGCAGACTCCCTTTAAAGAAGGTCATCCAATAAGGGCTGTGGCTTCGAGGGGAGAAACGCATTTGCTGCAAACCTGAGGTCCAGATGGGCTAAAGACAATGGAACCGTGCATTTCACTCTTTTTCAAGACTGATCTTCTGGTCATGCCTCATATTGGCTCAAGTCAGACAGAACCCACGTCTGACCTACTGGTCAAGACAGTCTAGTGATTCTGACTCAAAAATCACTCAAAACTGATTCTTACTCTCTAGTCTCCTGGACTAGAGAACAAAGTGATAATTGGACGTGGAGGTTCAGAGACTACTCAGCACACTATTTTTCTTCTATATTAGGATTTATGTAGATCAGTAAGTAATAAGTATCACTGAAAACTAAAGTACTATCATTAGACATTTCAAAGTGCAATCCAGTACATCTCCTGAAATCTACGTTAACTCATGTGGAAATCTGATGTTACAAGTTGCTTCTGGGAGAGGAGAAAAAAAAGAGTGGATATAAGGAATTTTAGAAGTAGAAGGAAACAACTATTTTCAAGGCTCAGGATTTGGAGTTAGGTAGACCTGGGGTGAGTCTCTGCTCGGCTGCTTACTGTGTGTGTGAACTTGAGTAAGTTGCTTCACATCTCCCTGGACTCAGGTTTCCTCACATCAGCAGTGAGCCCATTAACAGTGCATACATCATGCCTGACACAAAGCATTATATTATTATTAACTATTATTATTAAAGTCTGAAGTTAAGATGAAGAAAATGAAACTCTACTAGAGAATCTCTATCTGGTCTCAAAACAAAATCATAGAGAAATTCAATAGGCAACCATGACTTTCCATGTGCAGCTCACAGTTAAACTGCAATATTCAGTGGCCAAAGGACCCGCACTTCAGAATCATAAAGTGGTGCTTTTGCAAGCTCATGTAGGGACTCCTCATGCTCATTGTCATTAATACATTGCAACATTCGTTGCTGGGGCACATCAAAGCCAAATAGGCTGTAACCCAGCTCCAAAGAACAGGAAGGCTTTGTGGGGCACCTGGCTTAGTCAGTCGGTAGAGCGTGTGACTTTTGATCTTGGGGTCATGAGTTCGAACCCCACATTGGACATAGAGCTTACATAGAACAGGAAGGTTTTATCGTAAGCCTGTAGTATCCTCCAAACTCCAAAACATACCAGTCTGTGGAACATGACAGGCCTTTCAACAAGAGTCTTAGTCAAGGTCCCAGCAGGAAACAGATGGTACACTCAAGGAATTAATAAAAGAGCTTCTATTAAAGGGATTGTTTATAGAGGTGAAGGCAAGAATGAGGAAAACTGTTAAGGATCGGCATTATCATCCTTAGGCCAGAAGGGTCAGTAAGAATGAGTTATGTTACCAGAACACAACCAGGGCGTTGACCACAGGAGAAAAACCACCTGATAGGATCTGTGGCTATAGGTAACACAGCCTCCGACAATCAGAGGCCACTGTGAGTAGAGGAGTGGGGGAATATTACTATGGAATATTATGCAATGGAATCTCCCATTGGATAGACCCAACTAGAAGCCACATGGCTAGGGAGCCAGAGTGAGTGGTACAGTCTCCTTCCAGCACACAGAGCAGCGCACAGAAGTGTACAGAACAGTTTTACAGGGATGATGGAGAATAACCATCACAGCACAAACTCTGTGAAATCCATTAAAACTAAGACCAGATGCAAAATTGTCCATAAGAAAAGATGAAGGCCACATTTAGACCCAGAAAATTATTTGCCATTCTTGACAGAATACGAAGAAACAAAAGATACCATCATGTGTTAATACAGGTAGTTGAAGACCATGGCCAAACAACAGAAAGGACTTCATAACCTTCTGCTTTGTTAGCAGATATTTCAGAACATTCTGCACTTGGCTTCAATGGCCATTACAGAGCCCCAGCTAACTCTAGGCCTCACCAGCTGGTCCAAGTCTCTTTTATTCCCTACTAAAGTACTCAAGAGATACATGACTTGAAGTTCAGCCCAAACCTCTCTAGCCACTTGACTCAATCACTAGGACTGCTCGCTGCTTACATTATGCGGTAGACACAAAAGTGATACCCACAGGATGTAATGGACAGCATGGTGATCACAGCCAATAGTATTGTAGGGTATACTTGAAAGTTGCCAAGGGAGTAAATCTTAAAGGTTCTCAGCACAGGGGCACCTGGGTGGCTCAGTCGGTTAAGTGTCTGCCTTCAGCTCAAGTCATGATCCCAAGGTCCTGGGATCAAGCCCTGCATCGGGCTCCCTGCTCAGCGAGGAGTCTGCTTCCCCCCTCCTTCCCACTTGTGTTCTCTCTCATTATCTCTGTCTCTCTCAAATAAAAAAAATAAAATGTTTTTGGGCGCCTGGGTAGCGCAGTCGTTAAGTGTCTGCCTTTGGCTCAGGGCGTGATCTCGGCATTCCGGGATCAAGTCCCACATCGGGCTCCTCCGCTGGGAGCCTGCTTCTTCCTCTCCCACTCCCCCTGCTGTGTTCCCTCTCTCGCTGGCTGTCTCTCTGTCACATAAATAAATAAAATCTTTAAAATAAAATAAAATAAAATAAAATAAAATAAAATGTCTTTTAAAAAAAGTTCTCAGCACGAGGGAAAAAAGGGATAACTTCATATGGTAACAGATGAACACTAAACTTACTGTGGTGATCATTTCACACTGTATATAAATATCATATCATGATGTGTACACCTGAAACTAATATAATGTCAATTATATCTCAATTAAAAAAATATGTAGAGACAGTATATCTGAATTCTGTTCCCAGCTTCAAAACCTACTCCAACATTTCTAATATCTTGGATATACCATGTATTAAACTGACCTTTAGATTATTCTTCAGTAAAATGGAGAAAATTATTTCTGTCTTATCTCCAGGAAATTTAAGATCAAATAAGAGATTATATGTGGAATTATAAAGTAGGACAAAGGTATAAAATGCGATTATTAGTCTGCGCCTTTCTTGGTCATTTATAATTCTTGACTGAGTTTTGTAAATACAGGATTGTACAGGCAACACTCATAAAGTACAATAAAAATAATCTTTAAAGAAATAATATCCACAGATTGTGCAGGATTTCAGTGAATAGCCTCTTCCCTGCAGTGTTCATCAATGTAGTGAGTATTGGGGTCTGGCTATTTTTCCCTATTTAGTAGCCCTGCTGTCTGAATGCAGTTCTGGAAAAGCGTCTCAGGCTATACCTACTTGAGTTTACATGTTAGGAGAGGTTCTCTCTGGATGCAGTGGTTGAAGTGATTGTTTCTCTTCCTGCTTCACTATATTTTCCAAAATTTCTGATTTTCCACAATGAAAAAAATAATTTTTTTAACTGAGCCTTAGTGTTTTTAAAAGTTTCTAAATGTCAAAAACCGTTTATGTAAGTGCCTAAAAAGAAAAACCTGTTTGTGTGGAAAGGGAGATGGAGGATAAAATGAAAGATTGTGATGAACTAAAGCTTCTTTTTGTAAGGCCTGATCTTCAATACTAGCCCTGCATCTGGCAGCAATAATACTTGCTTTATCTTTGAAGTTGATAATATATCATGAACAAGCTGGGTTTATCTCAGAAATGCAAGGAGTTTTCAAATATAAAATAAATCAATACAACTTACCACATTAGTAGACTAGTGAAAAAAAGATATATTATAATCCCAAGTAATGCAAGATAAAAGCATTGAGTAAGATTCTATTTCTATTATGATATTTTTAGGAGTCTTTTATATGAGATAAATAGAAGGAAACTGTATGTTTAATAAAGATTAATACCAAACTAAAGGCATCAATCATTATGCTTAATAAGAATCTTTAGGTCTATTTCTTTTAAGAATAAGAACAAAACAAGGATATTTAGTAATACAATTATTATTTAATTTAGTACTAGAGCAAAAATTATATAGAGTATTATGAAGAGAGATAAAATGTTATTTGTAATGTAAATAGAAAAATCAGCATTCTCAACAGACAAACTATTAAAAGTAAAAGTAATTAGAGTGAGTTCATCATGGCTACCAAATACATTTCCAAACTACAAATCAACTCATTGTCCTGTACCAGCAATAATTACTTAGAACACGTAATCAAGTGGGATCTTATTCATAATAACACTAAAAACCATAAAGTATCTTGAAACTAAGTTAACCAAAAATTCATAAAAACACAACAGCTAAAATTTCAAAATGTTAATAAAGGACATAGAAGGTGGGTCGAATAGATGGAGAGACAGTCCAGGCTCCTGAGTGGGAAGACTTAGTATCATAATGATGTTAATGGTCCTCAATTTAATCTGCATAGAGCATCCCAATCAAAATTAAATTTCTTTGATGAACTGAATAAACATATATAAATATTTACATAGAAGAATAAAAACCAACATGTAGCAAAATAAACTTATTAAAAAGAAGAAACCTAATGTAATGATATTGACATATTCAGTCACAGTAAGAAAAAGCAAATAATACTGGCACAAAAACAAACAAATGAGGGATGAGGGGCACTTCGGTGGCTCAGTCAGTTAAGTGTCCAACTCTTAATCTCAGCTCAGGTCTTGATCTCAAGGTTGTGAGTTCAAGCCCCACATTGGGCTCCATGCTGGGTGTGGAGCCTACTTACAACAACAACAACAACAATAGAGCAGAATAGAGTTCATAGACAAATGCACATATATATGTGGGAAGTTAGTATATGATAAGGCTGAAATCATAAATTCATGGGTAAAGATTGTTCAATAAATAGCCAAAATTAATTCATCACATGGAGAAAATAAAAGTGAATCCCTGCCCAACAATGCTGCAAGAGTGAACTTTAAATGTGACAAATATGACCTTGGGAGCAGGAAAGACTTCTTAATAAGCATTTTTTTAAAAGAATAAACAGATAAATTCAATTTCAAAAATAATAAGTCAAGAAAAGGAGAGGAACCACAATGGGAAAATGAGCAAAGAATACAGCTAGGCAATTTACAGAGGTGGAAACCCAAGGATTAACAAGAACATGGTGAGATGTCCAAAATCATTAGCCATTGGAAACATGAAAATTAAAACTACAATGATGTATTTTTGTATACACAGTAGTCTACCAAAAAAGAAACCTGAACCAAGAAGTATACACGGAGATGCGGGAATAGAGGTATCCTTACACACTGTTGGTGAGGGCAGAAGGGTGTTGTCAATCAAGAGTCACAATGAGCACGTGCATACCCTAAGACCATGCAATTCCATCCCTGGGTTTATGAAATAAAGACATATTCACACAGATCTGCAGAGTATCGGAAAGGGGGTGTTAACTGCAACAATAGTTTCGGTGGTAGGAAACCAGAGGCAATCCAGCTGTCAATCCAAGAAAGGATATACATGTACAGGAAACTACTGTCTTATCACCAAGCCTTTTCCCTCCTCTTCCAGGAGGAAAGAAACACATTTCTTAGCATCCTCTTAAGATTAAGTGTAAACCCATGGCTGAATTCCAGAAAAAGGAATATTTGGCTGGAGTTTAGTAGACGACTTACAGACCTGGCTATAAGAACTTCCCTAGTGCAAACCTCCTTGCTCTTTCCTCCTTCCACCAGGCTTGAGTGGAGGTAAACCCTGGAGCAGAATGGGATCCAAGCATTCAAGGTTGTGGAATCACAAGATGGATGGTGCGTGGGTCCCTGAATCATCTCTTGGTGGAAAACCACCTAACCTGGAGCACCCACTTCAGACTGTTAATTTAGTTTCAACTTCATTAACTAACCTGATATTCTGTTAAGCCTCTGAAATTTGAAGGACTTACCAGTTACACGTGTAGTGTTACCTTAACTAATATAATAGAGAAAATGTGGTAGATACACACTATTGAGTATGCAATAGACCAGAGGTGTGTGTCTCCCCCAGAGTTCAAGGGTTGAAACCTAATCCCCAATGTGATGATATGTGGAAGTGGGGCTTTGGGGAGGTGATGAGGTCATGAGAGCAGACTGGTCTTAATGGGATTAACTACCTTATAAAAGATATTCCGGAGAGCTTTCTTGACCCTTCCACCATTAAGAACACAGCAAGATGACTGCCTCTGAACCAGGAACCTTACACATTAAGCATGATGTAATGTTGGCTATAGAGGGGGAAAAGAGCAAAAAAATGAGAGAGTGTATGAAATAAAAGGGAATAAGTAAATATGTGACTGAATAGGTAAATGCCTAAATATAGAGTTTATGCATAGGCCAATAGTACAGGGTGACATGAAGTAAGGACTGTGATCAGTACTCAGTTCCTATAAGAACAAAAAGAACTGAAGAAAAATCTAACCGATGTTGATATCGACCATCCTATTTCCTCAGTCCAATTTTCCATCACTTATGCAGATGCATCTTTAAAGAAGGAATTCATTGCATGTGCCATTGGCCCATGTATTAGTCGGATCCAGCTGCCACAACAAATTACCATAGGCTGAGTGTCTGAAACAACAGATACTTATTTCTCACAGTTCTGGGGGTTGGAAGTCAAGACCTAATATGTGCTACCTATAAGAGACACTTCAGCTTTAAGCATGGATGCTGAATTACTGTTGTTGCAGGAGAAACGAAAATGAGTGATGTTTTCTCAATGTTAAAAATGAGTGATGATTCTGACGTCACTGGTGGTATCTCTTCTTATAAAGGGCACCACTTCCATCATGGGTCCTCCACCCTCATGACCTTATTGAAATGTAAAAGCTTCGTAAAGTCTTCATCTCCAAACTCTATCACATCGAGGGTCAGGGAGTCAACATATGAATTTGGAGGGACACAATTCAGGCCATAGCTTCTTGCAGTAGATTATTCTCCAGTGCTGCTCAACCCCACAGAAGTTAGGTCAACTTTCAGGATTCTGTATAAGGTCCCAGGAGGAAGGCCACTCAGGAGAAAAGAAGAAATGAGAATCGAACAGTGGAAAGGAAGTGTCTTCTGTTGCCTGAACAAATGCCTTTGAAACTAAGCACAAAGGAAAATGCTAGTTAGCCTGTAATTGCAGCCCAAAATGGGCTGAAGTCTTCGTTCCAAGTTGCTGAAAAGGAGCATGGCAGTTCTTTCCCAAGGAGTCTACCTTCCTTCGCCTTGTGGATAGGGATGAGAACGTAGGGCAGTGCTGAGCTGATGCGTGCTGTTGTCTCACACACCTAGTTTCAAGCAGCACTAAATTACCTGAAAGTGTCTCAATTAAAGAGAATTACCACCCCCTTTAAGCTGCAATCATAGCCATTATGTATCATCGGGCTTAAATCAGTTCCCTGGGAGATGTCCTGATTAAGCGGATTTCCCAATTAAGCTTGTCCCAGTTGAGTGGAGCATACCATTCTGATTAGATTCCTAATTTATATGGGAGGCTTTATACTTTATATAAAGGGAAAAGGGGAGTTGAGGAAAATTGTCAGCCTCTGAAATTTCTCCCTGTGCATTTATCCATTCAACAGCAAGCCCTCCCCTTTCTCTGATGAATGGAGTCACTTACTAACCAAAGTAGTTCTAAATCTCTTAAATAAAATATGAATTGTTCCTTTGAAGCCACACTGCCCTTCAAAAACTCTGAGAAACATCACCGTTATCCCCTTGTGGGGCAGACCCTCGGTGGGGCAGCAGCAGATTGAGGAATATAGAGGAAAAGAACAGCCACAGTGTCCAGAATGGGCCACACATAGTCTTTTGTATTTTGAAAAAAAAATCTTCTGCAGTGTACTTTGTCATAAACGTGAGTGAATGAATGAATGAATGAATGAGTGAATGGCATGCTTGATCATTAGGGCAGGATGAAAAGTTACAACATATCACAGTTGCACTTGCCAACATCGCAAAGCCACAAAATGAGGGCAAATGTTGATCTCAATGCTACACTGAAAATCTGAAAGCATATTTGGTTTCATTATTAGACGATCACGTGAATGCGGTGTCAAACAAAATGATGAATCCATAAATTCTCCGTTGGAATAGCATCGTATAAGACTTTCTGCAGAGGTTCAAATATAGTCCTATAAGACAATAACTACTATGAGTTTGAAAGTGTCACCCAATCTCTTCAAACCTCAGTATCCTTATCTATAAAATGTATTACTGGGCTTAAATCGGTTCTCTGGGAGAAGTTTGAACCAAATAATTTCAGCAGTTGTGACAACCTTCACATGCAGTAGGGTTCAAGAATCCACTAGAAGGACTCATAGAACTTAGTAAAGCTGCTATACCCATAATTATGGTACATTATAGCAAAACGATGCAGGTTAAAAACAACAATGGAAGACGGTGTGTAGAAAAGGATCCAGAAGGCAGTGGGCACAAGTTCCTAGGTTTCATTTCCCAGTGGAGTCACGTGGACAGCACTTAATTCTAGCAGTAACATTTGGCAATACACACAAAGCATTGCCAACCAGGGAAGTCACCTAACTCTTGGTGTGCAGGTTATTTTTTGGGTTTTGGGTTTTGGGTTTTTTTATTTTTTAGTTAGCTCTGCAGAGTTCAAGGTGATACTACAGCCCAAGGCCCCCACCATAAATCACACTTCTAGCATTAACTATCCAGCATAGCCCAAGGCTGAGATAAGCAAAGACACTCTGAACAGGTGAGATATTCCAAGGGCTTAGAATTTCTCTCTCAAGAGCTAAGCAAAAGTCAAACCCTTTGAAACGTGAGGTGTTTGGACAAACTACACTTGCTGAGTTAATCCTTTACTACATAGTGCCTCTCCACATTGTCTCTGAATAGCCAGACTTTAAACATGGCGGCTGAAGCTCCCAGAGCAACTATCCCAAAGAGAAACCACAGAAGCCACATGGCGTTGTCAAACTGAGGCTTGGAAGCCATGCAGCATAACCCTGTTGCTTCGTCCTCTTCACTAAGTCAATCATGAAGACCCGCCCATGTTCAAGGGGTTGGGACATAGACTCCACCTCATGATGGAAGGAGCATCAAAGCTTTTCTTACAGCTGGATTTTAAAACCACTCAGCCACAAAGTCACAGGGAAAGTTCCTCCTGTCTCTCCTGACTACTAATAAGATTTTTTTTTTCTTTTTTGCCTCCGCCTAAGGAAAAAGCACTTCCAAGTCAAAAGAAATAAACACACAGAATTCTTTCAAGGCAAAAATGCAGTCTATGCTCAAACACAGAAACTTCTCTTGGCCTGAAGAGAAGCTTTATTCGAATGATGTAGGCACTGCTGCCGGGTGTGGGCAAGGCAGCCCAGAGAACCCAGGTGCTCCCCAGGAGGGCATGAAGCCACCTTGGTCGCTTTCACCAGATTCACCTGAAGGAATTTCATCTGTTCATAAAACCTGCAGACTGGACTCCCTTCTTTCCTTTCTCATGTTTTTTTTTCTCCCTACTTCAAACCCTATGTCTAGAATTTTGTAAAATATCCTCCTTAAATGCCATCAGTCCTTAAAAAAAAAACAAAAACAATATCTATATAACAAACATGATAAATGTCTTTGCAAGAAAATACTTGCTTTTACATGGATTGTAGGGGAAGAGAGACATGAGACCTTTACTTCACGGCCCATGACATTTATGACCTGGCTATTTCCCCCCATGAAAAACTGAGTTTTAACTTATTCCATGTCACATTTTACATTTAGCTCACTACCTTAATTTCAGACTCTTAGAAATTGAATTTTCTTTTTTGGGAATGACCCCAAACCTTTCGGAAGGATTCTTGGCCTCATAGAGAAAGCATGGAATTAAATCCAGTCAGCCTCTCGCCCGGCTCCAACATAGGCCCGTCTCCCTCCACAGAGGGGAATTTCTGCAGGTGGTCTCTGCCTCAAAGGATAAAAGCTGAACTGTTCAGAGAACTATCCTGCCTATTTACCCCCATCTCCTGACTGGAGATTAGTAGCACAGCGTGCCAAGAATAAACAGTCTCCAGAAACGTTTATCCAACACGCAAAGCCAGAAAACAGTGAAGAGGATTCCTAATGATTCCCTTGCAGATGTCTATTTTGCAAGCAATTCTCAATGCAGCCAGCTACCAGGGGAAAGCACAGCGGTCCTGGCCTGAAATCTTGCTGCCCACCAGACCTCATTCTGGAGAAAGCCATCAGCAATGGCCATCACAGCGTAGGAACTCTTCCTGCGTAGCTATGTCGCGTTCTTTTGGATATTGGTCGAACTTTTGTTTCAAAGTGAACATGTGCTGAGCATGTAAAGGAGGAAGGTAGAGCCAGAAAGAGTTTTTTATATTGAATTATTTTTCTAGGCTTCCAAAGAAAGTAGTGCTGAGAACATCGTGGATGGTTAAAACACAAAATGATTTTGAAGTTTAATTTACATTTCACCCTTCTGGCTATTTGTGTTTGTATTTTCACTTCACTTGAACAATAAAGTAGCTTGGACAGTTTGGGGCATGCGGTTAAGCCTTTTAATTTCCTGGCCCTCATGCACTACTGCCCACACGGCAGGGTGACTGCCCTTAGCACAGCAGCCGGATTTTTAAATTGTTCATGGATATCTCTGGCCTAACATCGACACAATATTTTGTGTCGGTGTCTTATTGCTACATCCGTCCGAACCAGATTTTGATGACACTCGGGTCCATCAACAGTGTAGCAACTGCTCTTACATCCTGTTCACCATCCCATAACAACGTAGAGACAGCAGTTCTTCAAAGACCTCTTGCAGAGAATGAAAGGAGCCACGAAGAAATTCTAAATCCTTTTACACTAATGAAAAATTCTTTGCTGATACTAGGACTTGGCATTGTGGGAAAATGTTTTCCAAATAATAAGGAAGTAATTTTAAGTATTCAGAGACTTCTTTTCCTTCCCAGTGGACTGGGGATCCTTTATCAAGAGTAGTTTCTTTGGAAGAAGAGCTTGGTAATTAGAATGTAATGGCACGATTCATTCACCGGTGCATGAAGCAGCCAGAAAGTGGTTCACCTTTTTTTTACCATCTGATTGCGTGTTCTTTCAGACTCCGGTTTGTCTCTAGACCGAATGTTTGGTTTTGTTTTATTTTCAGATTAGCAGAGTATAGAGCCAGCGTGATGGATGATTCAGGGCTGAGAGAAGGAAGATTGTTTCCCAAAAGGAGTATCTGCAAATGCACGCATTCTCCCCGTTGCCTTTTATCATTAATTTGGGTCAAAGGTGTGTGACCTATGAAAACACAACAAAGAACATACTATCTCTATTTTTTTTTCCAAAGGCTCTCCACTTCAACATGTCATTTTGGAGAAGAGTTTATATCTAAGAAACAAATATGAATCTCCAGCTATCACTGTAATAAGTGTATTCAAAGGGCAAAAATGAAGTCCTCACTCTCACGTTTCAAGGAGCTTACACTCCAGTGGAGAAGACAGAAGAGGCAGAAATGTACCCAAATAATAGAGGTTCACGAAAATAAGTGGAGAAAAGGGGGAGGAGCCTGAGAACAGGGCAGCTGTCACAGTTAAACCAAGGTCTGGAGGCAGAAGGATAAACTAGGTGGAAGAAAAGCATTTTAAAATCTCATCTTGGGGCCTGGGTAGCACAGTCAGTTAAACGTCTAACTCTTGGTTTCAGCTCAGGTCCTGATCTCAGGGTCATGAGATCAAACCTCAACATTGGGCTCCGTGCTCAGCAGAGACTGGTTGAGCTTCTCTCCCCCTCTCCCACTGCCCCTCCCTCCTGCTCTTCCTCTCTCTCTCCCTCTAAAATAAATAAATAAATATTTCTTTTAAAAGAAAAAATCTCATCTCAGTAGTTTATTTTAAAGACATTGGGGAACACCTGGGGGGCTCAGTCAGTTAAGCGTCTGACTTGGTCTCAGGTCACGATCCCAGAGTCCTGGGATTGAGCCCCATGTCAGGCTCCCTGCTCAGCAGGGAGTCTGCTTCTCCCTTTTCCTCTGCTGTTCCCCCTGCTTGTGCTCGCACGCGCTCTCTCTCTCTCTCTCTCTCTGCCATATAAATAAATAAAATCTATTAAAAAATAAAGTCATTGGCAGATTTGGGGATAGGAGATTAGACAAGATCATGGGTGAGACACTATACATACCTGGCCCTCCAAGTAGAATAGTGTCATGCCAGCCTACTTTATCTTCAAGATATCATCCGGAAATAAGCTACAAAGTTTGAGGATTGCCAGGTCCCAGATCAACAAACTATAGCTCACCACCTGTTTTTGTACGGCCCTTGTACAAAGAGAGGTTTATAAATGGTGGGAAATAGCCAAAAAATATTTAACGACACATACAAACTATATGAAATTCAAAGTTCGGTGTCCATAAACAGTTGAATTGGAACAGTTACACAAATTCCTTTACATATTGTTTACAGCTGCTTCTATGATACGAGAGCAGAGCTGAACAGTTGTAACAGACCATGCACAGTATGAACCCGCAAAGCCTAAATAATATTTACCATTTCACAGAAATTTGTCCCACACTGCCCTAAACGGTAGAGTCCTCGAATGTCCGTGTATAACTTACAAAGAGTTGCTGGCAAAAAATAAAGATAATCCTCACTATATATGTTGAGATCTGACAGCAAATAAATCACAGTGTTTATCCCACAGATCTGCAACTGTTTACTTTGTGTACAATAAGACAAAATAGGCTGAACTATCACTAGTCACTAAAATCATAAATGCTATCATTCAGATAGGAAAAGGTGCTTCTTCTCCATCTTCCCACCAAGAGACCAAAGAAAATGGGACTTAATCAGCAAGTATTTAGGATACATTAAAGCAGACTCTCCTGACAGATAGGAAGAACAGGGGATGAAATAAGGTTGGCCATCCATTTTCTCTTTGTTATTAAAACTTCCTACCTCTCCAGCTCAGGGCATAAAATAAGGTCTTGTCACCTGGAAGAATCAAATCAATATAGCTCCAAACACTGTCTCTGTCTTCCAGGTAGTATTAGGTATGTAGGATGGGGATGAGGAAGACTCCCACTATCTTGCCCCTAGTGCTGACTATAGGGGCAGCCCCTTAAAGAGATTGAAATTGATCCTCATTCATGCAGCCTCTTCCTTAACTACTCCTGGGCCTAAGAACACATCAGCTGCCAAAGCAAAAGGGCACAGAAGCCAGTCTGCCTCAGTCTGATCTGACATTGCCACTTACCATCCAGCCCATGGGAGGCTGATTCATGGCCCTCAAAGAGGTCCAGGTCCTAATCATCGGAACCTCTGAATGTCCATTATATGGCAAAATGGACTTTGCAGATGCGATGAAGGCGACAGACCTTGAGATGGTGGAGATCCTGGATCATCTGGATCCTCAGTGTAATCACAAGTGTTCTTGGAACAGGGAGGCAGAAGGAGATTTGACTACAGTGGAGGAAGTCCATGTGTCAGCTGAGGCAAGTGCTATGCCATTGGCTCCAAAGCCCAAAGAAGAGAGCACTGAGCCACAGAGTGCAAGGAATGCAGCTCTAGAATCTGGCAAAACAAGAGAAGGGCTTCTTCCTTAGAGACTCCAGAGACAGAGCAGTGCCTCGACTTCAGCCCAGTGAGACTGATGTCGGACTTCTCATCTCCAGGACAGTAAGACAACAAACATGCTCTTTTAAACCACCAAGTTTGTGGTAGTTTGTTCAAGGAGCCATAGGAAACCAATATGCACCTTCCTAATGCTTTGGGTTTTTTGTAAAAATGTGGTAATGATAGGATCTGCCATAGTGGGTTTGAGAGTGGTTACATAAATTCTTACATACAGAAGTGTCAGGAGGAAGGAAAGAATGTGAGGCACAGAGTTTAAAGAGGGGCCAGAGAGTTAGTTAATTGGGATAAATAATATTCAAGCACATCACCTGTTTAAAAAAATCACAATCAGTACAAAAAATTCTTAGTGGGTACGCCTGGGTGGCTCAGTTGGTTAAGCATGCAACTCTTGGTTTCAGCTCGGGTCATGATCTCAGGGTCATGGGATCTGGCCCAAGTTGGGCTCCACACTGGGTATGTAGCCTGCTTGGGATTTTGTCTCTCCCTCTCCCTCTGCCCCGCCCCCCCCCACCCCCTCATGTGCTCTCATGCTCGTGCTCTCTCTCTCTCTCAAAAAATCCTTAGTGAACTACCACAATTTTTTTTAAGAACTTATTTATTTATTTGAGAGAGAGACAGAGAAAGCATGAGTTGGGGGGAGGGGCAGAGGGAAAGGGAGAAGCAGACCCCATGCTGAGCAGGGATCCTGAGGTGTGGCTTGATCCCAAGACCCTGAAATCATGACCGGAACCGAAGTCAGATGCTTAACCGACTGAGCCACCCGGGTGTCCCATATCACAATTTTAAATTGTAAATACTGTAAATATTGTAAATACTGACAAGATCAGTATTGCCGATTTTTTTTCTTTGCCTCAGGCTCCAGTATGGCTCGGCATGGCACTTTTAGTGATCCCATCATCACTTAAAATTTTGGTATTTTGTCCATCATGCACTTTTTGTATTAATCTTAGTATTAATTCACCGTAGCCCACACGAAGTACTTAAAACAGTGCCCAGCACCTATCAAGTACTTCAGCAAACTTTAGCTATTATTACCACCTACTTCTCCCAAGACTTCCACCAGTCTGATCAAGAAAACTAGCTTACAATCACCTAACATTTTTATGAACAGGCTTCTCTCACCAAATGAGGTGCCCCAGTGTGTCCCAAATTTTTTTACTTTTTAAATTTTATTTTTATTATATTTATTTATTTATTTATTTAGAAAGAGAAAGAGAGAGCACGAGTTGGAGGAGGAGCAGATGGAGAAGAAGAAAGAGAATCCCAGGCAGGCTCCATGCCCACAGCGTGGATCCCTGCGCAGGGCTCAATCTCAAGACCCTGGGATCATGACCTGAGATGAAATCAAGAGTTGGTTGTTTAACCAACTGAGCCACCCAGGCACCCCATATCCCATTTTTACAATGTGGAGTTTAATTCTCAGTCTAGCACCACTGAGCACCAAATCCCTTCTCTTCTATTTCTCTCCACTGTGACATCAATCCTAGGGCCTAGATCCTTAAACTAGTTAGAAGCTTTTCAACAGAGGCAATAAGGAGAGAGGGAAGATGACTGAATCCCCAGCTCCTTCCCTATTTTCTGATATTATTCGGTGTGGCAAATAATAACAATGAGAGAGAACACTTATGGAATACTTAGTACAATATGAAATACTTTATGCGACTCCATCACTCTGAGAGGTCGTTAGTATTATTATCACCATTACACAATGAAACTGAGACCTAAAGAGATAAAAATAACTCACACCCTGACAATGAAACACTGAAGCTGATTTTTCTCTGTGTCTACACACTGTCCGCATGTGTCCATTTGCCCCATATCTGGAAGAATGTTTATTTTGCTCTTTTCCCCCACTTGTCCCCTTTGTCCTCTTTCATCAGCTCCTTCAGGGCCCTCGTAAGGCATTCAACTCTTAATTTATACTAAGCCAAAGAATTCTGTTCAACTCAGTAACTCCTCATTAATTCAAGCTACCACCTCCGTTTACCACACTCAATAACTGAAAGACTCTAGGAAGTCTTGGGGTCCTTCAGAAGCATTTCTTTCAGCACATCCCCATCTTATACCTGCTGTACAGGGTCTAATCAATGTTTCCTTGATCTACTGCTCCATTTTCTCCCATGTTCAGCAGCACTATCTCAAGCCTTACCATAAACACAGACACTTCGGCTCCCACTCAATAAAAAATAGCAAGAAATTCTCGACATTTCCAATGGTAGTTCCACATTCTGTAAATTCTTGGCCACAGGATCAGAAACTTTGTCATTCTGAGAGTACAAATCACTTCAAACATGGCTCCTCCAAGGCTCTTCATCACGACCTTCTTTAATTCCATTTGGTACTCGCCATTCCTGCCCCATTGCAACAGTTGGCCTCAGCCATGGTTCAAAGACCTCTTTCCAAAGTTGGAATAACACTTTCTAGAACTTCAACTGTATTGAGTATTGCATATATTATTAGTCGGAGTTCTCCAGAGAAACAGAACCAATGGGATATACAGAGATGTATAAGAGGAGATTTATTATAGGAATTGGCTCATGCACTTATGGAGGCTGAAATATGCCACTATATGCCATCTGCAAGCTGCAGGACCAGAAAAGCCAGTGCTACAATTCAGTCTGAGTACAAAGGCCTGAGAACAATGGGGGGCTTCTGGTATAAGTGCCACTGTGCAAAGGTCTAAGAACCAGGAGCTCTGATGTCTAAGGGCAGAAGAAATGGATGTCCCAGCACGGAGGAGAAAACAGAGTTTGCCCTTCCTCCACCTTTTTGTTGTATTTGGGCCCCCAGTGGATGAGATTGCCCCACCACGTGGTGAGGGTGTATCTTCTTCACACAGTCTACCAATTCAAATGCTAATCTCTTTTGAAAACACCCTCACAGAAACACCCAGAAGCAGTGTTTTACCAGCAATCTGGATATTCCTTAGCCCAGTCAAGTCACGTAAAACTCACCATCACAAATACCTCATTCTTTCTGCTACAAGATGAACAGTTTTCTATGTAGCTGGCCACAGTGCATTAACCTATAGAAGAATGATTAGACTTGGGTCCTTGAAGCTTTTATTATGGCCAAAAAACCTGGTCATATTAGAATGTCCACTCCTACTGCTCCAGAGCCCCAGGTAAGGGCTTTTCATATATTGTCTTTTCCTCATGTCTTAATGGGAAGTTCTATACACATTTTCATCTCCTGTATAGGAAATGAGCTGAATTTCAGCCTCCATACTGAAAAAAAAGACATACTTTAAAAATACTTCATCTTAATTTTTTTGAGCTCCTGCTCTGTTGGGAATGGCAAAAAAGTAATCTCAGGGTATCTCCTACCTGTGGATGTTCACATGGAGAGGGTGGGCTTACTTAGCGCCAATGTGTTGGGATAGACAAAAGGGGAGAGGAAGTCTCTCTGTCTTCAGTAGTAAGTCTATTTGGGAGCTTCCAAGATGGCTTCATTCCTATCCACATGGCCTCACTCAGGCTCAGTTATCTCAGTGCTGGTTCCCTGCCACAGCTGCAGGCTCAACTCCCACATTAGTCTATGTGGCTAACTGGAACTAGGGATCTCTATCTGTGGCCCCTCAGCCTAGCCTCACATTTCAGTCTTCCCCGCTCCAGGACCTTTTTCCCCAGGGCACCTTTCTCTCTCAGGTCCCACAAACCCATCTGAAGTTTTGCAGATTTCCTAGGACTCTTCCCCGAAAGCATTGTTCCAAGCACTACCATCATTGCTTACCCCCAGCTTCTTACCTTTCCCAGAATGGGAGAAGAAAAACCTATATTGTATTGTGTGAGCAGATGCAGAGAGGGGTGAGACCCTGCTCTTAGTCACAGTGTTCCACAGTCCTTCATCATAATATGGCAAATTGCAAAAGCAGTTTCAATTCTGCTCCTCTCTCTGGAGGAAGCCCCTTTGCGGAGTGTCTGCATGGTTCCTCCCGTCCAGAAAGGAGGCTCTTTTTCCTCTCCTTGAACCTGGGACACCCTTGTGACTGGCTTTGGCCAACAGTATGTGGCAGAAGTGAAGTTGTGCCAGCTCTGATGTATGATTAAAGAGGAGGAGCACGTCTGTCCTCCCTGTTGGTATCCCACTCCATGCTAACCTCTAGATGATGGGAGACGAAGAGCCAAGTCTCTCCAAACTGCAGCCCCCCCAGCCATCGCTGCCGGCTGACCACAAACCCACAAGCAAGCCCCACCACAATCAGCCAAACCTGGCTCAGATCAGCAGAACGAGGGCAACAACAAATGCTTTTTGTGTTACTCACGAAACTTTGGAGCTGTTTGTCCTGCAGCAAAGGCTAACCGATCGTGTTTTTCATAACATTTTGCTTCAAATCCCCCAAATTTCCCTAAGGTATTAAACTTTTGAAACATTTAACTCCCCTCCTATCCCCTCAGGCAATAAGCGATCTGATCGGATTATAGGGAGTGGAGGCTAGAAGATGAACTACCTGGAGAAAAAAACAAGCAAACAAAGAAAAGTTGTTACCACACGCAAAAGATTTTGCTAAATATATGTTGTCTGCCGTGATTTAGGGCCACAAGGTTTGACAGCCTGTCAATCTTCACCTCATCACAGTTTAATTCTGAAGCCAAAACCAGATATGATTTTTAAAATTCCTACTCTTGCGTGTGCACAGTCGTGTAATCTTGGCCACAGCCATGGCCCCAGACATCAGTGAGTTTTGATCCTGAGTGACCGATAGTGAATTTTGGAAAGTTGCTTCTCCCCAGGTATCTGCAAGGAGCTCTCACACTGGGTGACTTAATCCAGTGGGTACATTTTGGTTAATATTCCCAGGAGCTGTGATGGGTTTCCCAAATCCTCATTATGTACCGCTGATTTCAACCTATAACCGTGCTCTCCAAACACACACATGCACGTACACACAGAAACACACACACACGCATAATACACACACACACATACACATATACACATACACACATGTACACATACACATACACACACACACCCAGTATCACCCAGACTCTGCATTTCAGAGTTCCTGGTGCTGAGTCATGGCAGGTTCTAGCATCCCTACATGTTGAGCCCAGAACTAAAGCTTCCCCGTTCATTTTCTCCAAGCTCAGACCCAGTTCTCTCTCCTAATTCTCCAGAAGAACAGAATAAGACTTCAGAGGCAGCTGCCAGAATCCCCAGGGCATTCCCTCCCTTACAGGGAATGGCTCAAACTCAGTCTCTCCGTTCAGTCACAAAATAGACTTCACTTTCTATACCACGATTCAATTTTGTGGAGCCCCTCAAAGAGTGTGTGGGTTGTCCCATCATCTATACTCCCATGTGGGAGGTAATAACTAAGTTAATTGTTCTTTAGGAGAAAACTATTGAAAGTCTTCTTTACCACATAAACAAAATGAAAATAATTTACATGAGCAAACAGCAGAATCGGGATGGAGGCAAGGGGGAATGTCAAGGTTTTCCCCAAGAATCCTAGATGGCCACTAGTCTCTTATTGGTAGAATTAGGCAACCCGTCCTAGGACGGTGCCCCAAAAGGGCTTTTTGCTTCGAGGGATTGCAGGTTTCTATTTCCAGAAACTAAAAGCACTAGAAACCTCCACCTTAAAAGGCAATTCTCTGCCTAAATCTTTTATTAACTTATTTTATTTAAATTAGTTAACATATATTGTATCGTTAGTTTCACATGTAGATATCAGTTATTCATCCGTTGCATATAATACCCAGTGCCCAGTCCATCGCGTGCTCTCCTTAATGCCCATCACACAGTTACTTTATCCCCCCACCCACCTCCCCTCCATCACCCCTCAGTTTGTTTCCTATTCTTTTTTTTTTTTTTAAAGATTTTATTTATTTATTTGACAGAGAGAGACAGCCAGCGAGAGAGGGAACACAGCAGGGGGAGTGGGAGAGGAAGAAGCAGGCTCCCAGCGGAGGAGCCCGATGTGGGACTTGATCCCGGAATGCCGAGATCACGCCCTGAGCCAAAGGCAGACACTTAACGACTGCGCTACCCAGGCGCCCCTGTTTCCTATTCTTAAGAGTCTCCTATGGTTTTTCCCCCTCTCTGATTTTGTCTTATTTTATTTTTCCCTCCCTTTCCCTACGATCATCTCTTTCATTTCTTAAATTCCACATATGAGTGAAACCATATGATAATTGCCTTTCTCTGACTGACTTATTTTGTTCAGCATAATACACTCCAGTTCCATCCACATCATTGTAAATGGTAAGATTTCATCCCTTTTGATGGCTGAGTAATACTGTGTGTGTGTGTGTGTGTGTGTGTGTGTGTGTGTGTGTGTATACACACAATTTTTAAGTAACATTCTTTTCTCCTTGGGCACCCCACTATGGCATTTACTTTTTCTTAATCTTTAAATAGAAGATGCAGTTATTTCTTTCTGATGGTTGAAAGGTTATACTGCCTTCAAACTATATGTTATATTATTCTCTGGTTTCGTAATTCTGGCCACATGTAGAATATTGCCAGCACGTATTTTTCCACTGAAGAAGACAAGTATTACAACCTTACCAATTAAAGAGAAAAGGAGCACTCAGTTTCGTCACTTCCCAGTTGCAGAGCTCACTGAGGAATAGAAAATCAGAAGTGATTGCTGTGAAGTCCACAAGAGCCCAGGTGGGATATCCCCAGGCGTCAGGAGTGACACCACTGTGGTCCTTTACCCACTAAACAAAGTTGCCTTCTTCCTTTGAAAATGAAAGAGAGAAAGAACACAGCAAATCTTCAGGAAGATTTATCGTCTTCTGTTCTCTTAAGAAAGGAACACCCCACAATTTTCTCTACTCCCAATCCTCAGCAAGTGATGGTGAACTTTTGCTCCTGCTACGACAAATTATTACTTGAAAAAGTCGTTTTCAGATTTCGACAGTTTCTACAAAGAAAGAGGGCACATTTCCATGTTAGATGCCTGATCTCCCAGAACACTGTGCCCATTTAGTAGAAAAGCAACCCAGCTGGTGTTCTAAAGAACAAAATCTTTGGTGGTTCCAGTTGCTGTATTACAAAGCCCAAAATAAATAAATAATAAGGGACCTAGATAAATAGACCTTATAAATGACTAATGAAGAAAGCCTACAGGCAAGAGATGTCAACAGCTTGGGATATGCCATAGTCTTTCCCTTTCGGCATTGTTGGAAGACTATTCAGAACATTATGTCTAATTTTGCTTTCACCATTTTCTTTGCAAACTGGCTGCATTGTATAACACACCCATTATTGTTCTACTTTGAGGACATTAAGTGAAGAGCATCTCCAGTTTTACCCATCACCCAGAGAGTGGCTTTCCTGCGATTTTTGAATACGATAGTATATGTTTTATCTAGTGCAGCATTCTCCCTACAAAATGCATCTAAAAATGACTCTGGGTTAAACAAATAATAACAGTGATCAGGGAAAAAATGAACTGGTATTAGGCAAGAGAGAAAAAGATAATCTCAAGCTGAGTTCTCCAAAGAAATGCAGAGTTAATGAGGCAGCTATGAGGCAGATATGTGCGGGAGGATGATTGCAAACGACAAGGGTAACAGAAAATATTTCTGTGCCAACAGATTTTCTCAGGGAAAGAAAACTATAGGAAAATAAGGAAAGTTTAACACCAAGAGTCACATCTTTTCAAGAATGATGAAGAATCGAATTTATTTTTATAGGAAAAATATTGATGGTTTAATGAAAATTTTAAAAGGACAGTGTGGAAAAAATAAGATACAAGTTAATGTATCTTCTGGACACATGGAATATTTCAAATAAACTATGCCCATTCTCTCCCCCAATTCACTGTGTTTCTCCCACATAGGGCAGCACAGAGAGAAAACTCAGTAGAGGCCCATGGCTGCTGGAAGGAATATGAAGTTTACCCTGAGGAATATGAAGTTAACAGTCTTGTATTGTTCATCCCCAACCAAGCCTTCCCCATACCCACGTTCAAGCCTTGTTCGCAGTAGAACACTTCAGCATCTTTGCGGGTATATCTCATATGTGAAAATCTATAATGGGTCAATATCATTCCATTCACAGGAACAGCATCTTCCACTCCTCTCCATAAGGAAAAATGGGATTGGTGGCTTTGTAAATAACCCATTCTAACATGTAGATATTGGGTGCATTTTAAATGGGCCAAATGTGATCAATTATTGCCAGTACCACAGGAACATAGGCTAGCAAAGTTATGAGCTATTATTATTAGAACTACTCCCCCTTTACCACACTGAGACCTTCCCTGCTCAATAGTATCACAGAATATGATACCATTGCTCAGTTACCTAGATGTGAGAAGGCTCAGGTCTAACTCCATTTTTCTTAGGATATCTAGAGTTGGTCAATTCTATTCCTTCTATCCAATTTAACTATACCATGGATATTTGCATTTTTGATCATGAATGATGGAGAGGTATTGTGGAAACTAAAATAGGATACCAGTTCATCCATCCCGTTTTCATTCCACAAACACTTATTATTGAGCGCTTACTGTATGCCCGGAATTGTGCTTGGAGCTGGAGACATAGAGATGGGGAATAAAGCCTTGCCCTTGGGTAGCTCACAGTCAGGTGGAAGAGGCATCTCGTGATTATTATTATTACTATTATTGTGATAATAACGTTTTAGATGCTTTTGTAGATGGGGACTTCTCAGAGCCTCCAGAAGGCAGCAAACGTAGCTACAAAGACAGAGTGACCGCAGTAACGCTGTCTATCCAAACTTCCCTGCTCTGCTTTCCACTGTCCCCTTTGAAGGACGCCCACTTTCTGTGCACTGGGAGCAGGGATGGGGAATGCAATGGCCCAGAGCTTCCCAGGCAGCCCTACCCACTGCCTGCTTTCTGCTGCCCCCTGCAGGGCCTACAATGAATGGGCTCATTGATTCCCAGGGCCATTTTCTTGGAAATCACAGGGCCATACCCTTCATTATTTAAAACGCAATTGCTTGGGGGCGCCTGGGTGGCACAGCGGTTAAGCGTCTGCCTTCGGCTCAGGGCGTGATCCCAGCGTTCTGGGATCGAGCCCCACATCAGGCTCCTCCTCTAAGAGCCTGCTTCTTCCTCTCCCATTCCCCCTGCTTGTGTTCCCTCTCTCGCTGGCTGTCTCTATCTCTGTCAAATAAATAAATAAAATCTTTAAAAATAAATAAATAAAACACAATTGCTTGGAGCACAGGGTGTTATACGCAAACAATGAATCATGGAACACTACATCAAAGACTAATGATGTACTGTATGGTGACTAACATACATAATAAAATAAATAAAAAAACAAAATCACATATTTCATTTCTTTAATGGTTAAAAAAATAAAATAAAAGGCAATTGCTGGACTCATCCATCTGCCACAGGAGAGAAGCAGAGACTGTAACCCCAAGTCAGGATCTGCAGGGGACCTAAGTGGGTCACTGAACCAGCCATGAGTACATATTGACCTTTTTGCCTTGGGCCTGAGCAGGGGTTGTTGACAAGTGACCACCTCCATTTCATGTGTCCCACAGGAAAACATTTTTCTGAACCCTACCCCACGAGGACCCACAGACCTTTTGTTCCTCTCTTCTGAAAAGTAACAGCAGTGGTTTGAAAAAACAAAAAAGAGCACTGTGCTGGTATTTCCTACTTTCTCTACTGAACGAAGCTAATTACTTCTTTGTCTCTTTCCTGCTTGAAAGAATAAAGAATCTAACCAGAGTGTAGATGCTGGGATGTTGGAGGACACAGCCTTCGGGGGGATCAGGCGCTGCCAAGGGGTGTTAGTCCCCAGTTTGGGAAGGCTTCCCCTCAGGCATCACCCCTGCACCACGATCTTGAGAAGAGCCGCACACAAAGCCACGCTTGCTGCTCAGCCATAGACTGTCGCTCGTTCTCTCTCCCCAGGCAGTGCCAGCTCAGGGAACACAGACCCCACAGTGTTTCCTCCCAACTGCGCCCCCCACGGTCCCTGTCAGCTCATTAGCATAATCATTTGCAGGAACATGTGCTTTTTTAGACCACATATTACAATTTCTAAAATCATTTTCTGTTTTACTTTTTTCCACTACTTTTTCCCCCCCATCTCCCCCAGTCAATGCCTCAGCTTCTCCCAATTTCATTCTTCCCGGGCCCCTGACAGGTCTGCCTGGACCACCTCTCGGTACCAGCTTCAGTGGCTGTTTCCTCCTGATCTTTCAAATGAGGCGAACGAAGCTTCAAGTTCACAAGCAGCAGAAACCCACTGCATGCTTCCAGACGCATTATGCAGATGTGCTTTTAACCCTTCTCATACCTTTGTAAACTGACCCTCCCAGGCTGTCGCAGCATGGGAGAAGCAATGGAGCTTTCTTAAATTAATATCTAAAACACAATAGCTCTTACGTCCCACCTGCTTAATGGCAGGACCAAAGAGAACCCCTAAAACTTCCTCAAGTCTTTCAGGGATGCCAGGATTGCCTCGCATGCTGCAACGGACAAATCTGCCATGGGTTTCCATTTCAGCCGCACCTGCCGTACACGGCCTATACTACAGGAAGCGTCTTAAAGAGTTATCGCTCCATGGCTTACAGACTCTCTGAGAGAATAGAGGTTGAAGCTATTCCCACTGCAACACTGGGTACCACACCCTTCACCTGGTGGCCACCCTGAGGTCCTGGTCTGCCTAGGATACGAGGTTGAAGTCTCAGTCACCTTTTCTATGGCAGCCATGAAGTTTCTCTGTTGATGCTCAGATTCACAGGAAGTCCTTAAGCTTCTGGCTTAAACTGCTCCCTTGGAAGTGTTAAGAACTGGCTTTGAAGGGGCGCCTGGGTGGCACAGCAGTTAAGCGTCTGCCTTCAGCTCAGGGCGTGATCCCAGCGTTACAGGATCGAGTCCCACATCAGGCTCTTCCGCTATGAGCCTGCTTCTTCCTCTCCCACTCCCCCTGCTTGTGTTCCCTCTCTCGCTGGCTGTCTCTCTGTCGAATAAATAAATAAAATCTTAAAAAAAAAAAAAAAAAGAACTGGCTTTGACAAACTCTGGCAAAGGGGTGGGACACATATGCCACCACTCCCTTACATACACCTATTCTTTTCCTTCTCTCCGCTCCAAATGCCTTTACCCTATAATGGGGTGAGTGGTGTCCTCCCCAGAAGATATGTCTAGGTCTTTACTTCCAGTGCACATGAAAATGAACTGACTTAGACATGGGTCTTCTGCAGGCATTTGCAGATTCAGGAGAAGAGATGACCATGTGAAGACACAGGCATAAATCTGAGTGGCGCTTCCACCAGCAGCTGGAAGAGGCAAGGAAGGGCTCTCCTCCAGAGCCTCGAAGGCAACATGGCCCTGCCGACACCTTGAATTAGGATTTCTGTGTTCCAGAACTGTGAGAGGAAAAATTTCTGTGGTCTTAAGCCACCAAGTTGGGGGTGATTTGTGGCCACCCTAGGAAATGAATACAGCCCCATCCCACTCCTGAGTGCTCCACCTGTTCTTCCGCTTCATTTAGCAAATAGAGCTTTTTGCCTAGTGAATGAATTCAGGCAAATAGAAATGGGGGGGGGGGGACACGTGTTAGCTCTAGTCGCAAACATTTGAGCGCTATCTGAACACAATCCCAGGATTGAGCTGGTTGCTTTTGCACAACCATTTTGTTGACATTCCTCAAAGTTAAAGACTACTTTTTAGGAGACTGCTGGCCAAATTATAGATACTAGTTAGACAATCTATGATTTTACTCAAAAGTAATAGATTTTACTTTATCACCCATTTTGCAACCCAATTCACTGCATCCTATCAACACACAAAACAAACCATCTGTAAGGTGATAAGAGTAAGGCCCATCCTTCTAGTTTATGTTTGAATTCCCAAAGCAAGGATCATTGGGTCTTTCCAGAGTCCTAGAATTCCTAATTCACTCAGCATTCTAACTGATACCAAGCCTCTGTTCTCAGGCTCTTCTCTGGAGCAATAGCGTATTTAAATTCTTTCCAACCTAACACACCAACAGCAACAACAAAAGCCTCTCTCTCCAGCATGTTCCCCCTGAGTGAAGGGATAATCTTTATAAAAGAAAAATAATCTGGGGCTGTGGTTACAAGCATAGATGTCAGCTTTAGATAGACCTGAGTAGAATTCCAGCTCCATAATTTAACATGCTGCTCTCTCCAGGTCTTGCTGCTTCTTCGAGTGTTAAGAGAGTCACAGAATTACAGCACAAGACTACAATGAGATGAGACAGGCTGGGGCACTGAGTGGACAGACAGGCCTTTAGGGGACAGCCGGGGACAAGAAATGAGTCTCTGTGTATTGTAGTGTTCATTCTGCAATATATACAAATATCAACTCATTATGTTGTACACCTGAAACTAATATAATGTCATATGTCAATCATACCTCAATTTAAAAAATAGATAAATGCAGAAATGGGTCTCTGTGAAGCCCAGGAAAGGGAAAAAAAGAGAAGGATTTGGAGTCCAAGGAAGCACCTGAAGGACCCCTAGCCATCTGGCTGGGCCTGCCAGTATTGTTGCTGGGACATCAAGAGTTAACAGAGGTTGACGGGGCAGCCACTGCTACCATCCCTACATGTAATTTCTATGCTTGTCACGGATCATAGCACCAACACCTGGAATCCCATTGGCAGCACCAGAGACCCAGCAGGTCTCAGGGACAGTTTTCTTCCTGTATCCAGGGAACAGAGCACACAATATTCAAGGGCAAGAGAGATGGATCCATGTATGGTTGTCCAGAGTGTATTTGGAAGAGAATCCAAGGTGGTCTATGAACAGTACTTGACAACAGGAAGACTGCTACAGAACACAGTTCACACACCCAAGGCTTCCTGGGTGGGAATGAATGGGTTTGCAAGCAAGGATTCCTGAGACTTCTCAAGAGCCATACACAGTCTATAGATACCACATTTGTGTAACTGTGTGCTCTGCATGAGATGACTCTTCTGGGACGGAAGGCCACCCTGGGCCAGATCTTGAGAAGGTCCTGTGAGTTTCATGCATGAATACCAGGCAATACTGGAGCATATGACTTGCCCCCCTGGACTGGCCAGAGAGATCCCTAATTGTACATGATGCATATAATACACATTCTTTTATATTAATTAAACTTATAAATATAACACTGTATTATTAGAAAGACGTGTATTTTAGATATATTGTTGATATTTCTAGGTAGCACAAAAAAGGGGAGATGGCGCTGGCAATATGTTAGGAAACAACTCACCTGGGAGAAACGGTGAATGATAGCATGGATTGTGGTTTTACCTGAGGATAGCAACCCTTGCTTCCTGGCTTCACGGGAGCATTATGAGGATTAAAATCAAAACGAGATCAGAAGAAGGAAAACACGATCAAGAGCTCACAAATTGAAAGTAACACTGTCGTTATTATTTTTAATTCAAAGTAATTTATGTGGGAACTACATACTTGGGCTGCAAATTCTGTGACCTGGCCCTTAGGTACACAGAAAGGTTCTGATTAAAATTTTAATAACCAGCTTATTACTTGGAGGAGATTTTGCAAAAGCAAAACAACAAATGGCAAAAGCAGTTGGATTCTGCTGATTCCCAGACTTCCCCATTCCAGTGTTTACGTTCCCTCAAAATACTGTCAACCAATTGCAGCCCAATTCACTGCATCCTAATTCACATCCAATTCACAACACACACATGCAATTTATAAGTGTTTCAATCCTATCAACACACACACATACACACATGCAATTTATAAGTGTTCCAAATTCATTTCTTTAACTACAGACTCCAGAACCCTAAACAGAACACTTTGATAAATTTTAGTATATTTAAAACAAGAAAAGAGAAGGCTTTTTGTCCTCTTGTAATCCCTTCTGAACAGATTTTTGAAAGTATTCTTTTATCTGTTTCTCAAGTCAACACAAATCCCATTTTATCTTTTTGTTCAACGTGTTTTTAAAAACTCACAGCAAAGAAAAATAAATCATGATGGATGAAGAAAGACACTGTGATGTGGCTGTGGCACACTGGCCCATCAGAAATGACCACACTTCTCCTGAAAGTAAGATTACAAAATCACAACCGGAAAATGACTTTTGTAATCAGTCTCTAAAACTAATGCCCAAGATGTGGCACCTTTTGCTAAAGCTGCTGGAAATCTTCCTTCATGCTGTAAATCTGCATTTGCAGACCCTCCACCAGGAGCTAACTTTGTGTTCTGTTTCCTGTTTTTTAGATTTATAAAGAGGTAAGCGGGGAGTTTTAAACATGATGTGGATGTCTAAAGAAACACCAGTGAAAACAAGGACCACAACAGAAAGGAGAATGGAAAAAAGGATTTTCTAGATCCTCCATCTATGAAAGGTCTGTCTCTTCCAAGCATCTCCCTCCAAATTTTGGTGTACCTACTCTGAGCTCAACATTTGTCAGATACTCAGAGGCATATGGAAATGGAATAAACCAGATTCCTGCACTTCAGGAAACTTGAAATCTATTTGAAGGAGTAAGACTAGCACAGGAACGATTAGTTTGCATACTGGAAAACATACCAGTATGCATAGTTAAGTGCTAAAGTTGGGGAATTTTAAGTGCCTTAAAATATCATCAAAAGGAAGTTCAATGGGAACACCTAGAATAATCTGGAAAACCTCAAGATGAAGTGAGTAACTTAAGATGAGTCTTGAAAGGCGTAAAAGCTATTGATACTTAGGAAACAAACATAAAATTTCCCAACTAAGGGGACAATCATGAAGGAAGACAAACAGTGATTATCAAATTTTAGTATGCCTAAGTATTACTTTGGGAGCTTTTATAGAAATAGTAGATAATTAGATAGACAGAGGGTAGAAAGTAGGTAGATGATAGATAGATGGATAGATGATAGATAGATAGATAGATAGATAGATAGATAGATAGATAGATAGATAGATGATTGATAGAAAGATAGATAGCCCTGAGACCTATTGCTAGAGATTCTAATTCAGAAAATTTTCAAGTGAGTTCCAGAAATCTGAATTTCTAACAAATTATCCACCACACACTCAAATGAAGAGACGGTCCTCAAGCCACACTTTGAAAAATATTGGCCTAAGAGCAAGACTGACAGTTCCCACTATCTTTTACAACAGGGAATGCAAAGAGATGCTATGAGTGGAGATAGGTTTGCCCCAGGATAATTTTATTAATATACGCCTTTACATTTTTGAAGCGCTGTCCTAATTGTAATTTATTTCAGATAGTAAGGCAGTTAACTATTTATTTCTATTTCCAATATTTAGGATACTAAAGTATAAAAGTGCTTTGTGTCTTAACTAAGATCACAACTAGTTAGTGTCTTCTGATAACTAGACAAACACAACCCAGGTCTCCTGATAACTAGAGAAACACCCATTCCACTAGATACAGCTGCAATAATATCCTTGCCCTAACTGGAAATTGTTATTTTGGCATCCATAAACTAGAGAAATATGTAGCTAGACAGATGACCTTATATTTAATGCAGAATGCTCAACCGCCTTTCCCAAAACTCATGCCATAGATCTTCTTTCTGTTATATATTCATTTATTCCTTCATTCATGTCACAAAGGCACTGAGCTACTGCAACATGCCTCAACTGATTCTAAGTTCTGGGTATAGAAATGGTCTCTCTTCTCATGGAGACTACATTAAACAAATAATTACAATTCTACAAAATGGGGAAATACAGGGTATTACAGGGAGTAAACAGAGAGTTCAGAAAAGTTCTACCAGGAAGTGAACTTAAAATGTGAAAGGTGACCAGTAGTTTATTTGGGAACATCTATGTTTGAGCAAAACAACATAGCATGTTCAGGAAACTGAGAAAAGTCTTGATGGCTATTGCAAATGGACAAACAGAAGAGCATTTGATGACGGTGGATGTTGTGGTGAGGCAGGACTACTGAGCTTCCAACACTGCTGAGTGTCACAGAAGGTATTCATTCCAGACTCCACAGGAAGGGAGTCTAGTTAGGTAAAGGGTTCTCATGAGCTACAGAAAGAACTTTCTCCTTTTCCAAGAGTAATGAGAAGCTGTTGAGTTCTTTAGTCAGAAAGTGATGTGATCAGAACTGAGTTTTAAGGGAAAAAAAAGATCACTCTACTTCAGCGTGGTCTCCTTTACAGAGGAGAAGGGCAGAAAAAAATGCTACCAGAAGTCTATTATGTTACCTGGAGACCATTGCAGTAATCCAGGACAGAACCAATGGTAGTGTGGAACAGAAAGCCAGAGATGTCTGGAAGGAGAGGCAACAACCCAGTGGTGTTTGGATGTGGGATGAATGACAGAGTATGCTGACACCCAACCGTCTGACTAGGAAGGATGTTGATTGCCATTCCCTAAGACAGGAAAAACAGGAAAGTGAGCAGATTTTGAAGGGGGAGGAGGGGAGATAATTAATCAAGTTTGGACTTTGGACTTTGGGTTAAATTTCAATTGTCTGGAAACCTAAATGGAAATGTTGGGGTGCCTAGGTGGCTCAGTTGGTAAGCATCCAACTCTTGATCTCAGCTCAGGTCTTGATCTCAGGGTCATGAGTTCAAGCCCCACACTGTGCTTCACACTGGACATTGAGCCTACTTTAAAAAATAAAATAATAAAATAAAATAAATAAATAAATAAATAAAATAAAATAAATAAAATAAATGGAGATGTCAAGTAGACAGTTGGATATTCTCACTGGGACTCCAGAGAGAGGTCTGGACTAGAGGTGAGGTTTCAGGAGCCATAAGCACAAAAGAGAATGAGACCACAGAGAAAAGTATATGGAGTAAGGGGATAAGAGAGCCTAGACAAGAATCCTGGCAATCCAGTAGCTAAGTGTTTTGTAGAGATGAGTGACAGCAGAGAATGAGGAGAAGCCATTAGAAGGGAGGAGAAAATCAAGGTCAATATGGTGGCATGGACGCTAACAACAACATGGTCACAATAATGACAGTTTTTTAAAGTCATCCTTAAACATCTAAATTCCTGTATTTTTGGTAGGATAGAACCTGATATGTAATGGGAGAAAGAATACCCACTCATTGGTGGTGGTTACAGGATCTCATCTTGCAGTATAATCACGATATGCTGATCACAACCTGAGCCGAAGGCAGATCCTTAACCAACTAAGCCACCCAGACACCCCTATGTTATTATTTTTAATCCATTATATAAATGAGAAAACTCAAGTTTATTGAGATTAAATAAATTATGCAAAGTCACTAAGTTGGTACGTGGCAGAGCCTGAAAACGAACCCAGATCCTGGGGTCTGAGCCTCTACACGGAAGGACTGTCTTCCTAGTCTAACCTTCTCTGTCCAGCAACCTCACTCTCAGCCACACCCTGATCACAGGGCCCATTAATCCATTAGATACAGTACACACAGTGCCTAAGGCCCATGAAATTTTAGGGGCACACAAAATTTTTTAAATTTTATCTCTTTTAAATCAGAAGAAAAATATGAATAAAATAATAATACATGTATAATAATGAATCCAGCCTGGATTGTGTTCCTCTTTATACCAACATAATCATAAAATATAATTTCTCCAATGGAAGAAGGGATCTTTAGGGACAATAATGCCCCAGATACATGGAAGACAAAGTGCAGTGGACACCATCTCTTTGACAGTAAGAACTGCGTGGTCTGCCTTTCTAAACCCTTTCAGGCCACAAATTACACTTGGGTTAATTTTCCTTCTTCAATTTAATAAAATAATACTAATCAATACTTACATTTCTACCATTGCAAAGGCATGGTTTTCAAAACTTTATATACATTCTTCACAGAACCCTGTGGAGATGCTATTATTAGCCCCATTTTAGAGAGAACATTTGATGTTTCCTTTGAATAACATCCCACCCACATAAAAATACTAAGGCTCCCTTTGAGATGTGTCCTCAACCCCAGATCCTCCCAGAATAGCTTCACTCCTGCATTCATGCAATCATTCATGTGTACCTTTAACTTGCTTATCTCAAAAAAGTTGCTCTACTAGGCCCTGGAAATATAAGGAGAAGAGGGAGGGGAAAAAAGCATCTCTGTCCACAAGTTGGTAACAATCTGCTGCTAATCTCATGATGAGTATTTAAAACATACCTCCTGTTGATTCAGCTACTTGGATCCCTATAAAAAGCTATGTTATCTGTGAGATATTTGGGACTTGATTTTGGTTTGCTGGTCTTTGGTTAGTGGTCGTTAGGTGTTTATATGTCTGCCCGGAAAGGTGTGTGAGATTGTGTGGGCATTTACCTCACGTTAGCTAGAGCATAAATAGAGAATAAATAGCTCTCTTCCAGAAGTTTCTACACTGTTTAATAGAGAGTTAATAAGAATTCTACCTAGAGGATTAATTTAAATACTGTTTTAAAAGAGACAAGCCCAAAATGGAGTCACCTGTGCTAAGCCTACTTCACCAAACTTAATACCTAACCTAATTGCAATTTCAGCTTCTCCCAGGAATGCAATCTTAACCAGTCAGCCTGGAATTTACCTAGTCAACACTTAGTGAGGTAACCTGTCTGATAGATGTCAGCTGTCCCCCAGTGGAAGGTGACCTTCCCCAAAAAATCAGGTCTTTCCTGCAGTAACTTCCTTGTTCTGCCTCCTTTTCCCCATAGCCTTTCATTCTGTACAGCCTTTTGGAGCTCCGTTCTACTTCTTAGGTGGGACGCTACCAATTCATGAATCATTGAATAAAACCAGTTAGATCTCTACATTTACTCAGCTAAATCTTTGTGTTTTCACACTGCAATTATTTGTTCAACTTTCTAGTTGTAACTAACAGATGCAATAATGCAAATATAAAGCACTATTTCAGTCTTTTGCAAGATGTGAAAATCAACTAGTTTTCTATCAGGAAAGCAGTCCCTCCATCACTGCTGGAATTCAGGATTAAATCAGCTTGATTGTTTAACTGTTTTTTCTTTTTCAAGCACAAACCAACTGCACACTCTGCCTGATACCATTAAGATAACTGAAGATGACTAGCCGTATGTTGACAAAGGGAGAGATTCATCATTATGACTTAAAAAAGCAGCCATACTGATTGTTAAAACTCCGACCACTCCCCCCCATCTCAGAGTTCACTGCTATTAAAATATTCTTTCATGGAAATGAACACATCACCATAAATGTATTTTCTTTTTTAAACTCTTTAGTTTGCGGTGGAAACCTGGAAGCCCTTCTTTGGTAAATCAGGGAGCTCACTAAGTGGGTCCTTCATTAGTATTATTAATATCAAGAATTTCATCCTGATTTCCATTCGCACCAGCTTTTACAATCAGTTTTATTTTGTCTCTAGTTAAATACTACTTGACTAAATGACAGTGGGCCCTTTCTCCATAACAATACTTATTTTAAACATTTCAATATTATTTGTAGGAAACTTTTACCTTCCCAACTGACTAATTATCATATTTAACAAAGCCTTTTTCTGTGAGAGTAAAAGAGCAAGGCAATTGCCATCATTTGCATGCACACTTAAACTAACACAGGGAATGTGACCTTCATTTAGGCGTTGAAAAATGTTCTAAGCTTTATCCATCCTGCCTGCTAATCACCACAGCTATAACACGGTCCTGTGTTGGGCAACTGAATTGTTTTTGTAAACAAAAAGTAAATTGTCTATTAACTTGTCCACACATTTTCTAGTAACAGAGGCCCAACAGAAGGAAAGATCACTGAATGACACACACCCGGTTCCAGCCAAATGTTAGGGGTGGAAGGGGAGACAGATTCTAGTAGATAAGGAAACTGACTCAAGTTTTCTCTCTTTTCTGTGTACTTTATTCTGGAAATAAGGTCCTATAATGACACAATTAAAACTCTCTACCAAAAGGAAAGTGAAGCTGTTGGATACATTTTTATCTTTAAAAAAAAAAAAAAAGTGAATCTACACTGCTAATATTACCATCAGGAAAAAATTAAAAGTCATCTAGATAATAATGCATAAACTTATACCTATTATCTCTAGTCCAGATGGAGTATTTTTAATTTTCTAAGGAGCCCCTAAAAGAAGCAGGAAAGAGATGTGAAGTGTCTTATAATTGAAATAAATCCTTTTATATGCTTCCAAGGCAGATGGTAGGCTACTCTCAAGAAATGAACCTTGAGGGAGAGGGGGTGGTCAGGGTGAGAAGATCCTGGTCCACCGAATTCAGAAAGCAGGTGTCCTGCGGCAGCTGTTATTAAATAAATATTCTGGATCTATAACAATTCTGTCTCTGGTGACCATTTGCATGGTAAACTTATGAAAGCACAGTTTTAGAATCTTTTGTTAGAAGGAAAATAATTCATGGTGTTCCCTGTCCAGAGGTTTACACTTTCTATTCCAGAAAGGAAAATTTTATGTCATCAGCAAATATATAATGAGAAGCCACTTAAAATTCTGGTTTCATTAATCATCGAATGCATTTGGTGTTCTATTCCTGTTCTTTGCGAACTCCAGTGTATGCACACACATCAAGTGTGTGCATATGTATATGTACATAGTAGATATTTATGTAGGATATATATATATTTATCATGGCCAGTGGGCTCAACAGATTAGAGCTTTGGCTCTGCTCCCTGGCCTGGAATGGCACCCTGTGATATTGTGACTTATTATAAAAAATATATTTTGGGTCTTTGTTCATTTGGCATGGAGCTCCTAAAACCCTTGGAATTTCCGAAGTGATGAGAGCAATAAAGGTGTCATGTGTTTTGTTAATGAGGTGACATTTGGAAAGCTCCTAGGCGACCTAAGGGTGAAGCTTATTGCCAGGAAAATTGACCATGTGATTAGAGAGTTGGAACTTTCCTTCCCCCTCTATCACCATCTCTGGGGAGGCAAGAAGCTCCAGAGGTTGAGTTCAATGGCCAATGATTTAATCAATCATGTCTATTAATGAAGCCCCCATAAAAACCTCAAAAAGAATGGGGGTGAGTGGACTTCCAGGTTCTGAACACATGGAGGTATGGAGAGAGGGCGCGGAAGCTCTGAGCTTTCTCATTCTTTGCCCCATGCATTTCTTCCATCTGGCTGTTCCTGAGCTATATCCTTTTATAATAAGCTGGTGATCTAGTAAGGAAAATATTTCTCTGAGCTCTATGAGCCCCACTAGAAAATTAAACTCCAAGGGGTGGGAGGACATCCAGTCTGTAACCAGTTGGTCAGAGGCACAGGTGACAACCTGGACTTGTGATTGGTATCTGAAGTGGAGGACAGTCTTGTAGGACAGAGCCCTTATCCCGAAGAATCCGAATTATCTCTGACTAGATAGTTTCAGAGCTGAGTTGAATTATAAGGCCCCCAACTTGTGCCTGAGAATTGTTTCTTGTTGGTGTGGGGAACCACCTCCACCCCCACCTCCACACATGCTGGCATTTGTCCCAGAACCACTTTTTTTACACCCTCCTCTCTAGTTCTCCAAGTTCCAATGGCAGAGAATGAGTTCTAAGATGAAGCAGACAGGAACCTACCAGTAAGACAGTACAAACCATCCACATGACTGAGAGGAAAAGATGGTGTCATGAGACACACTGAAGGTCAGTTAAAAGGCCTATTTGGGAAGGTAGCATCTTTAATTGCAAGCGTGTCTATCCAAGACATAAAGTGTGACTTAAATAAATAAACTGTGGCTTTGATCATTAAAAATCAACCAGAAGGAAATGTTGTGAGTGTGGGTCTAAAAGCAGGATAAAGTTGTTCTTGAAACTTCCTTGTGTTCTTCCCCTCTGGGTTTAGAATGCAGGTTGGTTCGATTTTCAGATTAGAAAGTTCTCAGTTCAGGAGGGTCAAAGAAGCCCAGATGGAAAAGGGGAAAGGCTCTGGCTGGACTCTCTCTGGGCTTTAAGCAATGGGATCAGAGAGAGATGGTTTGTGCCTGTGTGTGGTACGGTTGCATTTCCTGAGAGGAATATGTCCCTTAGAGTAAATATCTCTAGAAATAGCTAGAAGGCAGGGTGAGAGTCCAGCACAGGGGGCAAGGGAAAGCTGGCTATGTCTGGGAGGGCACCCCTAACAATACTGTAGTGATCTTGTGGGTAGATAAGAGCCTCACCATCTCTGGAGATCACAGGAGACTGCATTACCTTCAGTGACGTCTTCAAAGGTGAGGTGGGAATTAAGCATGGACAGCCAAAGCAGGTAACTAAGAAAAGTTGTTCCAAAAGACCCACCAGACTGAGGACTGCTTGCAGGCTAGTGGGGACGGGAAGCCGAGGTGGCAGTCTGTACTCGAAGACCCCATTGTGGCTAAAGAGGGCATCACTATTCCCAGCAACACTCTACACAAAAGTCTATTAATAAAACTGGCCCTCTAGTGCTTGCAGAGCCGGTGGTAATTTATGGGAACTCAAGAAATTCTGGAAAGGATCTAAGTAGCTCAGGATAATAGCCGAGTGTCACTTAGGAACGTGCTGCATCCAGAAAGCCTCAGGGAATGGGCGAACTTCGGAGAGAACTTCCCTGTTGTCCTGAATGAGGAGCGAACCACATCATACAAAGGCCCTCGTACTGTCTGAGGGAACTCAAGGCCAAGAGATTTGCCTTCATGTCTGTTCTGCTGACATCTACCAATTAAGAAGGTCATTAGCAGGTTGTTAACACCCCCGAGGAGTTCTCACCACCTGTCACACGAGTACTTTCCTCCACAAGCCATATTGAGTCTGTGGCAGGGCAACAGTTTAAATAAAACAGGCTGAGGCCACGCCGATGGGTACAAACCCATGAACACACCAGCACGTTGTCCGGCCCACCTCACTGGTCAGCCAGTCATGTCGGGCGGATAAAGGAAGATCAGAGGAGTGAGTGTCGGGTAAGATTCTGACAGTACAGAACGTGAAAGAGGAAGACACAGCACTGAGAATCCAGCCCCAGTTCCGACGGGAGAAAACCTAGCCATAAAATTTGGAGATTTGTTCTTCCATAATGAAAGAGAAATCCAAATAATTGAATAAGGCAACTGAAGAAAGCAATTAAATGTGATGCTGCGGGATAGACATCAAGGCCATTAATAGCAATTAATGCCTTGTGTTCGTACTGTTATATACAGGGTATTGTAATTTCTATATAGTCAAATGATCTATTTTTCACTCCATTAATCAGAAAACGTGATCATTGTGATCAAAAAGTAGCCTCATTTTACATCCCAAGCAAGATTGAACTGCAAGAGCTTACAATGAGGCCCCATTTTCTCGAGACTCCATCGCAGTTAAAAGACATCCTGCAGCCCATTAGTCCATAGACTGTGGATTATTATAATAAATACTTAAAACCACTTATCAAAATAAAGAGCCAAAACACGCTCTGCCATGCAGTGGGCCTGATTTTTTAATCAGAGTCTCTCGCTTGCTAATTGGAAGTACTCAGGACTCCGTATGATTTGTCTTATCATTGGTGAGAATTAAAAAGGTTTTACACTGGAGATACTTCAGCACTTCTCCCAACTAGGTCATTACATGAGCTTTGACGTGTCTATTACATTCCCCTTCTTCTATGTCAGTGGGCGCAAGGGGTCTCCAGAGACAATGATGCTGGCCCAGCGGCCATGACCTACCAAGGGGCTATTGCAAAGGAAGGCTGCTGTACACAGAGCCACTAGCTGAAGGGAGAGAAAATCAATTTATTCCAGAAGATTATTAGAGCCATTTGATTTTATTTATTTTACATCTACCAAAGCCCTGCCTGAAAAGCAGGCTGGCTTATTTTGTCTGTGAACACACTTATAGATATACCTTACGTACACAGGTGTATTAAAGTGACATCAGACACATTAGATAGATTGTCACTAGTTGTGTTTGCTTCTTCTATCTTTAAACTTTTGCTGGAATGGTAATGAGGTTGGAGAAATACCATTATACACAGCCTACCAGAGCTCACTCTGCACAGGATCTTCCGGTGAATCTCAACAAAGCAATGGCGGTCAACAAGGAATAGCCTGGGGGTTGGCCAAGAGAGGAGGAAATGGTGAAGCATCCCTGAGGGGTCACAGGAGCACAGAGGAGGCCAGTAAGCAGCAATCCCCTTGAGGTAAATATTCATTTCCTCTGAGGGCAAAGGGGTAGAACTGTGAATATCAGCAGCATCAGATGGTCAAGTGAGTATAAACCAGGTCATGGTCTTCCATGGTCTTCCACACTTACCCCCTCAAACACAGCACCTTCTCCTGTCTTGGGGAGCCACTACTCTGAATGACCCAGGCAGCCCACTGCTTGGTAAGTGCAGGGACAAACCTACTAAAGCCAACCCTTTACTTTCAAGGAACATTCTGTTTGAAACGCCAAAGAATATCAGCCTCAAATCTCCCAGAACCCATCATCTGACCAGTCCTTGGAATGAGGGCAAAAATAGCTCACTCTGTGGGCTGAGATAATTACTTCTTCAAGCTTAGTTAATTAGGACAGTTGTCTCATGAACGAGCACGTGTCCTTCATATAGCCCAAATGAACAGACTCCAAAGACTCATCTCAGACACCAGACCAGGGCAGGACAACCCAACTGTTGCTCATCAACATGCCCGTGTTTAGAAATGTTGATGAAAGTCAAAGTCCTAAGTTTTACCATAGACACCGCATAAACTCATACAGCCAAAGGAACGCAGTAAATTAAATGAACAAACAAAACTCAATGGGACAAGAATTGCTAGCCTCCAGCAACATTTCATTTTCCTATTTGAGCATGAGATATATATAAAGTCCTTCTTGTTGACCAATCCAAGGCCGCTATATTCCCCACCACCTCCCCTGCAATTGCCCATTTATGGACACCTCCTGCCCACACTTCTGCATCAAGCACTGCAGTTATAACAGGGACAAATAAAAGGGGAAGCAGGTCTTGTCACTGCATAATGAAAATGGAGTTGGAGAACGCCAGTAGAATGCTGCCCATGCCAGTAGTGAGAAATACATCACCTTTCGTCCTCTTGTGTCCATCCCCTGATGACTCTTGTCTGTAATTCTGCCCTGATCTTCCATGTTAGGCTTGACAACGGGGTTTTTGCCATGACTTCACATCTGTTGTGTCGTAAGAGACCCAGCAAAGGAAATTCGTGCATCCATCTCCAATCCAACGCAGTCAAGACTCATTCAGTTCCACTCTTCTTTCCCCCAAAGAATTGGCCTTCTCTTCATGCCTCTCAGCCAGAGATTGTTCCCTCTACTTTCACCATTTATAATTTCTTTGCTCTGCAATCTACCTCTGCTGTCTCACACTCCCCACCACGGTCAACCCACCTTTTTGTAACCAGACTTCACTAAACATGGATTCTCTCTGATCCCATAACACATTACCTCTATCAAAAAGACCTATTGTCAATGTACTTTATAAGTCTTTCTTTCTTCTGTAAGCATCGTAAAGATGGGATTCTGACATGATAAAGTCCCTGGACTGGAGGAGGACTTAATATGTTTATATACAAGGAATAAATACATTTCCAAATGTGGAAGGTGGGGATCTGATTGTTCTGTCTCCTTCATTTAGATGCCTTTCCTATCTAGTGACCGCCGTCAGGCAGTGATCCGATGCACAACTGTGCTTACCCCTCCATCAACATCAACTTCTTTGAATGCATCCATTTCTTCACTCATAAAACTACGGAAAGTCAGGATTGAGTGTGTCCTTTAAGACTGTTTCAACCAACATGTACCTTCCCTGGTTAAACTCTCTTCTTTCAAAGAAAAGAGTGTGCATGATTGTTTTCTTCGTAAAGAAAGTGTAAAACTTTGGACCTTTGGAAACATTTTAAGAATGGAAGTGAAACTAGAGAAATACAGGCTGTTCACACAGGTCTGCTCTGAAGCTAGGATTCAGATTTGCCACTTAATCATCAGTGTGACCTTGGGTTAAATTGTATAACCTCAGCTTTCTCATTGCCAAGATGGAGATGAGAATATGTTTGACCTGATAGGGCTGTTATGATAAACACTATGGTGGCACCAATGTCACTATATTATTACTGTTATTAGTGAGCTGTATCAATATTGTTCACATTGATAAGAGAAGGCCCACCCACAGAGACACAAAGGGGTATAAACGAGAGTGTATCATTCCACTGCACCATAAAGGAATGAGGAACACCCATTTCCCACCAATTCCCTACCCTTCACTGGCTAAGGAAAACCTTCCAAGCTTCCTTTGTATGATACAACTTGTATCGTAAAGTCCAGGAAACACTGGCTTTCACCTCATGGGTACATTAAACATAGTTATAACCTCCCCTGCTCAAGTTTTAGCTTTATCTCTGGGTCTCCCAAACTATTCCTCTTCCCCGTCTCACAATGACAGCATATAATAACAGCTAACATTTATTACGTGCTCAGAATGCAATTCACTAGTTTTCCACTTACTTAAACCTCCAAACCACCCAATAGAGAAGCACAATTATGATATCATCAGATTATTCCTCTGTTTTTCAAAATAAGAAACTAAAACGGAGGGAGGTTTGGTAACTTGTCGAAAATCACACTATACATGATCTTGAGTTAAAAGGTGGTAAAATACAAAAACAGAGCAAAAGATGCATGAAAATAAAAATATTTTTAAACTGGCCAATCACCAACTGGTCAAAAAAATTACTCAGTTACACTAGAATATGTACCGACCCTTCCCAGAACTTCTGGAAAGATCATCCAGATCCATAAAATGGAAAAATCTGAGACTTTCTACAATTCAACATGAGCAAATTTACACACAATTCTGCAAAGGGAGAAAAGAAGCAAAGAAAAAGGAGAAGAAGGACGGAGTGAGAGAGTGAGAGGAGAGATCACTGGGCAGGCTAAGGAGTGATCATGATTACAGTCCTTGTGGGGGGCCAAGCATCCTCTTGGGAACACTGGACTTGCATGATTCACTACAACGCTAAACTCCATTCTCGCTCTCTCTCTCTCTCCTCTCTTTCTCCCTTGTACCTGTCTGGCGAGATCTCAGCCTTTCTAGATCCCTACACTTAGGCATCTGGCTTCTGCTTTATCTCAAATCTAACTCCAGCCTGTGTGTGCTCCCTCACTCAGTGAAAAAAACACACCAAATTTGCAGGTATGCAAGTCAGAAACACCTGGGGCTTTCCTGTTCCTTACCATCCCCTCCCCATTCAATTCATCTCAATGTTCAGCCCCTTTCAGGTCCTCCCTGTCTCCTGAGTCCTGTCCCTTGCCTCCTGGCCCTCTCTCCTCTGGTCTGCATGCCCCTTCCTGTGCCAGGATCAGCACAGCGACCCTTTTGCTCCTGCAGGCTCTGGGACACACGTCACTTCCCTTCTTTACTGCTGAACCAGAGGCCAATTTCATGTCCACATGCATCATGGCCACCACCATTGCCAACAGCTCCACACCCCAGCCCCAGCCCTTGGGGTCAGCCTGTGTTTCCCTCCCGTTCCTCATCCACAACTCTGTGCTCCAACTTCCAGAACCTTCCTTCCATTCCTCAGACACACCATGCTGATTCCCACCTCTGGCTTCTGCACATGTGCATTCTTTTGCACCCACACTTTCTCCCTTTCCAACCCCCTGCCTTTCTCCCAGTCAGTGGAAGTACATTTCGGCATTTACCTTAAGTCTGACTTCTTAGGGAGGTCGTGCCTGACCTTCCACCTGGATCAGGCCGTGCTGTTAATTGTTTGTTGTATTTCTATAAAGTGTTCTTGTCCTCCTGAGCACTAACCTGGGTCTGTGATTACACATACCCTTCTTGGTGTGTTTGGTTGGAAGTCATGCTTGTTCACTGCATGCACCGTGAGCTCCGGGACCACGTCTCATGCTCACCATGTCTCTGAGTCCCCACAGCGCAGGACCTGCCATACAGGAAGCATTCATTGCCTGAACGAATGATTTCATCTAAAATTCATAGAAAACCTCATTGTCGTGCCTGAGGACACACAGCAAATGTATCCACAAACATTGGGGCCAGCCTTAGACACCATGTGGCTCAAACCCCGACTGTCATGGTTTTTTCTAACTCCCCACATCACCACCTCCCTCCAGACAATAGTTGACCTTCATTTCTAAAGAACCATAGAAAAGTAACTGATTTGCAAAAATCACATTTGTCCCCCTGGCTGCTGAAAACTCAGCTGGTTACTGGATCCTTGTAAATGAGATTTTGTTATTAAAGAAATGAACCAATTAGATAAGATTAATGTTGGGTAATCTTAATGAAGGAACTTTCCATGCCCATTTATATATATATATATCTCACACCATCTGGTACAAATCTAGAGGAAACTCACCCTGCTAATGACATGTGCAAACATGAAAAATGAAGACAAAAGGTAGCATGAAAACAGTCTTCTCTTTTGATGTGTGTAAGAATTTTTAGGAAGTATGTATTATTTGAGAAAAGCTGGGTAGGGAAAAGTAAGAGCAGCTTTTCATTCTCAGTGTGGCAATCCGTGTTTGGATTAAATGAGAGGACAAAAGAAAAACCTCCAAACCAACAGAGATTTCAAACTGCTTAATTTCCACCAAACTGCTTTAACGTGTATAAACAGAACCAGAATATATTACATTCCGAAAGCATCACAGAAGTTGGCCAGCGAGGGCTCAACCACAAAACAAACACCGTCACGGAAAATGGTGCTTCCCCCAAAAGTAGGAACAGGCATTGCTCTGGGGGCACTAAGCCAAAAAATGCTATTCACACCGAAAGCCAGGATTTCCAGGGTCTCCGGGCAGGACACAGTTTCATAGACTGCTGCCACCAAGTGGCCACTACAGATACTACAGCTACTTGAAATGTTTTACAGGCCAAGATTCCGCCAGGAAAACCAAATGTAAATATCCTCAGATCTAGAGATCATGCCCCAGGATTTTTTAATCACTCTATCAAACCATCCTTCTAACAAATTATACGTTTTTTTTCTCCTTAAAATGGATCGGGAGGCAAAATAAAGCTAATAGTTAAATTGAACAATTATGCCTCAGCAAATGTAACCTTTGTTCCTCCACTGTCCCTTGAAACTTACTGAATGAGACCAGTTCTTTCCCTGCTCCAGGGTGAAAATTCAGGCTGCCCAAAAATCTTCTGGTTACATGAAACATTGTTGCAATTTAATAATTAGAACAGTTGGCTCCCAGAATTTCTATGCATCATTAAAGTTCAGCCAACCTCAGCTTGGGCCAGGTTGGGCTGGCTAGCAGGCTGTTGGGGGAGGAGAGGGGATGTGTTCTCTCATTTTTTTCCCCATTCTCACTTTAGTTTCCAACCCTTCCAAGGCTGAGGTTCCAAAAGGGAAGAGAAAGCAAAAAAGTTCTAACTCGGCTGGTAGCCCCTCTCCTGGGTGTTTTCGTGGATTCTTTAGAGACCAACTCCAGGGATCTCTCACCTGTATTTGTTCAACCTGAGTGCTTCGTACTGAATTGTGTCCCCTCAAAATTCGTATGTTGAAATCGTAACCTGTCATATCATGATATTTGGTGATGGGGACTTTGGGAGGCAGTTAGGGTTAGATGAGATCATGACGGGGAGCCCTTGTGCTGGGATTAGAGCCCTTGTCAGAAGAGACACCTGAGAGCTTGTTCACTCTCACTTCCCATGAGCAGGAGCTGAGGACAGGCCACATGAGCTCATAGCAGGAAGGCACCATCTACAAACCAGGAAGAGGGTCCTTGTCAGAACCCACACTGGCACCCTGATCTCAGACTTCCAGGCTCCGAAACTGGAAGGAAAATAAATTTCTGTTGTTTAAACCATCAAGCCTATATAACTTTGTTATGGGGACCTGAGCAGACTGTCATTGGGTGAATGTGTATTTACTCAGGTTGGTTTCATACTCCTTCTCCAGCACCAGGAATGCTGTAATTCCTACAACTCCTACCTGCAGAGATCTCTTTGTCTCTCCATGTCACCCTCTTAGACAAGACCTAAAAGAATGGCATGCCAGTCTTCACTGACATGACCACTGCTGCTCCCTGAAAAGTACTCCTGCATTCACCGTCCTCAGAAAAAGGGATAGAGGCCAACCCTAAGGTAACTGTGATTTCTTCTTACTTCTGCCCTAAGAGTGAGTAGAGCATCAAGTCTTCCTTGGGTCTCCAGGCTGCCAGTATGCCCTATAGACTTTGGCCTTTCCAGCCTCCATAACAGAATAAGCCATTTACTTAAAGTCAGTCTCTCTCTGTCTCTCTGTCTCTTTCTCTCTGTCTCCCTTTTCCAGCCTATCTTGCGGTTGGAGGAAGAGGTGGCCATGTCACACTGTTGTAGCCATTGAGATGTCTCTTCCCTGATGAAACAAGAGAGAGCCAAAGGAGGATTTCACCCTTTCCCCTTTTCTCTTCAAGTACCATCTTGATGCCTAGAATACTGTAGCAGGATGGCACGCATCTTGCAACAAATAAACACTGGGTCTAAAAGCCCGTAGACTGGAGATGGAGAATGAGAAGGATCAACACGATCTCTGAGCTTCCTGACATTTTTGAGCTGTGACCCCACACCTTGAAGAACCTATATCTGGATTAATTGTTATAGGAGATAATACATATCCAACCAATCAGATTTTCAGTTGCTTACAGGGGAGTGCATTCTCATCTATTGAAAAGAAAGCAATGATATGCGTGCAATGAAAATATACCACCAAGTACCTCCAAGTTCCGTCTTGCTTGAAGCTAAAGAAAGAGAGCTACCTGCAGGCTCTGTTGTTTGCTAGTAAATCTGGCCACTCTTCTTGGTGCCCCCCATCCCCTCTTGACTCCCGATGGAAAGACACAGTAGACAACTTAGTAGATACTTCAGTTTCAAATACTCTTTAACGCAGACACTTCTACCTGGCAGAAAAGAAGGGCTACATTATCATTTGTACCTCCTGACATCCCTGCTGGGATTTAAACATTGGAAAGAAAGGGAAGGTGTAGCAAAATACCAAACAATCACACGAATAATTATGAGGAGGACAGTATTACCAGCTCCTAAGTTGCAAAGATTCCTGATGTACAGAAGGTGCTTAAGAGTTTATCATCACCACGGATCACGGGGAATCTGGTTTTGCTAGGACACCTAAAACTAATATGACACTGTATGTTAACTAACTAGAATTTAAATTAAAACTCTTTCTAAAAAGGGACCCCTGGGTGCCAGAGTCAGTTGAGCATCCGACTCTTGGTTTCAGCCCAGGTCGTGGTCTTGGGCTCGTGAGACAGTCCTGCATCAGGCTCTGTGCTCAGCAGCGTCTGCTTGAGTTTCTCTCTCCCTCTCCCTCTGCCCCTCCTGCTCGTGTTCTTTCTCTAAAACAAATAATCTTTAAAAAAAAAAAAATACTAAGGCTAGAAGAAGAAAAAAAACAACAACGACAAAAAAACCTACTGAGTTTGTCAAATTATCTTGAATTCTATTTTATTGCATTTGTCATACTATGAATTAAAGAGGAAACATAAAAAATAAGATTTCCAACACCAAAGACAAAAAGCACAGGTCTCCTCAATGCAAAGTACAATGAACCAGATGAGATTCACCTAATGTAGAGGAAGTAGCATATACTTAGCCCCAATCTGCCCTGTATTGGATGCAAACCAGTTACCAGCATCTTTAATTTTGTATGAAAAGAAAACAATTAAATAATACATACCAGATACCAGAAGTAGATTGTCAAATATTGAGGCTACAAGGTTAGAATAAATCATGATTTTATGTTTTTTTTAACACCCTGGCAAATAAACCCTGCCACCCACCCACTCATAATTAATAAATCTATTGTTCTGTCTCTGTACACAGAACCTCATGCACATTTTTGTAAATACATCACGTCTTAAGATGGAACCTGCTTCTATTTTGCACTGTGCTCATCAAAACCTTTCATACAAGAATATATCATCTCATTAGCCTCTTCCAAATATTTGCAATTAAACTAAGTTGCACTGAGATATTTACTTTTAGAAAACAGACCACTAAAGAAAGACACACGGTCTCTCAGTCACTTCTCTTGCTTCCCTAATAAACAGAGCTTCTATGTGTACAAAAATAGGATATCTGTCCCCAGTAAGCAACTAATGGGGCCCCCATGAGTCAGGGTCTCGCCTTAGCAGTGTTTCCCTCCTAACAATCCCCTAGGAGAATTACACGCAGAGACCAAGCTCTGATTGATTATAGACCAGTGATTGGGACACTACCACTCTTTCCCTGTTATTTACTAATAACCGCCCTCGGCCTTGCACATGGCCATAAATTCAGCTTATTAGAGAAATTCTTGAGAGCACCAACCTGAGCTGGTCTTTCCCGTCCCTCACCCAAGAGATGGGCCATCCATCCACAGGCTGTTTGCAGTTTTGCTCTCTGCCTCCACACACTTCTCTTCACTTGCAAGGGTCAAAACACCCTTTGGATTTTAGAGTCCGCTTCCCATATACATCCCCTTCTGAATGACAATGATCTCAGAATACGTGTTTTGCTTAACTTTAATCCCTTCAGACCAGTTGCCTCCTTACTGGTCTCTTCCGGGGCCCATGACACCCTTCTCCCTCTTTCAACAGCAGCTCTGGATAAAATTCTCTTCAGCAAGACTGTTTCAAAAGCGCCTTCCATCCAAATTCTACATTCAACCCTTTAGACAGCATCAGTCCTAAATTTTTTATAAATATTTATTTATATAAATATTAATACATATGGCCTTGATGATAAAACTTGAAGTGACTTTAAGAGATTATTTTAAAGAAACTGACAAAATAATGATAAAAGGCAACATTAGTTTGACGATTTTAATAAAAGACTCATGATTTTACCATAAACTCATGACTTTGTGAAAACTGTAAACAATTTTTTACCTTTTTCCTTCAGGTTTGGAAAAGTGGAAAAGGACAAGAGGCGTATCAGTTCCATAGTTTGTAGGAAAAAAAACTCCTGACCAAAAGCATCGTTAGATATTAAAATTAGTTACCGAACGAGATGGCACAAGTTCCTAGTCTTGAGTGGATGAAATTTCAAAATGAATTCTCATTTGTCTGGAAGGAAGCAGGGGAAGTTGTTAATGACCTCTGTAAGTCTAATTTATCCAATATTATTGTGCCCAAGTTGTGTACAAGTTTTCTTTCTTTTGAAAATTTGAAACATGGGGCAGAAAGCACAAAAATTGAATGCAAATGTAAACGACTTCAGGAAAATATATCTCTTGGTAAAATGCTGTAAGAAACTCACATAATCCTCTTTGCATGTCACTGGTGATTTCTGTTTGAGATTAATTCTGGTTATACATCCATTAGGAATGGTACCGTTTATTTAGGGCAATGATAAAAAATTAACAACCACTTCTCATTTCATTAGAGGAAAAGAATCAGTTAAACATTTTAACGTACATGATTGCAAAGACTGAGAAACAAATTAATGAAATAGTCCCTTGTCGTCCATTTGGAAGTATATTCTTTTGTTGGAGATCTATTTTTTTCACTTAATGAAACAACCAATGAAGATTCAGAGATGCTTATATCAAAGAGCAGCAATTTGGGATTAAGGAAGAATTCTGTGTTAATATGCAGAAAGAGTAGGAAAAAATCAGAGAACAATTTATAGGTAAAAACTTCAGAATGAAGAGAAATTGGAGGAATGAGAACTTGCTACATTGCAGGCAATCTCTCTCTTAATCATGATTCATATTCCAAAGGCTCATTTTGAAATCACTTGTTTAGAATTTAGGGCACACATTCCCAACAATCAGAGAGTCTATAGGTTAGAAAGAGCCTCAAAGATCATTTAGGTCAAGCACTGCTTGGGGATTTAATCACCTCTTACATCACCCCTGCCAAGCAAATAATGCAGTAAATGGCAATTAAGTCTCCAGATTACATTACACAATTGTGTTTATATCATAAATCACCCTGACGTGTGCAATAAACACATAGTGGTGCTGCATCTTCCCAAACCGTACCATAATGTTCCTGTGGGAGAAAATGGGATCGGATCGTACTTCCAATTTGGAGAGCCACCTACACAGACACATCTCCTACATCCCCGGGACTCAGTGACATTCTCTGTCTCCATCCCATGCGCAGGTACCCGAGGGTTGAGAACAAGAGGCTGGAGCAGGCTGTGAGGAGCAGGTCAGGATTTACATTGTAGGGGAGAGAAGAATGGGCTAACGGTTAGGGGAGGGGTGAGGAAGAGACTGGAGACAATGCACTGGTGAGAGTTGTAACTTCTGCGTCTCCCTTGGCCTTGCCTGCCTTCTACCTAGTACTGCCCTGAGAAGCAAGTCTCCTCTACACAAGGTGAAAATCCTGAGTATTCATTCAGTTGAGTTCATTCCTTTATTTGTTCACTTGTTTTTTTAAATTTTATTTCTATTTTGCACTCTATCTCTACCACTCTACAGCTCTTGGCGTTCACCAGTGAGCCAAATGCCCCTGGAGCGCAAATGCCACCTATTGTGTGTTTCTGGATACCCAATGCCCATTGGTCACTGGCTCACAGATTGGGCTAAAATGGTAAGTGCTTATTAAATTAAGTGAAAAGAAAGAGATTAAAAAGAGGAGAAATAACAGAGGTCTTAGTGGCAGCAGAATGGGATTCTCTCTCCTCACTTTAACCTTGCAACCATTAGCCAGAGCTAGGAGGTAAGGGAAGGAAATGGGAGCAAGCAGTAGAAAAAATGAGAGGTGACAGTTGAAGAAGTGTTCTCCTCCCTTTTCTCTCTCCTTCCTACTATTCCGCCTCTTTGCCAACCCTCCTAGATACCTCCTCCAACCAGGACAAAGTGCTTGAAGAGAAGGAATCTGGAGTCATAAGGATATGATTTCATGAGACAACAGGTCTGAAGGGTTACGAAAGATAGCAGGAGAGAAGTTCCTGGAAGAAACAAAAGAAAATACTTATTTGTTTTGTGACATAAATGGTCAGTGCTCAGTAAATATCCACGCTTCCCAACCCCATACATTTGAGTGGTGTCATGTGACTAATTCTCATCAGTGGAACATGAAAAGAAACAATATGGTAGTTCCTGTGTGAGAAAGGAAGAGTGGGTGTTCCTTTTCAGAGATTGCTCTTTTCCCCCATGACACCTACCTTAGAGGTTATTTTCTCTAGGAAGCATTCCTACAAGATGGAAGAGCTGTCAGACACAAACTGGACCTTATAGGGGGATAAATAAGAATTTTGTATACAAAGCCACTGCAGGTCAGGGACTTATTTGTTACCACAGCATAGCGTAGCATAACCTACCTGATACACCTTATTTCACCTGTCTGGGACAGCATTAATCAAAAAGGAAGTTTGCTAGCCATGCTTATAGGTCAAAGGCCATCAGACTTAGACATTCATATCTCATCCACAGTTTCTAATTCAACTTTAAAACCATCTCAAAGTCAACACTTCCTATTTCCACCTGTCACTTAATTAGAAGATGTAACATTTTTGAAGAATTGCTTACGTGATATTCAAACAATATATTCTTCTAGATATTCCTAAATTCACCCCTGAATGAAACTATACCAGAAGAGCTTATGCTTACTTTACGGGCCACCTTGTAGAATAATTCTGTGCTTATCCCAAGGCCACTAGATCAAGGGAGGCTACAAAAGACACACAGGAAATTCACTACAGTACGCACTGTACAGATATTGTAAGGAGTATCGCTCATTATAGTTCACAGCATCCTCTGTATAAGAATCCTCTCAATAATTTCCTTTCTTGTCTTAATATTAGTAATAGTTGTTCCTCTCCTGTAAAATAGAACAATAGAAGTACATATTCCATCAGGTTCTTGTTGCAAGGATTAAGTTATGTAGTGCATTTTAAAAAGCTTAAAATGATGCCTGGAAGAGAGTAAGCATGAAATATATTTTTGCTACTATTAAGAATTTTTTAAAATTTTAATTGGACTGTAAATTGTGTTAATCCTCAATATGTTTTCTGACAGATAAGAGCCCAAACTGGAGCCTTCTGACAGCAAGTCTATCATATGTCTCCAAGCTGATTTTGTACCCAGTTTCTCTCTCACACTTTTTCAATGTATGTAAATTTGATGCATTTCATATATTCCTTTAAGCTGGATTGAATTCTTTTCCTTTAAGCTGTGAAAACTATAAATAAACAAAAATCAACAGACTAAACCCTAGACCCTTTACTTGCCATTTATTAACATTTTGGAAGGAAAAATAAAACAATAATGAAAAGCCTATACATATAAGTAGAATTTTCTCCATTATAGCATTTTCTTTATTTCCAAATAGTATAAAAGATGTAAATCTTAACTCCTAGGCTTGGAAGACCACAGAAGCTCCAACGAGGTTTAGTAAACTTGTTTAACTTTGACATCTCAATTACAACTTTATTTTTTTTTAATATTTTATTTATTTATTTGTGAGAGAGAGCACACAGAGCGGGGAGATTGGGAGAGCAAGAGGGAGAAGCGGACTCCCTGCTGAGCAGGAAGCCCAGTGCGGGGCTGGATCCCAAGACCTTGAGATAATGACCTGAGCCTAAGGCAGACACTTAATCTACTGAGCCACCCAGGTGCCCCACAATTAAAATTTTAAAAAGGGGATATCCCTATCTTCAAATCTTCAAAATATTCATGCCAATGACTGAAAGCCCACTCTGTTCATAGGCCTGAGACATGTAAAGACTCTTTGGATAAAAGCTTTAGAGATGGTTGACAATTTCTGAACAAATCCTTAAGAACCATCTTGAGATAATATATTTATAGAAACAGTGAACTTAAAATATGAAATTGTCTGGGGCACTTGGGTGGCTCAGTCAGTTAAGCGTCTGCCTTCGGCTCAGGTCTTGATCCCAGGGTCCTGGGCTCCAGCCCTTGCATCAGGCTCCCTGCTCAGTGGGCAGCCAGCTTCTCTCTCTCCCTCTGCCTCTTCCCCAGCTTGTGCTCTCTCTCTCTTACTCACTCTCAAACAAATAAAATCTTTTAAAAAATAAAATAAAACATGAAATTGTTTGAAAAATCTGGGCTGTGTGGTCGTCATGCTAACAGACTTAAAACATCATTTCCCCTAAACTCAAAGCAAATTAATTCTTTTCAGTTCAATAAATATTTTCTGTCTTTTGTCTCTTGATCATTGTGCTAGTCTCTGGAGACCCAGAGTTAAATAAAGTGTGGATCAAATCCTTAAAGTTTCTATAACTGGGGAAGAACCACTTAAATAATTACTCTATATTACTAAACAACTCGTTATTGCTTTGAACACAAGTAGTCATTTATACATTTATTTATTTGCTTACCTGTTTACTTTCTGCTCCCTCACTGGGGGCAAAGGCCATGACTATTCTGTGTATCGTGAGTTCAGTTTTTGTACAGAAGCACCTCACATGTTTTCTAAATAGTAATGTAGTCATATGTAAAATTAATAGAAATCAATAGTTTTCATGTACACAAGCAACACTTAGAAGATATAATGGAAAAGTTCCATTTCAAATGGACCAATAATAATTCTGAAAAGGATAAAATACCTAGGAATAAATCTAACAAGGTGTGTGAAAAAATTGGATACATTCCTGACAGAAAAAAATTGAATAAATGGAGGGGCGCCTGGGTGGCACAGCGGTTAAGCGCCTGCCTTCGGCTCAGGGCGTGATCCCAGCGTTATGGGATCGAGTCCCACATCAGGCTCCTCTGCTATGAGCCTGCTTCTTCCTCTCCCACTCCCCCTGCTTGTGTTCCCTCTCTCGCTGGCTGTCTCTATCTCTGTCAAATAAATAAATAAAATCTTAAAAAAAAAAAAATTGAATAAATGGAAAGACATATCAAGTTTGTAAATTAAAATATACATATCAGAAAAAAATTCAATTTTCCCTAAGTTAATTTATAAATTTAACAATCCCAACAAGAATACTAAAAAAAAAAAAAAAGAAAAAAGAAAGAAATTTTGTTCTGAAACTAGATAAGTCTAAAGTTCTTATGGAAAAATAAGCTAATAATAATAACCAGGTAATCTACCAAATAGAAAATCCTTATAAAACCATAAATACATTAAAAAACTTCAATAATTAAAACAGTGTGGTATTGGGACGTATATAATAGACCAAAAAAGAGAAGATGAATTCCAGAGATAGATTTTAACTTCCATGGGAATTTAGTATATGACAAAGGTGGTGCTCAACTCTGTGGTGGGGAACATGAACTTAAATATATAATGCTAGGAAACACTAACTAGCCACCCGGAAAATGTTATTGTATTCATCAATCACACCGTATTCAAAGACAATTTTGAATGAATTTAGAATTCAGGTGTAAAAAATAAAGTCATAACAAGGTTGAAAGGCTGAATTCCTTTAAAGCCACAAAATGAAAGCAGCCTTTATAGCTATGACTCAGAAAAAAGAAGTAAAAAGAAAACCTTAATACGTTCAACCACATAAAATTCATAAACTTTGCATTCAAAACAGCATAAAAACAAACTGGACGGAAATATTTGCAGTTTATATCAGTGTCCAAGAATTACACTTACTAATACATAAAGAGCTCCTGGAAATCTAGAAAAAAAAGAAATAACCAAAGCCTAGGAGAAATATGGACTAGGAACATGGATAGTTCACAAAGAAAATAAATACAAGTTGCCATTAAACATACAAAAATACTCATAATAAAAGGAATTCATATTAAAACTACATTTCTCACTGCAGTGGGCGGAATTCTTTGGAGTCCCCAGGATCTTCAACCCCAAGTGTGAAGCCTTACATTTTCCCTTTCCCTTGAGTGTGGCTAGGACCTATGACTTACTTCTAACCCATAGAACATGGCAGCAGTCTTAGGATGTTACTCCTTTAGTTAGGTTATATCATATGGCAGATGGGATGGATGACACTCTGTGATTATGTTACCTAAAAGAAGACTCCATCTGATCAGGCTTTAGCAAGAGACTCTTCTGCTGGTCTTGAAGAAGCAAGCTGATGTATGTCAACAGTCTGTGGGCAGGGTCACAGGGCTGGGAACCATAGACAGCGTTCAGATGCCTAGAGCTTCAGTTCTGCAACGAAAAGAAACTGACTTCTTCCAACAACCACACGACCTTGGAAGAAGACCTTGAGCCTCAGATAGGACTGCAGTTCCTGCTGACACTCAGCCTGTGAGACCTTGATCAGAGGACCAAGCTAAACCACGCTTGGGCTGCTGATTACAGAAACTGTAAAGTAATAAGTATGTGTTGTGTTAAGACGCTAAGTCTGTGTAATTTATTATACAACAATAGGAAAGTATTGCATTCACCCAGTATGTGGCAAAAATGCAAAAGTGTGCAACACTGTGTTGCTAAGCCATGTCCACAGCCCATTTACACCTTGTCAGTGGGATTCAAGATAGTTCTGTACCTATGGAGGAGTATCTGGTGATGTCTACCACAATTACATTTATACTTGACCTTTGGCCCAGCAATCTCACTTCTGGAAATCTATTCTATACTTGCATCATATAAAATGACACATGTATACAAGCTTTTATTAAAGCAATATTTATTATAAAAAATAATGGAGTCAAATTAAAGGTCTAATATTTGGGAACTAGTTAAATTATCGAGGGTCACCTACTCAGTGGAATATTGTGTATCCCAAAAAAGTGAGGGAATGAGGAAGAACTCTATAAAGTGATATGCAAAAAAACCCTCCAGGATATAATACTAAGTGGGAAAAAAAACAATGTTCAGAACAACATTTATAGTGTGCTACCATTGTGTAAGGAAAATTTATGTATTTGCGTAAAGAAACAAAGTATTTTAAAACGGTTACCTCGAGGGAATGGAGAGAAACCAGTGGGGATAAGCATGGGAGCAAGTCTTCTCCAGGATTATTTTCTTTAATCATTTTTATTTTTGAAACCTATAGATTTATTACCTATTAAAATTTAATTTTTGATTTTCGAATGGGTGGATGTAGAAAAGTGCTGTGTCATAATGGGTATCTATTCATGACGCAGAGGTGACAATGGAGAAGGAGGGAAATACAGAGTAATGTCAGCTTACATGTCTTCCTGGGGACAGACACCGAGCAGGGTTTTGAAAGAAAGATCAAGAGTTAAAACAAACGGACAAGCCTCAGAAGGACATTGCTGATAGTAGGAACTGTGTTCAAAGAGCACAGTGGGATGAAACTGGCAGTATATCCAGGGAACAAAGGAGTCTGGTCTTATTAAACGTAACAGGGGTACAGAGAGCAACCTAGTGAGAAAGGCGGGCAGTGACCAGATCAAGGGGTTCTTGGAAGCTCTTCTAAAGAACTTGTACTTTATATTTTGCATGAAGCTTATGTCTCAAATTTATCATTCTTAAAAGTGATTTTGAGGACCTATCAGAAAAGATCTATATTCTTATTTCCTGTGGCTGTTGTAACATATTGTCACAAACTTGGTGGCTTAAAACAGACATGTATTCCCTCACAGTTGTGGAAGCCAGAAATCTGAGCCAGAAGTCCAAAACCAAGGTGTCAGCAGGCCACATTCCCTCTGGAAGCTCTAGAGGCGATTCCATTCTTTGCCTCTTCCAGCTACTGGTGGTTGCCAGCTTCCTTGGCTATGGCCACTCCAATTTCTACCTTCCTCCGTACATGACACTGTGTGTCTATGTCTTCTCCTCTTCTGTTTTTCGTAAGGACAGTTTTCACTGGATTTAGGCCCCACCTGGATAATCCAGGATGATCTCATCTCAAGACTCTTAACTTAATTACATTTGCAAAAACCCATTTTCCAAAGAAGGTCACATTCACAGGTTCTAGGGAGTAAGATGTGAGTATATCTTTTGGGGGGCCACTATGATCAATGCTAAAGTCAGGAAACTATCGAGAATGTGATTGCAATTAATGAGGGAAGAGATGTTCAACAAGTATTCCACTTTTCTGATTAAAAATTTTCCAGGGCAGAAATCCCATGAGCCATGTTAAGTTTTTCAGAATCCTACTCAACGTCTTCCTTTTTATAATTTAAATCCACCCCATTGCCTTGATTTTTATTAGAGCAACTGAATGTATATTTGCAGCCATTTCTTCCAAGTCTTTTCTTATATAGACGTTATAACCATTGTGTGGTTTTTTATACCATAGGGATAATTCTTGGTCTCCTAATCTGGAGTAGTATAAGGCTTCAGGGGGACTCCTTCTCTGAAAAAGATAGTTAACTGGAGACAGACAGGGGGTGCTACAAAGGATATGTCAGGCAAGAAAGCCTGAGGCATGTAGCATTAAAGTTTCTGGTGATATCTGTGTGGCGGCACACCAATCTTCAGAAAACCTAGGTATGAGAATTTCTAGAATCAGTGGTAGCATATTAAAATAGAATGCAGAAGACCAAAGGAGGGAGCAAATCTTTAAACTTTACATCTGAATCAGGAGGGAGTTCTCCAAATGAAGATGAAAGACAAATCAAAGCTCCCGTCAGCTTCTGCTACAAAAGGTCACTTTCTGCCAGGTTTGGGGCAACAATTAAGCAGGAAAGAGCAATCCTCCAGAACATTTTCTGGTTTCCCTTCTTGTGCTGCTAGCCAAATTTTACTTATTGACCCTTAGTCTAATTAACCAATGCCCCAAATGATCCCTTACTTTCTACTGAGTTAGAGACTTCTCTCTTTCTAACAGTTAAAGCTCTGACTCTAAATCATTCCTGTCCACAAGAACTTCCTGCAATGATAGGATGTTCCATGTCTGCACTATTCAATATGGTGTCCACTAGCCACATGTGGCTAATGACCACTCGAACTGTGCTTGCTGGTGTAAGAGAAGAACTAATTTAATTTTAATTAACTTAAATTGTAATAACCAAATGTAGCTAGTGGCTACCATATTGGACAGTACAACTTTAAACAGTGTTGGACACAGGACCTGGCCCATCTTCCTGTTCAGGCACAGTCATATTTTATCTTGATATCAACCTGAGTCTTGGCCTGTTGTTATACTTACTCCCTGCTATCAGGAAAGCATTGAGCAGGCATAGTAGGACTCATGGCCATTGATTATATTTTAATGGCATAAGTTAGAAAGTTTTTCTCTCTATTTTATTAGTTCAAGGTGTTTTAAGAAAGGACCTAGACATACAAACTAGACGTGTTAAATGCAACTAATGAATCGTTGAACACTACATCAAAAACTAATGATGTACTATATGTTGGCTAACTGAACATAATAATATTAATTAATTAAAAAGTTATCTTAACTCTGGGACTACCTAATAACCACAGCCTCGTGGTGCAATTTTTTTCTTGGATAAACTTGCCTTTTCTCCCCAACCTCTTTTTCTAGACAGATTCACAAAGAATTTAGATCCTGGATTTAATTCCTACTAGGGGATTGCAACATGCATATTTATGTACACCGTCATTGTAAGTATGATGTTGCGAAAGTTTCTTACATTGTTTCCATGTTCCTAACTACCAACTTCTGGATGGAACGAAACTGGCAATTCACTAAAAGGGTGTGCAACATCAAAACAGTATGGTATTGGCACATAAACAGACATATAGATCAATGGAACAGAATAGAGAACTCAGAAATGGACCCTCAATTCTGTGGTCAACTAATCTTCAACAAAGCAGGAAAGAATATCCAATGTAAAAAAGACAATATTTTCAACAAATGGTGTTGAGAAAATTGGACAGTCACATGCAGAAGAATGACACTGGACCACTTTCTTATGCCATACACAAAAATAAACTCAAAATGGATGAAAGACCTAAATGTGAGATAGGAATCCATCAAAATTCTAGAGGAGAACACAGGCAGCAACCTCTTCAACCTCGGCCACAGCAACTTCTGACTAGACATGGCCCCAAAGGCAAGGGCAACAAAGGCAAAAAAAAAAAAAAAAAAAAAAAAAAAAAAAAAAAAAAAATGAGCTATTGGGACTTCACCAAGATAAAAAGCTTTTACACAGAAAAGGAAACAGTCAACAAAACCAAAAGACAACCGACAGAATGGGAGAAAATTTTTGCAAATCTTTTATCAGATAAAGTGTTAGTATCCAAAATTTATAAAGGACTTATCAAACTCAAAACCCAAAGAACAAATAATCCAGTCAAGAAATGGGCAGAAGATGTGAACTGACATTTCTCCAAAGAAGACATAGAAATGGCCAACAGACACATGAAAAAATGTTCAACATCACTCGGCACCAGGGAAATGCAAATCAAAACCACCTTGAGATACCACCTTATGCCAGTTAGAATGGCAAAAATTGACAAGGCAGGAAACAACAAATGTTGGAGAGGATGTGGAGAAAGGGGATCCCTCTTACACTGTTGGTGGGAATGCAAGTTGGTACAGCCACTTTGGAAAACAGTGTGGAGGTCCCTTAAAAAGTTAAAAATTGAACTACCCTATGATCCAGCCATTGCACTACTGGGTATTTACCCCAAAGATACAGACGTAGTGAAGAGAAGGGCCATATGCACCCCAATGTTCATAGAAGCATTGTCCACAATAGCTAAATTGTGGAAGGAGCCAAGATGCCCTTCAACAGATGACTGGATTGAGAAGATGTAGTCCATATATGCGATGGAATATTACTCAGCCATCAGAAAGAACGATTACCCAACATTTGCAGCAACATGGACGGGACTGGAGGAGATTATGTTAAGTGAAATAAGTCAAGCAGAGAAAGACAATTATCATACAGTTTCACTCATGGTGCACTGGGTGTTATATGCAAATAATGAATCATGGAACATTGCATCAAAAACTGGGGATGTACTGTATGGTGACTAATATAACAAAATAAAAATTATAAAAAAAATAAAAATTTTAAAATTTTAAAAAATAAAATAAATAAAAATAAAAAAAGAAATATATTTAACCTTTTTATGTCTCAGTTTCCTCATCTGTAAAATGAGGAAAAATAGCACCTGCTTCATGAGGATATTGTGAAAGTCACATGAGTTCATTCTCCCTGAGCACTTAGAATGCTCCCTGGTGTACAGCAAATGCTTGGTAAGTATTAGCATTCATCGTCATCATTATCATCACTTCACAGGTGAAGATACAACACCCAGGTAGGTTAGGTGACTTGTCTAAATCAGACATTCAACACACAGAAGAACCTGCATCTCTTGGGAGTTAGACCTGTGTCCTCTCCATCGTACCACACTGTCTGTATTGTTCCATACTGCAGTTTCTCCCACGGAAGGTCCTTCTCAGTCACGTAACTTAAGAAGGAAAGAATCCAGAGAAGAGAACACCTACAGAAGCCATTTCTAGAGGTTGCCAGGCAAAGCATTACAGTGGCTGCTGAAACCACTATAGGTTTAAAGGGTCCCTACTCTCAGTACATTTCCCCATCAGCAGCTATCCTTCAAGTTCCCTTTCACGGGGAACAACTATTCATTGCATAATAAAATATATAAGTAATGTTGTTTTAATTCTAAAAATCACACACTGGCTTATATTGGTATTACTCATATCAAAATATTACTTTAATAAGTGAGAACATAAATATACTGATACACAATAATATAATTAGCATAATTAATAAGAACAGAAGAGCATTAACCATGGAGCAGAGGTTGCTGAGATATGGAGTGAAATGGACATATTGGATGCTTCGAGTATCGAACTCAAACCACTTTCCTCACAATTTGCCGAGAGCCGGCAGGAACACTTCCTGGGCTGACACAGCTAGGAAAGGAGTAGAGCCCCACCATGAACCTTTCACGAACAAGACAAGACTGTAGTTTGCACCTCCCATAAAACACCAGGGCCACTCCAGGTCCAAATCAGACGCAATCTACGGCTATGGAGGAAATGATTGTCACGGAGACCCAGCGGGAGAGCCAGCAAAACATTTCCGAATACCCGCGGGTGTTCAGGGAAAAAATAGTTTTTGTACAGATATGTTTTATAATCCAAATTTTTATATAGCATGAAAAAAAGAAAAAAAAAAGGAGCCCTCTACAATTTTACCACCTATTCCCCTTTTCTACAGGAAAAATACTTTGCTTCTACCTGATGTGTCTTAAACATAATTCCTCTTTACATTAGGAGTCTAAAGTATAATGCCTACCTGGACTATAAAAGCTTCATGAAAATCTATATATTTAAGTTCAGAATGGCTTTTCTTTCATTCTCATGTAATGTTTGCAAACGATTTTATCAGGAGTCACACTGGCTTGAAGTAGAGCGTTAAAAACAATTTGAACTAAAAATCGCATTTTTTAAGTTCTTAGCTTGGAATTTGCATCAGGGAGCTGTTATTTTCTATCAGCCTTAAGAACTGTGCAAAGCACTTGAAGATCACGTTCCTTAAAAGTGGAGTTGGCCATGGTCATGCTGTCTCTGTCACATCAAGCCAAGGCCTTCTCTGTTCTGCAAGAGCCAATTTTATCAGCCTGATGCTCTTTCCTCCTGCTAGTGCCTAAAACACTCGGAGGCACTAATCAATTAGGGCAATTGTTTTCATCAGAAGGGTTGATTTTTGTCAGGTTTGTATTATCTTTCTCTTTTCTTGACCTCATTTTTCCCTGGAAGTCAGAATGTCAAATTGTCATTCAAAGTCTCAATAGCTGGCTTAAATCCCCTAGGAGTGTCACCCTACCAAATGGCCTCATGGGAAATGACTACTTTCTATTTTGCCTCAGATATATATACATAGGAGAGGGTGTCTTAGTCCATTTGGGCTGCTATAAAGAAGACCACAGACTAGGTAGCCTATAAACAATGGACATTTATTTCTTACAGTTCTGGAGACTAGAAGTCTGAGATCAGGATGCCAGCATGGTTGGATGAGGGCCCTTTTCTGGACAGCAGACTTTCTGTGGTAGCCTTCCATGTCAGAAGGGGAAAGGGATCTCTCTGCATCCTCTTTCACAAGGCACCAATCCTATTGATGGGGGCTCCACCCTCATAGCCTAAGCACCTCCAGAAGGCCCCACCCCACTAATCCATCACCTGTGGGGGTTAGGATTTCAACACATGAATTTGGAAGGGGGGTACCAAGACATTCGGAGCATGGCAGGGGGCATGCATACATACATATACGGGATGGCAATTTGCTCTACTCTAAATCTCTCCTTTCCTTCTTGCCTTTCTCACATGTCTTGAAAATACCCATTCCTTGATGACATGCACTTTTCTAGCTGGAAGGGAAAACTTCACTGCTTAAATAAACACAATCTTATTTACCCCACTGGTCAAAGAGCAGCCAATTAATACATGAGAAACAGCAACGAGGCTAAAGAAACATAGGGTTATCTGGGTGGCTCAGTTGGTCAGGCATCCAGCTTTTGGTTTCTGTTCAGGTCATGATCTCAGGGACGTGAGATCGATCCCTGTGTTGGACTCCATGTTCCGTGGGGCGTCTGCTTGAGATTCTCCCACTCCCTCTGCCTCTCCCACTTTCTCACTCTCTCTCTCTCTAAAATAAATTTAAAAAATCTTTTTTTAAAAAAAAGAAACATGGAACATAGATACAACAGAGTAAACCAAGTAAAGTATGAACTTGAGAAGACAACATAGAATGAGACATATAGAAAATATTCAGTAAATGGTTAATGGTCAGCTAATTGATATTGTTGTCCACCCAGGAACAGTTTTCACGTTCTAAAAGGACACTTATAATAAATTCCTACTGGCAGAATTTAAGGTGTTCTGGGAGACAGTAAGAGGTGTTTTGTTTCTGTTGTTGTTTCGTACCCATTAAACTGCATCATGTAGTTGACCACTTCACTTTTTCTAAATGCGAGTTTGACCTTATTGTGTCATATGTATCATACAACTGGACAAAGAAATACTGGGATTCAGTGACGTGTATTCCCAGATGTGGTCCCTGATTTAGTATTGTTCTGATAGATGCTGGGATAAAGTACTCTTTATTCACAAATGAGAACAATGAAAAAGTTATAGATTGGAGAGTGAAAATCTATAACTTACTCATTGTTCTATTGAACCTTGACATGGGTGCAGACAGAAAGCAATACCTGCTTTGCAATTAATCGCAAGTTCATCAGGAGGACTAACCCCAACTAGTTTGTGAACGGCAAATAGATTTCTTGCTTTTCCTTACTATTATCAACCAAGGGAAGGATCAATGAGGTCAAAATTTTAAAGAATAAATGAAGAACTAATGAAAAAACAAGGCAAAAAAATACTAGGATCTTTTGGGGAAAATGGTTTCTTACAAAGGTCTTCAGAAAAAGTACAATACAAATATCTGAATGTTGAGATACACAGACACACAGAGATTAACATACATGTTTCAGTAAACATCAAGATTTAGTATGCTTTGGAAACTATTGACTGGGGCGAAAGTCAATACATCTTGATGTTCACCACAACTAAATCAATAACCACTTAATAATTTACCAAGACTCACAGGACTTAATGTATCTGATGGTTGTGAAGCAAAGTAAAACCATTACACTTTCTTCCAGAAAATGCTTAATAAAGGATATAATACCAGAGTCAGACATTTGGAACCAAACTTATGCCCCCTCCTTTATTGAATGGAGGCAAGTGAAACATCCCCTTCCCCACGGTTGCCAATGACAATGCAGAAATTTGAGCAGAAGGAAAGAGTAACACAAAGGAACCTCAGGGAAGACATCACTCATTACAAAACTGTTTCAGTGTCACAGATGAATGTGGGCATCTGTGCCTGTGAATTAAATAGCAGCCCCCTCCTGATAAATACAGTTCCATTCACTTTGTGAGGTCCCAAACTTGCCTCATGTCTACTGCACACTCATCTTCTCCTGGCTTCTCACGTGTCTCCAGGGATTAATAATTGCCGGTAATGCAAATGCCTTGACAGGCTAAACTCCAATCCAAAGAGGAAAAAACAAAACAAGACGAAATGAGGGAGGCAAACCATAAGAGATTCTTATCATAGGAAACAAACTGAGGGTCGCTGGAGGGGAGGGGCTGGGGGATGGGGTAGCTGGGCAATGGACATTAAGGAGGGCATGTGATGTAATGAGCACTGGGTGTTATATAAGACTGATGAGTCGCTGAACTCCACCTCTGAAACCAATACTACGTTATATGTTAATTAATTGGATTTAAATTTAAAAAAGAATATGGAACAACAAGAAACAGGAGAAGAGCTGCTGTTTAAGATGTTATAGTACCTGTTATTCTCAATGAATATACACCAGTTACTTACACAATAACGAATAAGACTGAGTTTGTGCTTTCTAGGAGCTTGCAATCTAGTGGAGGAAGAAAGCGGGCTATTACGATATAGAGCGGCATACACGTGCAGAGCTAGAGCTTAGAGCTATGGAAGCTCACAAAAAGGCATCCTAACTAGTAATAGTGGAGATAGGGGAGAGTCAGAGAAGGTTTCTCAAATAAAAGGAGTTGGCCAAAGATGAGAAGAGTTGGAAAGAGCTTAAGCCACAAACCAGCTGTGGTGGGTGCTCTGAACTGGCTCTCAGCATCCACTCCAAACTCTAGTGTGTTTTCTGATCCTGCAGGGGCTAAAGAAGGAAAAGCCACATCTCTCATCTCCTTGCAGCTAGGGTTCTGCTCTTGCCAATCAGAAGCACTTGAAGGGTGGATCCGAGGCTGGAGTCCTGCACTTTGTTTCTGCTGCAAACTCACCTGTGGGCCCGTGGTAGCATTATTCATTATTTCAGGGTCTAGGTACTAACTCCACGGGTGTTGAAAGGTAGTCACGGAGGAAACAGTGCTTCTAGATCCTCGGATCACAGCTACAGTGGCATGCCTTCGAACTCGACAGTACCAGTGCAGTCCACTGATTGCCACCTTTCCGGTTATTGCACTGGTGGCAACTCCCCCGGCAGGCAAGAAGAGCGGTCTTGTCCTAGGAATCATTCCTGGAGACCCCCTAAGGGACCGAACCCCCCTCCCTGCCCCCACAATGATTTGCTGGGCTCCTGATTTCCTGTATTAAATCTCTCTTTTGCTTAAAATAAAACAAAACAAAAACAAAGGGACCTTACAGATGAGGGAACAGAAGGCTGGCTGAAGACAAAGCATAAGCCGAAACCCTGCAGCCTCTCCCCACCCCCACTCCCGGGTGGGATAGGTGCTGTTCCTCCAGGAATTTCCCAACTATCTTCATGTTAATGCCTTACTAGAGGGGTAAACAATCTTAACTTGACAATGGCAAGGCCTCAGGTGTCCTGTGAGTCTTCTTTAACATATGAAAGTATTTTCTCAACCTCCCTTCTTCCTTACCTCCCCCAACCCCATAGTATATAATCAGTAGCAGCTCTTTCTGCCCACAGGTCCTGTCCCGGTGCTTTAATAAACCACCATTTTGCACCAAAGACATCTCAAGAATTCTTAGTTGATGGTCGGCTCCGGACTGCACCCCACTGAACCTCTATTCCACAACCTCACCATTACTGACAGACTTAGAGAAAGAAAGTGTTGGCACATTTTCTATCCTTCCTCAGGATCACCTTAGTATTTGTTTCCACTTCAGGAAGGCAGAAATAAAAAGATGGCCAATCCTCTGCAGTACAGATAATAATGATTCATCTACAATCAGAAATTAGGCCAAATGGCCAGTCATTAGAATCATTAAGGTTAATTCCAAAACAGAGAAGCTTTATACATGGAACTGTGGGAATGCGTGATATGAAATTGTCTGATAAATAAGAAGGATGATGCTTCCCAGTGTTTCCAGATGGTATTAGTAAGTTGAGCTCTGGAAATAAAAATGGAAGTCAAAGCAACCAGAAAGGTAAGCAAAAAATGGGCTCCTTCCAGAATAAATGATGAATTTCTAATGATGAATTTCTCTAGAAAATTGCCAAACTATCTTTAGCTGAAATCACAGAAAAGATATCTGACACCCACTTTGTAAGGTCCACACAGGGAGATAATACCCAAGTACGGGCTCCAGAAAACAATGGCTGGTAATATTCTCCTAGAGAGAACACAGACATGAGTTGTTCTTGCAGAATTACCAATAGATAAGGCAGAGCATGTGAGAAAAAGGTAGGGGTGGCGGAAACAGGTGCAGGTACAAAATTAAAGATTGCAAGTAAGATCACCACAAGTAAACCCCAATTTACCAACCATTGAAATGGGTTTAAGGGCAAGATGGTCACATATCTCCTGCATTCATGGTACGAAACATCAGTGATGGCTAAACTCTTCAAATGTACCACAGTGTATGTTTTTCAGAGAACTTGCCCATGAATTATCATGAATTATCATAATGGAACCTCACAAAAACATCTTTTTTTAAAGATTTTATTTATTTGACAGAAAGAGACAGCCAGCGAGAGAGGAAACACAAGCAGGGGGCGTGAGAGAGGAAGAAGCAGGCTCCTAGCAGAGGAGCCTGATGTGGGGCTCAATCCCAGAACGCCGGGATCACGCCCTGAGCCGAAGGCAGACGCTTAACGACTGAGCCACCCAGGCGTCCTTCACAAAAATATTTTTAAATAGCCTAAGAAGATGTTATTATGCCCTCTTAACAAACAAGGCAACCTACAACTAGAACATGTTACTAGTTCCAAATCACACAATTATTAAGGGACAGAGCTGAATTTGAATCCTTGCCCTCTAATTCCAAACCCAAAGCACTTTTTTTTGGATGTCAAGAAGAATCTTTTATAAAACAACAACAAAAATTATTACCATTTACTTTAGTCAAGGTTCTCTAGAGAAATGAGAGATAGAGAGAGAGAGAGAGAGGGAAGGAGGGACGGAGGGAGGGAGAAGAAAAGGATTCAAAGAAATTCGTTCACACCGTTGTGGGGCCGACAAATCTAAAATCTTCAGGGCAGTTTGGCAGGCCGCTAACTCAGGCAGAACTTCTGGGTTGCAACAATTAAGGCAGAATTTCTTCTGTGAACCTCAATCTTTACTCTTAAGGTCTTTAACTGATTGGTGAGGCCCACCCACACTATGGAGGGTAATCTCTTTAAGTCAATCGATTGTAAATGTTAATCACATCCAAAAAAACAGCTTCATGGCAACATCACAACTAGTGTTTGACCAAACGACTAGACACCATAGTCTAGCCGAGTGTGACACATAAAGGTATTCATCATACCACCATTTCTAGGGAGAAAAACTAAAAACCGTCATTTTCAATAAGATTTTAGTATTTGCCTTTGCACATTTTCTAGAATAAGCTAGTGAAATTAAAAGCTAATTAAGTGAAACTACCCATTCAAATATCTAAGCACTACTATCTTACATTCCACATTCCCCTTTTAGGTCACTTAGAGCACCATTTTATATGAGGTGTTCTACCCAGTAACGCATTGGGAAACTCGAAGAACGGTTACTATTCTGATAATCATACTGCGGAAGTGCTCCTTGATTGGCCAAATTCCAACTATTAAGTGACCTAACATGGTGTTTATAAACATGTGGGTGATGGGTTACCTTCCTTTGAAACATCAGGGGACCCTGTTAAAAGACAGTTTCCTAAGTCCTACACCAGTGCTTTTGAACCAGGATTTCTAAGGGCGGGTCCATGCTACATTTTAACAAGCATCCTAGGCAAGATTTACATGTGTTATAGTGTGAGAATCACTGAACCGGAAGATGAAAGCAGTGAGTATAGAAATAAGACTCAGACACTAACACAGAACCCTCTCTACACATTACACCCAAGAACAGCCAAGTAACACCAAGAGAAGAAACAAAAACAACATTTTCTAGCTTTGGCAAAAATAAAGACATTGGTTCTTGTCATATTCTCACAAACAAATGCCCCAGCACCCAGTAAAATGGGAAACAAACACATAACTGCTTGTAGAGAATGACTTTAGGAAAGCAGGGATGGATCCTGAACACAGAACGATAGCCATGGGCTGTCGACAGTGAAAGAGAATGGTACCACGTGTAGTAATCCACTGTGTGAGGCAGAAGGTACTTCATCAACACAAGACCCGCATTCGGCTGGTCAAGTGCCCCATACTCACCAGACCATTTTTCCTTGAGGAGTTTTTAAACTAGAATCCATATGAGATAAGTGAGTAAATGTGAAAGAAAAAAAAAAAAGAAAGAAAAAAGCAGTGCCACCCTGAGAAGTAAAAATCTAAAACCTGAAGAAATCTGCTTTCTAAAGGAATTGGAGACCTAGAACACAACAGTATAACCAAGTCCATTTCCCTGGTCTTCTGCTTCCCATAAACCATTACAGCAAGAAGAAATTTCATCCTGGGTTAAATCCTCCCAAGAGAGGCTTGCAAAGCATCTTGGTAACTTATTTTTTTTAAGATTTTATTTATTTATGTATTTAGTTATTTATTTGAACGAGAGAGCAAGAGTGTGGGGCAAGGGGAGCAGAGGGAGAGAGAAAGCAGACTCTGTGCTGAGTGTGGAGCCCCTTTGGGGCTCAATCTCACGACCTTGAGATCATGACCTGAACGGAAATCAAGAAGTCCATCACTTAACCAGCTGAGCCACCCAGGTGCCCCAGCATCTTGGTAACTTCTGATATGACTGTACATCATTCAAAAACAAAACGAAATGCATATTTTAAATATCAAATTCCTAAAACTTTCTTTAGTTTATCAGATATTTTACAGTATTGTTGTTTGTTTGTTTGCTTGTTTGTTTTTATAGAAAGAAAGCATGCATGAAGTGTAGCTGTGGGGGAGGGAGGGGCAGAGGGATAGAGAATCCCAAGCAGGCTCCATGACTAGCATGAAGCCCAATGCAGGGCTCAATGTCAAGACCCTGAGATCATGACCTGAGCTGAAATCAAGAATCAGACGTGTGGGGCACCTGGGTGGCTCAGTCAGTGAAGGGTCTGCCTTCAGCTCAGGTCATGACCCCAGGGTCCTGGGATCCAGTCCGGCATTGGGCTCTCTGCTTGGCAGGGAGTTGCTCTCCCTCTCCCTCTGCCTCTGCTCCTCCTGCTTGTGTTCTTTCTCTCTCTCTCTGTAAAATAAATAAATAAAAATTAAAAAAAAAAAGAGTCAGACACTTAACTGACTAAGCTACCCAGATGCCCCACACAGCATTATTTCAAATAATGAACACAAGGCAAGGATGTGGAGACGAGGGGACCCATCTGCACCATTGGTGGGAATGTAAATCAGTGCAGCCTCAATACGGTACCTTCAAGAAATTAAACATAGGACTACCTTATGATCCAGCAATCCTACTTCTGGGCATATATTCAAAGGAATTGAGACCAGATTTCATAGTGATATCTGCATTCCCATGTCCAGGGCAGCATTACTCCCAATAACCAAGATATGGGAACAATCAAAATGGCTGTAAACAGATGAATGGATAAAGAAGATATGGTGTATATATACAATGGAATATTAATCAGCCACAAGAAAGAAGGATATCCTGCCATTTGCAAAACCTTTTATGACTCTCAAGGGTATTATGCTAAGTGAAATTAGGCAGACAAAGACAAATACTATCTATTATTAATTACATGTGGAATCTAAAAAAGTCAAACTAGGAGAAACAGAGTAAAGTGGCAGCTACCAGGGGTGGAGGGGGTGGGAGAAATGGGGAGCTATGGGTCAAAGGGTACAAACTTCAGTTACAAGATCAGCAATGTCTGGGAACCTAAGGTACTGAATGGTGATTACAGCTAATAGTACTGTATCATATACTTGAGTGTCATGAAGAAAATAGATTCTAAATGTACTCATCACCAAAAAGAAGCAATACCTCTGTGACACAATGGGGGTGTTAGCTAACGTTATGGAGGTTATCATTTTGCAATGAATAAAGGTATCAAATCAACAAATTATATACCTTAAGTTTACACAATGTTCTGTGTCAATTATATCTCAATAAGTCTGGGAGAAAATAAGTAAATCAATAGTGAACATAAATGTGTATTTTAAATATATAATCTAGAACAGTTAATTTTACATACAGCTATTTGGGAATGTGTTGATTGAACAAATAGAAATAAGTTTGTAGCTCTTTTCTAAAGGATCCTTCATCTTGTAATCTTCAAAACATGGCAAGCACAGTAAAACAATGTGTAAATATATATTTATATATGTATATAAATTTAATTGATTCTATATTTATATATTAAATATATAATTAATTAATTAATTAGCCTAGTGTTTAGGGAGCTCTAATGTAAAAAGCAATGGTCTGGGATGGAAAGATGATGATTTTAATTTATGGGCCTTGGACTTTACTAATGTGGACATCCATAAGCCTATTACTTAACTGGACCTTGTTGGTCTCTGCAGGCTGGATATATCGATACCCTGTCCACAGCATCATTATTACTGTGTGTAGCAGGATTTCTGGGTCAGCACAACAAATTTAAGTTGCAACACAGAACTTCTGTCCACTGGTATCTAAGCATATGAGGAGAAAAGAGCTACAGCAACCAACAGAGAAAAATAAAGAAAATGGGGATATGCATTTTTTAAAGTAATGGAAGGAAAGTTACAGGGGACTCTGGAGTGGACGGAGGGGCAATAGTACAGCTTCATGTCTAACTACATCCCTCCAACCAGACTCAACGCTATTCCAGAAGGAGTGTCAGTGAGTGTACAAAGTCCTGAAATTTTTCATTAATAACCCCAAACCTAAGCAGAAACAGACTGCATGCATACCCGTATCTTCTCCTCTTTTAACAGAGGAGTGGAATGGTTCTTGGGTAAAACAGCTGAAATGGAGAAAGCAGTCAATATGTGTAACTCTCTCTGATGAAAATCAGGGTTCCAGAGTTACACCTTGAATTGAAGAACAAGTTGAAGGTCAAGAATACCCCCTCCATGGAAATGTGATATTCCTCTTAGTTAGTTGTACTGGACATTATATTTAATAAAGTCTTGGAAAGGAGCAGATCTTAAGTATCCTAAAAGAGAACTCCTCAGCTCATCTCTCCTCTCTTCCTCTCTTCTCTCCCTAGGCTACTCAAAGATGGGTAGAAGACAAAAAGAAAGTTGGCTTTCAAAATGTAGCTTGGAGAAGAAAACAACTTCTTCTCATATCTGACAGAAAGAGGGTTAGGAAGTCACCAGCTCTATATCAGATCAAACAGAATGCAGGCACAAAACTGCCGAAGCATAAGCAAGATGAAAAGAAGCAGCAGGGCAGCTCTGCAAACACGTGACAGCTGGTAGGGTGGGAGTCGTGAAAGGAGTAAAATCTCAAAAAGACAAAGAACGAAGCCTAGAAGGGAAAATTACTCAATGAGCAGAGGGAAATTCCTCTACAAATTGTGTTACGTTGTAAAACAACTTAATTATTTAATGGACACAGTAAGATGATAAAAGGATAGAATGAGATGAAAGGGGTTTTGCATAGCCAGGGCAAGAAATTGCTGCTCAAATCAACATCATTTCTGAGCTAAGAAATAGAGTAGAACTAGCAAGGAACTGAATAGACATTTCTAAAGAGCAATTTACTGCCATGTGGAAAGTTGAAAGTAAAGGCAATGAATACAGATGAAAAAGACAAAGACATTCAGACAATTAGAGAGGAATGAAATTTTATGGAGGACAAAGATGATCCATTCCAAGAAGAATTACTGCCCCTGAGGTAGGAAATTCAGCAAATTGACCTGAAAAATATGTTGGAAGTTATAGCACAAGAAAAAATAAACCCTGGAGTTCCAAGAAAAAGCTGATGTGTTAGGGTGGAAGAGTATATTATGATCGAACGTACCAAATGTGATAGAGGTCTCTCGACACTGACAGACTATCAGACATCAAGAAGAAAGAATTACACAAGCATCCAGGCAAATCACAAAAATCACCCACAAGAATTAAAAATCATGCTGGCCTTAGATTTATCTACCATACCAATGAATGCCGGAAGATGATGGAATAATGCCTATTACGTTCTAAGGGAAAGAAAATGTTTTCCCAAGAGTATTATCTCCAGCTAAGAGATTGTGCACATTTAAAAGCATCGGACAGGCATTCTTGAACATAAAAGAAATGCGGAAATAAAATAATCCATGAAATTCTTCTAAACGACAGTCATAGCTGGCCAATTAACAGGTGAATGAAATTTTAAAATTTGAGAAGGAAGAAGCCACAGGAAAGGGAATGGTTGTAAGCTTTTAAATCCATTGCACTATTTTTCCAACTTCCCTACATGTTAGAAAACTCTCATATTAAAATTTTGGAGGGAAAAAGACCAGTGAGATATCACGTGCATTAATGTGTATTTTAAGTATCAAGTTTTGCAAAGATGGTTGAGCTGAGTCACTGTCGGTGTCACCGAAAAGGTGTCCAGGGCACCTGGACGGCTCAGCCTGTTAAGCAGCTGACTCTTGATTTTGGCTCAGGTCATGATCTCAGGGTCCTGGGATGGAGCCCCGCGACAAGCTCCCTACTGAGCCAGGAGTCTGCTAGAGGATTCTGTCTCCCTCTGCCCCTCCTCCTGCTTGCACTCTCTCTCTCCCTCTCTAAAATAAATACATAAATCTTAAAAAAAAAAAAAAGTGTCCAAACCCATTCACTCAGCAGTAGTACTGAGCTTGGGGGTGGGGGCAAGGAGTACCTCTCAATAGCTCCCCACATCCCCGTGATGCAAGCATATATTTATCTGAAATATATTTCTGAGTCATAAAAAGGCAACTTTTGATAAGAAAGAAAGGTGAGAATCTGTGACAGAATGGGGGCCTTGGAAGAGCCTGGGACCATCAGATGGGGCCATCATGTTACCGGTAATACTAAAAATAATTAGTAAATACATCTTTTTTTTTAAAAGATTTTATTTATTTATTTGACACAGAGAGACAGCCAGAGAGAGGGAACACAAGCAGGGGGAGTGGGAGAGGAAGAAGCAGGCTCCTAGCAGAGGAGCCCGATGTGGGGCTCGATCCCAGAATGCCAGGGTCACGCCCTGAGCCAAAGGCAGACGCCCAACGACTGCACCACCCAGGTGCCCCTAGTAAATACATCTTAATACATTTGTGATCCTCTTAGGAAAAATAAAAAAGACCTGATCTCTGTCCTTTGAGAAATTATATACTCTTCCACTGTGTGGGGTGATGAAAAATCAATTAACTAAATGCCAGAAAAACCGAGGTTATAGTTCAACATATGTGGTTATCTGTAGATATAATCAGCAACGTACAGATTAAAGAAAAAAAATGTGTGTGCAGAGTTAGCTAAGCTGCTTCATGGAATTGCTGTTTTGGCATCCACTCTGTTTGGCCATGTGGCCTGTAGGGCCTTAAACTGAGACTGGCCCCTCCTGCAAGGACATGCTCTAAAAGGCAGCCCCGGAGCCACGAACAAATGTCAGTTCCTGATATGACTTCTGCAACAGCACTGAGCTTCGACAGTCTTGCCCGCCTCCAGGCCCTTTGTCTTGTGCAACCCTTAGATAAGACCCCCGCGGAGCATACAAAAACTCTCTCTTTGGGTTTGAATTGACCGACTTGGCCTGAGCCTGGAAAGCCCAAAGCACTCTGCCCACAGACCATCATAAACACAGGAGCCACAGGTCCTGTCCCTCTCTCTCTCTGCACTCTGCCTTGACCTCCCCATGTGGACCCTGAAGGGGTGCAAAGTACCTCCTCTCGGTCCTGTGAGTCATAAACTTCTGTATGTCATTTTCTCCTGGGGTCTGTTTTTGAACAAGGACTCATCATGGAACACCCTGTCCTCCACTTAACAAATTTAACAAAGTCATAACGATATGATGATTTCAATAGATGCTCTAATAGCCTAATAAAATTCAATATTTTTAAAGGAATAGAAGGGTTACACCTTGCTATAATTGTTTATATTAAATCAAGAGTCGAAATGTATGTGGCATTCATATTAACTACAGGAAAATTGTAAGGATACCTGTTACCAACATTGTCTTAGACAACTTTTGGTTTCGAGAAACAGAAACCCACTAGAGACAGACCACAAAAAGGAGGATTTGTTATGGCAGCATGTAAAATCTAAAGTTGAAAGACATTGAGCAACGTCTATTTTTCTGTCCCTCTCTCTCTTTCTGAGGTTAGATGTTCTCTTGGGTTGTGTTTTGTAGGTGAAGAGTGTGCGTGTGTGAACACCCTGAAGCCTGACTTCCTTTTTTTTAATATTAAATTTTTTTAATTGTTGTAAAATAGCATATAATATAAAATTACCATCTTAACCATTTTTAAGTGTACAGTTCTTTTTTTTTTCTTTTTTTTAAATTGTTATTTTAGGTTTTTTTTTTTAATATGTTCAGCTAGCCACTGTATAGGACATCATTAGTTTTTTTTTTTTTTTTTTTAAAGATTTTATTTATTTATTTGACAGAGATAGAGACAGCCAGCGAGAGAGGGAACACAAGCAGGGGGAGTGGGAGAGGAAGAAGCAGGCTCATAGCAGAGGAGCCTGATGTGGGGCTCGATCCCAGAACACCAGGATCACGCCCTGAGCCGAAGACAGACACTTAACCGCTGTGCCACCCAGGCACCCCAGGACATCATTAGTTTTTGATGCAGTGTCCAATGATTCATCAGTTGCATATAACACCCAGTGCTCGACACATCAGTGCCTTCCTTAATACCCATCACCTGTTACCTACAGGGCTTCCAGTTCCTGCTTCTGGGGTTTACAGGAGGTTTGGCGTTGCCATAGCATCAACTCCACCCCCAAGAGCACCTACGTCATAGCTCCCATCCAATACCACCTGACTCCCAGTCCTTCCTGATTACCAGCTGGCCAATGAACTGCCTTCCTCTGAGTCATGTGCCCACTCTTTAAGCCAATCAACCATGACTAGGCAGGTTTCTGTAGCACTTAACTATCAAGCAGAACTAACTAAGTCTCCAAGCTGAACAGTTCTGAAGGGATTTGAACAGGAGGAGGAATTAGTGGACGTCTCTTCTATGATTTTTTTAATAGAATTATAATAATAAATATTATTATTAAGATGTGAATAAGAGGGGCACCTGGGTGGCACAGCGGTTAAGCGTCTGCCTTCAGCTCAGGGCGTGATCCCGGTGTTATGGTATCGAGCCCCACATCAGGCTTCTCCACTATGAGCCTGCTTCTTCCTCTCCCACTCCCCCTGCTTGTGTTCCCTCTCTCGCTGGCTGTCTCTGTCAAATAAATAAATAAAATCTTTAAAAAAAAAAAAAGATGTGAATAAGAAATAAACATTATACTGGGAGCTGAAAAATCGTTATGCACAAGTAGAATAATTACACAACTAAAAGGGCCAAATGAATCTGCTATTAGAAATAAATTGCCAATAAGAAATAATAAAATAACTTACTTCAGGAAAGACAGGACCTCTAAAAAGTTCGTGGAAGTCTTATATTCCATAACAGGTAGCTAGAACATAATACACAAAAAAGATCTATTATTAATAGTAATAAAATCATAAAATTATCAATAAAAACATTTGCTGAAAGCCACACAGAATATTTCCAATGAAAAAATGTGAAGTAGGAAATATAAAAGAAAACTTTGGTAAATGAAGAATTGTTATTTAGACTTTGATAAACAGATTACTATTTCCTCAAAGTTAATTGATATAAATTATAATCCCATTCAAATTCCCAGTAGGAAGTGAAGGGAAGATTAAAAAATTCTTCTAAAATTTATTCTGGAAAAGCATTTAGAATAATGAAATATTAAAGAAATATTTAAAAGTGAAATTATCACAGGTTTTTTAAATATGGGGAAAGCAAAGTGTTACTTAGGAGAATTGAGTTTTATCAGGTATTAAAATATTACAAAACAACAATTATAAAAGTTTAGTTTTGTGTAAAAATTTTAAAAAAGGATAATAGAATAAAATAGATAAATCAGAAACTGCATCAGCTTGGGACACCTGGGTGGCTCAGTTGATTGAGGTCGGCCTTTGGCTCTGGTCATGATCCCAGGTCCTGGGACGGAGTCCCACATCCGGCTTCTTGCTTGGTGGGGAGCCTGCTTCTCCCTCTGCCTGCTGCTCCCTATGCCTGCCACTCCCCCTGCTTGCGCCCTCTCTCTCTCACGCTCTCTGACAGAGAAATAAATAAAATCTTTTAAAAAAAGAAAGAAAGAAAGAAAAGAAATGCATCAGCTTTATATGGAAACTTAATATTCATAAAACAAACTTGAAAGTGTGGCTAAAATAAAGATTATCAACAAATTATATTGATAAAGGATAACAATTTAAAAAGAAATTACATTAAATATTTACCATATATCATTGACTAAAATAAATTCAAGGCCCATTAAAGAATCATTTTTAACAAATTCATAAAAAGTAGAATAATTAAAATGTCTGTTGTATCCACAGAAGAATGATAACTTTCTCAAGTTAAACGAACCAAATAAAATCACCAAAGAAATATTAACAAATTTATACATGTAAAATTTTAAATTTTATTAAAAAATTTAATTGAAAAAGGAACTAATAGGAACAATATTTGATATCATATATGCCAATTATTTCTTTCCATAGCATATAATACTCTAACATTAAAATTGGAAATAGGTAACAATTAGCACAAGAAAAAAATGGAAACATGTTCATTCTCACTAAACATCGAAGATATGCACATTGAAGTGAACTTGAATACCATTTTGTACTTACAAATTAGGAAATATTTTTGATAACAGCACATACGTTTAATGAAGAAGCTATCCCAGTAGCACTTTTCTGCCCAGTCTGTAACATTGCAAACTGGTAGAGCTGATCTGAATGGCAACATTACAAAATGAACACCAAGGAGCATAAAGCATTTTTCTTTCCATTTTTACCACTCCCAAGAGGTAACTGAATGAGCATAAACTTTGAGTTCAAATATACATGGGCCTATTTCTGATATCACATCTCAACCTTACTAAAAGGTGATTATTGGCCACTAAGGTTTCTGTGAAGATTAAATATGATAATAGTGTCTATAAATACCTAGCACTTTACAGACACGAAAGAGATTTTATGACCTATGTTTTCTCTCCCCTTCCTGCTGTCCCCACAAAACACACACATGAACATATACACACATAAACACACATGCATATATACAAACACACGCACACACACATACATGAAAATTCAATCTAAGGAAATCATGTAGTCAAATCCTGGCACCATTGGGAACAGAGAGGAAATGGCAGCTCATTCCAGGAACCTGGCCTAACCCATTTAAAGGGTTTGGGATTCTGCAGCTACAAACTTGTCAATATGAACAAGCTAGGATCCAAAGGGACCCAGAAGAAGACGGAATCCAGGGAAGAGTCAAGGGCCAGCCCACATTAGCCCTCACCCATGGCTAAGGGCAAACAGCCTCCCCCCATACACGTGGACTCCATGGTAGGTGGAGAAGCTTCTCTGAAAACCATTATACAACAGAGTCGGGGTGTTGCCTAGAAGGACTATATAATCCATCCAATTGCTCTAAGCTTCAAACTGGTTGGCACATGTAGGTAATTTTTTTCCCCACTGACCAGAAGCTAAGCTCTCCAGAGGAAGAACAGATCGGTTTAGAAAAAAAGCATTATTTGCCTCTGCACATCTCAGCTGTAGAAAGAGTTAAAATCTGCAGACGCTGCATACAAACACTAAAATAGAAAAAAACTAACAGACAAGCTAACTTCAGGTATTCTCATGACTAGCGCTATGAATGCTTCCTGCTAATAGGTATTCATGTTCTTATTCTTGAAATGGCAGCAAAGGCTTATTCCTTTCTAAAGGTTCTGACCGGTCATCTTTTACAGTGCATGAAGTCAGACGGCTGAAAATCGCGCGGATCCGAACGTTCTGGAGGGTCTTTTCTCTCTGCTTACACAGGCTGTTAGAGAACATCGACGGAGTCCAGCTTTGAACCCACTGCTGATGTTTTTCCAGCTTCTATTGTTGCCTTCAGTTTGTTCCTCTCTTTCCTAATTGCTCACTTATTTCTTCACCCTATTTATAGCTCTATTTTTTCCCTCGTACTGTTGGAATGATTTCCAGCTGCAACATTCACTCTTTCAAATATTTCTGGGGGACAAAAAAAAAAATCTCATCTTCTACAAAAATAACCAACCTCAAAGTGATTCATTTTATTGTCCAGGCCTTTTTATGATTAAAAGACCTTTTCATATTATTCATGAGTCTAAACTGATTCATCCATATAATTTAGATTTTAAGCTTTTAGGTGAAAGACTACAATTTCCTAATGACATTTTCAGTGTGAGGTAGAGAGTGCACTGAAATTGATGTTCTTTCTTAAAAAAAGAAATGTTAGCACTTACCCCACCTTTTAACTTAGGCTGCAGAACTAAAGAAATAGGTTTATATTCTTTAAGGTGGGAAGAATTCTTAGTAACTGCCTGAAGTAACAAACGGTAATAGGGAGTGGATTTTGGCACTAATGGATTTCTGCTCAATGAAACGGCACATTTATGTAAATCAATATGGGGAAACCATTATGTGTGGGTGTACTACTTTTTAAAACTTTGTTTTGTCTATTCTAAAAGTAGTATCTGCTCATTATGGAAAATAACAGAAAAAAAGGGGAGAAAAAATCAACCATATTCCCATTATACAAAACAATATCAATGTTAACATTTGGTAAATTGATTTTCTTTTTTTGCTTATCTAAATGGAATCTGAGGTTTTGCTTAACGTTTTTTACTTTTTGGTTTTACATAATTGTGTTCACTGTGGATATGAAACTTCATGAATATATAAATTATACATACAAGTATAGGTATACATATGTAAATATATGTATATATGTGTGTGTGTGTGTGTGTGTATATATATATATAAAGTACTTTGCTTTCTTTATATGGCATGAACATTTCTCCTATTATAAATTTTTTAAAAAGCTTCTTAAAATAATTACATAATAGTCCATCGAGTGGTAATACCTGACCCTATTTAACTGTTTTACTTTGTGGCACATCAAAATGGTTTCCAATTTTAACTATTACATAAAGCAGAAAAGAACATCTCTAAACCAAAAACTTTTTCATTATTTGGGCTTAGTTCCTTAGGATTGATTCCCAGGAATGGAATTATTAATTCAAAGAGAAGAAATATTGGAAGGTAGGTTACCAAATTTTTTTCCCCAAAGATTTGCAGCAATTTGTACTCCCTCCTACAGTATATGGGCATACCTGTTCTATTGTACCCTTACTTACTAGCAGTAAGTATTCTCATTAAAAACAAATTGTGGGGGCACCTGGGTGGCTCAGTTGTTAAGGGTCTGCCTTCGGCTCAGGGCGTGATCCCAGCGTTCTGGGATTGAGCCCCACGTTAGGCTCTTCCTCTGGGAGCCTGCTTCTTCCTCTCCCGCTCTCCCTGCCTGTGTTCCCTCTCTCGCTGGCTGTCTCTCTGTCAAATAAATAAATAAAATATTAAAAAACAAAAACAAAAACAAATTGTGTTTCTTAAATTGCTGGGAAGAAATGACATTTTATTGTCATTTTAATTTGTAAGTCTTTGATTACTATAGTGTTGAAATTGTTTCCATATGCTCATTTATTAGCGGGTGCTCAGCTTTTATGATTTTCTGATAATGAGTTTTGCACGTTTATCTATTGTGGTTTTAAAGTTTCTATTATTGACTTTTGTGGAGTTTTTTGTAATAAATGAAATGAACCTGATTCATAGGAAAGTCAAAAAATCCACAGGGGCGCCTGGGTGGCGCAGCGGTTGGGCGTCTGCCTTCGGCTCAGGGCATGGTCCCGGCGTGATGGGATCGAGCCCCACATCAGGCTCTTCTGCTGTGAGCCTGCTTCTTCCTCTCCCACTCCCCCTGTTTGTGTTCCCTCTCTCACTGGCTGTCTCTATCTCTGTCGAATAAATAAATAAAATCTTTAAAAAAAAATCCACAAAATATTTGCCTCTTAATTCTGTTATTTTTAATAGACAGTTTTTATTTTTGTAGTGTTAAAATCTCTCTTTGCCTTACAGTTTTATGTTATTATTTTTAAGTTTTAGTAAGTTTTCCTTCATCTAGAGATTTGGTACTTTCCTTCTAAACTTTTAAAATTGCGTGAACTTAACACTAATTTATTTTATCTGGGTAGAATTTATTTTTAGTGTATGCTATGAGATAAAAATCCAAAGATATCGTTTGTCGTGAACACATAATAGATTGCCCCAACACTATTGACTGACTACTACATCCTTCGACCAGTTGTTTGCAGTGCTTGCTTTAGCACGAGTCAAAACGTGCACATCAGGGAAGTCATCCAAGCCATCCGGTTCTTGTGGTCAGCCTATGTCAGGTTTACATGGCTTAAAGTATTCTGGCTTCATACGCCTTCTTTCTTTCTCTCTCTCTCTCTTTCTTTCTCTCTCTCTTTCTCTTCCTTTCTTTCTTTCTTCTTTCTTTCTTTCCTTTAGAGATGTAAGGGGGAGGGGCAGAGGGAGAGGGAGAGAGAATCTCAAGCAGGTTCCATACCCAGGGCAGAGTCATCATGGGGCTTGATCACACAACCCTGAGATCATGACCTGAGCTGAAACCAAGAGTCAGACACTTAACTGACTGAGCCACCCAGGCACCCTTTCATAACACTTCTTAATGTATAGTTCCTCACCATGCATTAATATTCTTTTTTTTTTTTACTTTTTTAAAAGCTGGTATTGCTGGGGCGCCTGGGTGGCTCAGTCTTTTAAGCCTCTCCCTTTGGCTCAGGTCATGGTCCTGGGATCCTGGGATCGAGCCCCCACCCCATGGGCTTTTTGCTCAGTGGGAAGCCTGCTTCTCCCTTCACCTTCACCCCTCCCCCTGGCACCGCTTATGTTTGCTTTCTCTCTCCTGCTCTGCTTTCGCTCTCTTAAATAAATAAAATCTTAAAAAAAAAAAAACTGATACTGCTTTTTACAATGTTCCTCCCAAAATGATCCTATTGGGACTTTGAATAATTATATTAAAAAAGGAAATTAATTTGGGATAAGTTAACCATTTTATGATATTTAACCCTACCAACCAATAAAATAGTATGTTTTTCATTTGTTAAAATCTTATTTTAGGTCATTTTGTAGTCTTGCAGGGGTTTTTTTTAATGTGGGTCCTGCTCATTTATTATTCAGATTATTTCTAATAATTTTAGATCTGTGTTTTTTCAGGTTCATGGACTCTATTTCATTATTCTCTGTAATCTAAGTAGTTATAAAGTTACCAAGAAGAACTGATAAAATATTTTTATTTTTACTTTATATTCCAACTTATTATTTACTCTTTTATAGAATTTAATTGTTTTTTATTTGAGTTATTTAGGGTTGCTAATAATACATTATAATATAACCCACATAAAATTATAAATAAACATATCATATAAATACATTAATATAACCCTAATATATTTAAAGTTTCTAATGCTATCACTTGCTTCATCCCTTCATATATGTATAACCCTTTATATATGTTTAATATTTCATGTTATTAACCAGATATCCCAGATTTCTAGATTTAAAGTCCTGAGGTTACAAATTCATTTAATAGGAATTAGTTAATGTTCTCAAGAGTCACATTATTTAAAATAAAATCAATGATAAGATGTGAGGTATCCTGGTGTACAGCAAAAGATTCTTTTGTAATTCATAAGTTCTATATATAAAGAGAGTCTAAAAGGAGCTTCATTTGTGATACCGCATATAAAATGCCATTTATGGGAACCATAAATGAATTCTTAAAGTCAAAAGTTCAGTTTCAAAGCATTTCTTGGGCATTTCAATTGCTTCTAACTGGTTGGCATCCTTACTATGTATTGGATTATGAAAACCTGCAGTGGTGGGAGCCTGTGAAAAATATTCCTGCTTTAAATTATTGTGAATTATAATACATACCATGTACAGAGCAATAACATATCATGTCAAAATTGGTTTTAATCTTCTTGATATCTAATTTATACGAAGATCTAATTTATAAGAAGAAGAAAATACTCTGACAGCCCAGGGTATGGGTCAAAATAATTTTTGTAAAAGGACACATTTTTAGATAAACCAGAAAACAAGTATATTTGGTAAATGTTTGAAGTGCTACAGAGGCTGTCACTAGAAAATAATTGTCAAGACAAAAAAAGTCACAGAAGGGAATTAAGCTATCCAGAGAGAAGAGCATGGGGAATTCAGACTTAATCAAGAAAACATTGGTAGTGTCCAGGGAAGCCGGGGTAGCACAGTATTAAAATGCAATCCTCCTGTCTTACATTTTCACCTGAGACCCCCAAATGGAAAACATTCCCTGCCATGTATCCTCATCCTTTTAAAGTGACATCTGCAAAGGAGTGGCTGAAACCCATTCTAACAGCTTTTGCCAGTCACCCCTTGCTAGAGTAGATAAGAAAAAGCAATAGGGAGATCAAAAGGACATCTCTGAGCAGAAAGCTTTTTCTTTGTTTGAGCTTAGTTCTTTAGGGTAGATTCCCAAGAACGGAATTATTCATTCAAAAGAAGAACTGTTGGAAAGGTGACTCTCATGAGGAGACTGAAGAGATCAGAGACAGAGGAATGCTCTACTCCACCCATTCTGGGCTGTGGCGCTTACTTTCCCCACACAGAGAGGAGTGACCAGGACCTCTGTAAGCCAGGTGGAGAGAAGAAAGAGGGCTTAAGAAAACCACTCAGAGGACATGTATCCCTTCAACTCACAGAAAACCTGAAGATGAGGGATTGGCCGTAGTGCCAGCTGGGAGGCAGAACAATCAGGCATGAGTAGTAGCCTGTATGTCTAGAGTTAAACAGGACAAAAGTGAATAAGGAAGCAAAATAGGAGCAACCAGAATCTAGGTTCTGAAGGAGAACATGGAACAGCCAGCCAGAAGAGGTATCTTCTTGCCAGAAGACTGGAATTGGCCGTCCTCTGGGGGAATCTCCAAGGAAGCCATAAGTGTCCCACAAGACAAAGAATCAGCTGAGACATCTGCTACCCCAACTCCACCAACTGTACCAGCAAAGTAAGACCTGTCCTCGCATTTACCAACACCCTCCACCACCACAGTCCTTAACCTGTGGAAACCAGAAGCAGCCAGGTGGGCACAGGGCAGGAGTGAAAGAGCAAGTATGGAACCAGGAATGACACTGACCACATGCTCTTCTCTACAACAGGCTTGCAGACCACACAAGTCCAACCTGGAACAGGAAAGAAGTTTTAACTTAAATGTGCAATTGTATTAGACTGGAGATATATAGGAGTCTTGTTCTGGTTGGGTTTTTTTGTTGTTGTTGGTTTTTTTTTTTTTTTTTTTACAGATTTCTATATTATATCTCAAAAGTTGGAACACATGTTTTCATGGACCATCAATTTTGGATAGTGATAATAATAACAGCAAAGACATACAGAGCACCTACTATATGTCCTCAGTGTTGTAAGTACTTTATACATAATAACCCTTTAATCTTCAAAACAACACTATGTAATAGGTGTACTCTTCATTTCCAGGCTTTACAAATGAGAAAACAAATGCATGGAAAGGTCAAGTGTCATGCTCAAAGTCACTCTCCTAAGTGGCAATGCCAAGATTCAAAACCAGGAAATCTAGTTCCAGAGTCCATAAATTCTTTGTGAGGTCGGATTTAAAAGCACCATCAAAAAGACAAATTCACTAAAGCCACAGAGGGTAACTACAGTTATCATGGCGAGCGTTCCGTAATGTGTAAAATTGATGAATCATTATGTACACCTGGAACCAATATAATATTTATGTTAACTATACTTCAATTAAAAACAAAAACATCAAATTAAATTTTAAAAAGACGAATTTACAGTACTGAATCAATTCAGCAGTCAAGGGTTATTTATCAACATCCATTACAATCCAACCAGATTATTGACTGTTGACCCACATCAATAATGTCACAATGGATTCGAACAAATATTTCTGATTTTCCTAACATGTTAGCTCTGAAAGGGCCCTCCCCACCCACCCCCCTCAAGGTCACCTGGACCTGGATAGAAAATGGGCAGCAGGGTCCTGGACATCAGGTCAACTGGCAGTCTCATTATGTGAATGGTACATTTTTTTTTTTTTAAAGATTTTATTTATTTATTTGACAGAGATAGAGACAGCCAGCGAGAGAGGGAACACAAGCAAGGGGAGTGGGAGAGGAAGAAGCAGGCTCATAGCAGAGGAGCCTGATGTGGGGCTCGATCCCATAACACCGGGATCACGCCCTGAGCCGAAGGCAGACGCTTAACCGCTGTGCCACCCAGGCGCCCCTATGTGAATGGTACATTAAGTGGATATTTTAATACTAAGAAAGTCACCAGAGAAGTTATGAGATATGCTTGGGATTTCTTCTTGGGATGAGGGGGGAACAAATGACAAAAGTTTTTTTAAAGAAGCAGTGGTAAGAATAAAATTGCTTTCTCCTTGTGCCATGACAACCACCATATTCAGGAAATTATTTAAAAAGAGAACCAGTCCATGGAGTGCTGAAGCCAGCTAATGAGAGAGCCAGCTACGTGCATCTCTTCCCAGCTCTGAGTTCAGTGGCATCACAACAATAGTTTGAAATCAGCCATAGTGGGTGTATTTATACCATGGAAATTGGCAAACTCTACTAGTCAGGTTTCTGTCCTGCTTCTTGGAGCTGGTCGTTAAACATTCACAAGCACTGCACTGGAATGAACCTCTCAGTGGGCATTTAGGGGACTATAGAGAAGTTTTGACCTGAACCAAGGAGTGGAACCAGGCACCAGCAAGAAAGAACTTGGCATCCCCAGGAATCAAAGCTATGAGAAAATAATAATCTGAAAATAAACCCAAGGATGGTTAATATTCTCAAGACCACCTCACCTTTGGACATGCCATTTGGACTAAAGGTCAGTTGGGGGGGTGGAGGGGAAGCCTAAAGGCTAATGAAGCATTGTCACGAAGAAATGCAAGAAGGCAGGAGCAGCACAATCCAGGGAGGAACACTGTCAGACCTCCTGGAACTTAGGCCAACCCCTGAGCATTCTGGATTAGAACCCGGTGCCCACAGACTCCTGGAAGGAGTCTGGAAAAGAGTCCTCCAAAAGGTATGTGTTCCTGTTCACATTTCAGCAAATTCTAGAGACAATCACCTTCATATATTTTGAGATTTTTTTTCTCTGAGATTTGTTACTTTTGCCCATCTTTTTATGTTTTCCCACGACCCTTAGTAATATAAACAAATTACAATAAACAGCCTTAGGCTTGCCTCAAACTTGGCAAGGCAGGAAAAATAGGCAGCGAGGAAGATCCTGGGGAGGAGGCTGGACAGAGGACCATAAACCACCACAGCTGGAAAAGAAAGACGCAGACATCTGAGGAATGGGCCCGCTAGGCTTCTAGCGGGTTACAGCAGGAAAGCTGCACACTCATTATTTCTCTGAGGGTCGTCTCAGCATCATTCGCAGGAATGGCGTTTCTTAGAAAATACATGTTCCTGCATTTCATTAACTTCCGGATTCCTGCAGCCTCCTTTCTCTGCTCTTACGGTGATTTTTGAGGCTCTGAACTTTATCTTGTTGTTGGTCATGATTTGATGTGAAATGATAAGCCCCACTACAATGGTTTAAACCTCTTGGAAAAAGCTGCAGTTCTGTCTATGATGACATCCCTTGAAGACAGCGACCATAATAGTCCAGAATGACCAAACAGTCCTATGCATAAATAAATCTTGGCATAACTGGTCTTTCAGGAATCATTTCACTGCCAATCATTCCGTCAGAATCATTCTGGTTTTTGCATTTCCCCAGCAAAGACAAGCCATGCGACTTAGATCTTATTTCCCATGTTGTATCTTAAACCATGATGTGCTAGACGGTCATCATAGAATAGCCGTGTTGAAAGATGCTCTAATTTAACCTGTCCGCTTTATAAGACAGTAATCTAAAATTCAGCCAAGAGCACACAGTTCAGTAGAATTCCAATGACCAGTGCATCAATTTAACATTTAGCATTTGGTTAATTCAGAAGGTAGTAAAATTGAGAGGCACTGCATTTTGTCGTAAATGCATCCAATTTTTCTATTCCTGAATTAGTTTAATGCCTCATAAGGACCAACACAGTGAGACTATTGAGGCACAGACAGCAGATGGTTGCATGTTTACCTGATTAAAGGTATAACAGAAAGGTCCTCAGCTGTTTAAATCACCTATCATATACCCTGCAGCCTAGAAGCCCGCAATGTAATGGGAATGAAACTCAGATGGACAAAACAAAAACAAAAACAAAAGACAAAACACTATTTATTCTAGGTTACATATTTTTAAATTTACATCTCAGCATCTCTGAAACTGAGACACTTCCTTCAATCAAAGGTCCTTACCATCACTGTCATCATAGGGCAATCGTGGTAGAGTTGCCACTTCCTGACCAAGTGGCTTGGAAGAAAGTCTCAGAGACAATGTTGAAACAGGATTTTAATAAATATTGTGTGATCAGTGCTCTTGCAGCACACAGGAAAACACTGGAAACAAAGCATAAACCTCAACAACTCTGAATCAAAAAGAGATTCAGAAGAGCAAGAGTCTAAAAGGGAAAAAGTATTACAAATATGTTAAATTTTATTTTGCTTCTATTTTTTACTTTTATTTATACACAAGAGTATAAATGTGTACTCTTGACAGAATTCTATGCCTAAAGAAACCTAGAAAAAACATTTTCACAAATATAAAACAAAAATCCTAGGGGATGTGATAGCTCTCTGTCACAATTTAATAGCAAATTTCTTTCTTAGAACACAAAATAATTCAGCATCTTACAGTCAATGACATCTTAGAGTTCGGGAAATGTGATATCCCATTCCTCAATTTTCTATAAACCATTTCAATTCTGAGCCCCCGTTCTGATAACCTGACGGTAAATCGAACCGTAGTCATTCTACCACCTCTGGGCCATGCCTTGGTGTGTGTTAACCCTTGGCAAGAATGTAAATCCAGTGCCTGGGGGCCTGCCTCCCTAAACAAACACAAAGTCATTTCTTTCTCAGATCTTATCCTCCAAGAGTGTTACCAGAAGCCGGGCACAGCGCTCCTCTACCCCACCAATCATAGATCCCTCCTTCTGCCAGTGCAGGGGCACCTCCCCCAAGTTCATTTTTCTCATGGGGAGAATAATTCCTCCATCATAGGAAGGGAGTCTAGTTGTTAACACTCCCAGCCATTTTCCTTCCTCTCGCCTACCATGTCCCCAGGGTTGCCTACAGATGTGTCACATCCTCCAAGGTCAGCTGTAGCAATAATAAAGATATTATCTGGCTTCACTACTCCATTTTCTTCAATCTTAGCTGGTTCCGAACTTGGGTAGGGATGAGAAGTGTACTTTCCCAGGCACACATGCTCTCTGAGTGCTCAGATGCTTTTCCCCCTCTTGTTCTTTTCACAAGCAGGAGGGGGGGAAAAGAAAGAAAAAAAAAACTTGTTTTTTCCTGGAATTGGAGGAAAGTTATTTGTATTCCAGCCTTCCACCATCCTTCCACTGCAGGAAAGAAGAGGAGGAAAAACCGGTTATGTTTGTATTTCAAACCAGGTGGAACTTGGTATTATATTCTGTGAGTGAACTCCACAGTCAGCAGCAATATTGTCATCAGAGCATCTCCCAGAAATCAGACAATTGAAAACAGAGTTCTGAGAGTATTATTCATAGGAGAGGTGAATCTTAAGAGGAGGGGGCTAGAAGGGAAAGGATCAATGGAAGACCAAAAACCTGGGAAGAAAGACTTGAGAAAGACCTCTGGGTACCCAGCGGGCACTGAAGGCACTGAAATGGCACTAGAAGGCTAAAATGTAAAGGACCAAGAAGATAATGAAGAGACAAAGCAGTGCTATTTTTCCATCCCTCTACCCCTGCTGAGTATTTTCCTGCATGTGCGCTACAGTTCGGGGTTTTCATGTCAACTCCACCCTTCCCAGGTGGTTTTCCTCTGAAAGGCGCACTTTATGAAAGTTGTTTGTTTTCTGCTGTCCTCTGATAATAGCATGTACCTGCTAACCCCTCAGGTCCCAGTGGCTTCTTTCTGAACACACCATTATCCACCATGGCCGCCATGAGCGCCACATTGACATCTGATCTCTGAGATGCAAAGTAAACTGTGCTCTGAGTTCCTAAGAGTTTACCTGACATTGCTAAGTGATGGATTCCCTGACAATCATGGATTTTTTAAATTAGGGTAGATCCTTAATTAATAGCCCAGAGTACCTCCCTCAGCTATCAGGGAGAGGACCACAGTCATTTTTATGATGGAGTAGGTAAACTGTGGTCCGCCAGTCCAACTTCTCATCAAATGCTCAGGGACCAAAGGGCAGGCAACTTTCCTTTCCAGGTTCACACTCCCCACTTGCCATCCAAGGCTGCATTACTGACTCACTGAAAGATAAAAGCTTTTGTTTCCAGGATCTCCCCTGCCAGGCTGGTGATAAATTCTGCCATCCAGTGCAAATTGCCATTCAGGCCAATACTGCATTTCCACTCTGCTAGAGGCAGCTGATTTTCTTTTTAAAGGTAAGCCAGCTCCTATTTCTTGAAAACAACTTTTTTTTTTCCCTTCACATTCAGCTTTCACACATTTGCAGAAACCATTATTAAGGGTTTTTTTTTTCCCTTCTCCAAGTCTATTAGGAGACAATTCCTGAATACAGAGCATCCCCAAAATTGAGAAGAGGGGATGATTTTTATTCTTGGCCCTCAAAATCACCATTTAACCCTTCCTGGCACTCTCTCTCTCTCAAGTCAGCCCATATCCTCTGAAATGGCTTTTTCGATATGTCAACTTGGCTAAGCTAAAGTTCCCACTTATTCAATCCCACGCTAATCTAGGTGCTTCTGTGAAAAGATTTTGTAGATTCAATTTAAGTCCCTACTCAGTTGACTTTAATTAAGGGAGATTATCCTGGATAATCTGGTGGGTCTGGCTTAATCAGTCAGAGGGCCTGAAATAGCTGGCTTCTCTGAGAGAAAAAGAAATTCCACCTGTGGACCACAGTTTTGGCCTGTGCTATGGTGATCTATCTTGCCCATGACATTTTCTACTAGTCCCAACTCTCTGGTTGAATGTTGACAAATACACTCTCACACTCTGCCATACCGGTACCCAACCTGGGAATGTCTTTCTGGTGGTCCCCTGCTCTGGACCTTCCTTTCCCTCCACTATACTCAAATTTTATTTGTATGCCATGGCGATGGTGTCCCTTAAACAACAACAACAACAAAAATGGGACCCATGGTCTAGCAATAGAATTTTTTATTGTTCTGTGCAACCAACAGGAATAAACATCACTTGAAATTGATATATCTGGTATATCTGGGATAACCAGGGCATATGATCACACCTATACCCAAACCAGCTCTCTTCCAATTGGAAATGATTATTATCGCATTTATGCTAAGGTGTCAGATATTTGGACATTGGTTGTTTATGCCATACAAGCATAAACATTTAAGTGTAATGCATCTCATGATTTATTTTTATTTTTACAGAACTCTTCCAAAGTTACTACATCATAAATCAGTTTTCCCAAAAGTGTGGTTCTCTGATCAGCAGCAATAAGCATCATTTGGGAGCTTGTTAGAAATACAAATACAAATCTTCATGTCCCACCCTAGACCTGCTGAATCAGAGCCTCCAGCAGGGAGGAGGGTCCAGGCAATCTGTGTTTTACTAACCCCACCAGGGAGGTCTGATGTGATCTAAAGTTGGAGAACCACTCCAAAAAGAAAGGAGCACTGGACTGGGATATTTCTGAAAGGCAGATTTGTGGGGAGTTAATTAACTAAGATATAAAAGAAATCAACTAGAAATCACTTGAAAAACAACCAACAAAAAAGAATTTTATTAGGAAAGTAGTGGCAAAGACCAGTAACTTTAAGAGTTGAACAGCCAAACCCTGGGAGGCAGGGAACTAGGGCTCCAACAGCTTTCACACCAGTGTCTGTGAAACTTCCTACTAGAGCAAGCCACGAGCAACTCACTTCCCATCTTCCTGCAGTTCTTACGTCTTAGTTCAAGCTACGAAATTCAGGTATTCCAGAATAGAGAGGCACATGCTGAGTCAGGGGTTCACCCAGTAGCCAGATTGGATCACAGAGCAGGAATACCACCATGGAAACCTTTCATCCATGGCTCAAAACCTTCATTGGGTAGAAAGGAGAAGGCTTCTGAGCTGACCAGCCTCCACAGACAGACCTACTAGGAGCCATCCTTAGGTTGCCTTAACTCTCATACACTGCGTGGCCCACAGGCATACGTATCCCCCCTCAGCATGACACCAGGTTATGCTACCGCTAGTCAGCCTCCATAGCCCATTTCAAATGTCATCTCTAGGAAGCCCTCCAGAACCCCTGGAGTCGGAATTAGCTGCCACTTCTCAGGCTCTCATAGCACCGACCTTGAGCTCACATCAGCTTCTCTCCCTTCCACTCTGCCTCTGCCTCCAATCTCTTGCTATACTTATTCCACCCCAGCGTCTGCTCCAGAGTTTCTAACAGAGGTAAATGCATTTAGACTATAGGGTTGAAGGTCAGGAAAAGGAGATTATTTCAGCATGTTCACACTGAAAGCCTTGAACACATCAGTAAACTCAATAAACAAAAGAGTTATATAAGCTTCCACTCTCTGGACAGAATTGAAATGGATCAAGTATTTGAAAAACAGTGTAAAGTTTAGCTCTGAATGCATTTACCCTCTTATCCCAAAATTAAGAGCAGTGCTGGGCTATATCACAAAGTACTCTCATATTCTCTCTATGCCCACCCTGTCACACCTCTTTTCATTCAGGCTGCTGGACAGAAGACCCCGAGACCCCGTGCCATGTATGTGTCATTGCAACTCACCCAGAGGGTCACATTCTAGCTTTTAATTTTAGAAATGTCCTTTTCCCTATTACCGTCACCCATGTCCCTCACCCCCATTCCTTGTCCCCAGAGTAGAGGAAAACCTCTCTGTCTAGAGGGGAGGACGAAAAGATGCAAACATCACTCAACAGAAGGAGTTTTTGTCAGAGGAGATAATCTGGAAGGGATGCAGACAACCTTATTCCACATGAAGAAACAGAGGAAGAGAGAGGGGAGAGGAGACAGGGAAAGAGGAATGGAGGCAGGAGAGGAGAATCAGAGGACATAAAGACAGACCTTAACCCCCTCCAGACCCTTGTTTGGTGTCTCCCACAGCTGCCTGGGAGGGCCCTCCCACAGGGGACAAACAAGCCCAGCAAAAGCAGATAAGCTTTCCAGCAACTCTCCCAGTAACAGGACAGTTGCTCTAATGTCCAAATGCCCTAGAGCAACATGGACAACTGGAGAAAACTGGAGAAAAGGGGCCAAATTGGGAAAATTTTGTGAGAGTGTGTTGACCTCAGAATCATGACCTCATACTTGAGATTTTTCTCAGATAACAACAGGAATATGATTTCCTTCCTGGAACTGATGTTATTTCTAGCCCCACTCAGATCCTCTGGAATTTCAAGTTGTCCAGCATTCATTTTTGACCCCATTGACCTGACAATGTTCTCTTTAAAGTGGTGGATCAAATATCAAAATACCGTGAGTGTTCTTTGGATCTTTCCTTTCTGCTCCACATCTCCTCTCTTGTCTTGTTTCCATCTATTTCTTCTCTCCCACCTCAACTGTCCTTGTCTTCCCTTTAGTCATAAGTCCTTATTTCAGCCACATCTGGGATATTCACACTGTCTGGGCTCACCTCTCACTGGGGTAAGAAACAGTCTCACCTATGCTTCTCTCTTCTTTGTATCAATATTCTAGAACTTGCTGTCAGGCAATTCCGTTGCTCATTTTTTCTGTGCCGTTAGGAAGAATGGAAGGATGGGACCATTAGAATCAGAATTAGGGATCCTACCTTCCAGCCCCACACTTCTTTTCCCTAAGTAACTGAGAAAATCACTTAATTTTTACCCATTACTCTCCTCATTTGTAAAATGAATGACTTAGGCTAAATTTCCTTTCGGTTTCCTCCAGTTACAAAATGCTATGATTCTCAGTAGCAAAAGACACATATCTAAACTCGGGTTATTCAGGGGAAAGGGATTCATTTTGTTCCAGGCACCAGGAAAAGATTCTTCTATGTTATGAGAAGAAATAAAATAAAATGCTCATACCAGGTATTCATTCAGAACCACAACAACTACAAACACATTTTTCCTTATTTTCTTGTCTCACTTTCTCACTCTCCTCTAATGTTTTAATTTGTCCTCTGATAGGATTTTTTTTTTAACACTTTCTTTCCCCTTCCTGGCTGGCAAAATGGAAAGCTGGTCCAGCTAATGTTCAAAACTTGTCTCCTCCACCATACTGCTAGAGCCTCATGTCCTACTTTTCTGAGACATCGTCTAACACTGCTGGCTCTCCTCACTGCCTCTTCTCTCCTTCCCTCCTATCTGTGTGGCTGGGCCACTGTTCATTCACTGTCTCTCCACTAGTTCCCATGGGAACTTCGTATGAGCAAAACAGTTTCTTATTTGTCTTTGTGTCTATGGTCCCAGCAGGTGCGAGACACGGGCATGTATCTAATAACTAGTGATCGAATTAATTCATCACAAAAATTGAGCTGTCGAGCTACAAAGAGACATCAAGGAAATTTATATGCATTTTGCTAAATAAAAGAAGCCATTCTAAAAAGGCTACATACCGCATGATTTCAACCATATGATAATCTGGAAAAGGCAAAACTATGAAGATAATAAAAAGTTCAGTTGATGCCAGGGGTTGGGTAGAAGGTGGTAAGGGGAAATAGGTGGAACACACGGGATTTTTTGGACAATGAAACTAATTCTGTATGATGTGATATGGTAGATACATGGCATTACACATCTGATAAAACCCATAGAATGTACAACATATAGTGAACCCTAATGTAAACTTTGGGTTTTCAATTAATAATAATGTACTGATATTGGTTCACTGATTGTGACAAATGTGCCACACCATTACAAAATATTAATAATAAGGGAAACTGAGATGGGGAAAGAGGAAGTATATGGGAATTCTGTACTAACTGCTCACTTTTTTAAATCCTACAACTGCTCTTAAAATAAAGACTATCAAATTTTTTTTTAAAGAATGAGCCAACTTCCAGTTCCTAGTCCAGCATGTAAGGAGCTTGGAAGTTGTCACTCTGTCCCAACAAATAAAGAGCTAAATCAACTGAAAACCCAGCAACTCTTCTTGGATCCATGGGAGAAGTAAGGTCACAGGGAAAACTGTTGCTCCCCAAATTGGAGAGAACAATAGACAAATATAGAAAACCACAACTTATTGGAGCAGAAACCCACAACAGATGCCTTTGCAGAAACCACTGTCAGGGTAAGAGAAGAGTAGCTGTAACTGGCAAATTGCTGGAGGTTCAGTGTGGACAAGTCAAAGAGTTAAAAATTTCAAGAGGACCCAGTCATGGGAGCCCAGGGAAGACAGACACTTTTATCAGTTTTACCAGGAGGTTCTCACAGAGAATATAGGAGAAAAATAGTGAACATAGGAGAATAGTGTATATAGGAGAAAAATCTCCTGTTTCCATTGGGAAAGGAGAAAAGGAGCCATTTTGAATGCCAGAGCATTCTGTTCTTCCTAACAGGACCTGCCCTCAAAATAAATAAATAAATAAATAAATAAATAAATAAATAAATAAAAATAAATGTAAAAAAAAAAAAACACACCTATTTTCCCAGGGCCTAAACTACTGTAAACTACTGGGATTTTTTGAGAGCCTAATCAACCTTGGGAAAGAGAAATACCCACTGCAGCCTGCTCTAGCCTTCCATGTGGGAGAAACACCTGACTACAGTCATTCTGTCCCACCTCAAGGGGAGACTAGAAGCACCAGTGATGTTCACAGTCTAGAAGCAAAAGCACATAAGAAGATTGAGACTGAATCACCACACAATAGACTACTTTCTTCCCCACCACATTTTAGTAACGTGGCCTATTTACCCTAGTTCACTTCACCCAGATCATAATGTCTGGCTATGGAAAAAAGTTCCGAGGCCAAACACACAACTTGAAGAGCAAGCATCAGAAACAGACTGATATGGCAGAGATATTGGAATTATCAGACCAGAAATTTAAAACAACTATAATTAATATGCTAAGGGTTCTAAGGGGTACAATAGACAGCATGCAAGAACAAATGGGAATCTAAGCAGAAAGATGAAAACTCTAAGAAAGAATCAAAAATAAATATTAAGAGATCAAAAACATGGTAACAGAAATGAAGAATGCTTTTGATGAACTTAGTAGACTGGACATGGGTGAGGGAAGAATCTCTGAGCTTGAAGACACGTCAGTAGAAACTTCCAAAACAAAAAGATGATTTGAAAAAAGATGGGGGAAAAAATGAAACAGAATATTTAAGAACCATGGGACAATGACAAAAGGTATAACATATACTTAATGGGAAAACTAGAAGGAGAAGAAAGGGAGGAGCAGAAGAAATATTTGAAACATTAATGATTGAATGTCCCCCAAATTAATATCTGCTATGGTTGAATGTTGGCAGTCCCCAAAATTCATATGTTTTAACCCAATCCCCTGTGTGAATGTGTTGGGACATGGGTTTTGGGAAGTTCCTTGGGTTGTGAGAGCTGAGTCCTTATGAATGACATTAGAGTGCCCTTACATGGGGTCCCAAGAAATATCCTTTGTTCATTTCCACCATGTGAAGTTACAGCTAAAAGACAGCTGCTAGGAAGTAGGCTCTCCCAGCACTGAATCCACTGGAGCTATGATTACACTCCTTAGTACTTACTCAAACGAGTTGAAAACTCATATCCATACAAAAACCTGCTCATGGATGTGTATAGCAGCTTTATTCGCAGTTGCCAAAACCTGGAAGCAACCAAGATGTACTTCATTTGGTGAATGGATAAAGAAACTGTGGTACATCCAGGCAATGAAATGTTATTTAATGCTAAGAACAAATGATCTGTCAAACCATGAGAACATAGGAGGAAAATTAAATGCATATGACTAAGTGAAAGAGGCCAATCTGAAAAGGTTATGTATGATTTACTTTAACTATATGACTTTCTGAAAAAGGCAAAACTATGAAGACAGTAAAAGGATCATTGGTTAACAGAAGTTAAGGGGGAAGGAGGGATGAAGAGGTGAAGCACAGAGGATTTTTAGGACAGTGAAAGTACTCGGTATGGTATTATAAAGGTGGATACGTGCCATTATACTTTTGTCAAAACCCATAGAATGTATGAAACCAAGAGTGAACCCTAATGTAAACTATGGACTTTGGACTATAAAGGTGTATCAGTGTGGGTTCATCAGTTGTGAAAAACATATCATTCTTGTTTGGGATTTTGACAGTGGAGAAAGTTGTGCACATGTAGGGGCTGGTAGTATAATGGGACATCTCCGTACCTTCTGCTCAACTTTGTGGTGGGCCTAAATCTTCTCTAAAAAGTAAAGCTTATCAAAAAAAAAAAAAAAAAAAAAAAGGACGACCCCACATGAGACTTTCTAAGTCATTTGGATTTGTCTACATAACATCAAATGTGAAGAAGAAAAGGACAGCTCTTCAGCTCACGCAATTCACGCTGGTGTTAGAACTAGACCCTTGGCCTCCTACTTTCGAGCCTAGGGAGTTTTTCTACAGCTCACTTGCTTTTCATTCAGGTCTTATTTGCCTTCTAATTGGTGTCTTTATCCTATAGTTTTTCCCTTTTTTTCATAGCTTTGCCTGCAAATTGGGCATTGTTTATGTCATTTTCTTGTCTGTGTCACTAATTAGCGATTGATTTCTAAAAATTCAGCTCATCATCAATAAATGCTGTTACTAAGTAGTCAATTAGAAAGAATGTCTCCTGGCGATTTATGATGTTATTAAGTCTCAAATCTAGCCTTGGTGAACTCATACATTAAGACTTCATATCCTGGGGCACGTGGGTGGCTCAGTCCCTTAAGCATCTGCCTTCTGCTCAGGTCATGGTCCCAGGGTCCTGGGATCAAGTTCCACGTCAGGTTCCCTGCTCAGCGGGAGTCTGCTTCTCCCTCCCCCACTGCTTGTGTGCTCTCTCTCTCTCTGTCAAATAAATAAATAAATAAAATCTTTAAAAAAAAAAAAAAAGACTTCATATCCCAAGAGGATTATCTGCGGTGACAGCAACCAAAGGTGAACCTGCTCAGCCCAGCTGGGGAGTTCAGCATCAAGCTGGTGAATCTATCTTCCCAGGACCGCATACTGTCACAGCCAGCAGACTTATGCTCTAATTATGTGGCCCTCTTTTCAACCTCTACAGTTTGCGATGGGCATCACATTTTCTTCCTGTCTAATGACCATTTTTAAATTGTCATACCATTAGCTTTCAGGTTTGCAGGACTTGTTTCTTCCTAGGAAGGGAGTTTGGCAAAGATATCTATCAACGTGCTCTTGTCTGATGCATTAAGGAGAGCTCTTCTTCAATCTTGTCTTCCCACAAATGGAGTCGTACTTAGTTCCCTCGGAGAAACTCTTTTTATGTAACTGCATTAATCAGCCACGTAAACCCACCTCCTCATGCACCTTAGCCCTCGTGTTCCTCCTCTCTGAAGCCCTCCCCAGGTGGCAATGAAGGAAGGGTGGACAATGAGCTGTGGCCTGGGGAAGGGCAAAGGTGACTCTCAGCCACGCTCTGATGGATGATGACAAGGATTCATTGTGCAATGTAGTAAGGAACATTTATGTTGATACGATGGCTGGGATCTAAAATGACTCCAGGTGTTATACACCAGGCAAAACTCAACAAAATCAGCTCACAGGCTGGGTCTGAGCAGTGGCATCAGGATATTCGTTTTAAATCAGGACACACTCTGATCCCTCCCTCCCTCTTTCTGCAAGCCTGTGAGACAGTGGCTAAGAGGAAGGCAAAATAGGAATGACTTATTTTAGGTAAAAAAGTAGGCTATTTTCCATGGCCAGTTACTAGCTCAGTAAGTGAGTACAGTGAACATAGAATTGTTGAGCAAAGATCCTTTAACAGGTAATAACAATTACTGGTTATAGTGGTATAGAAAAACAATCATCTATGAAGTTCTCAAATAAATGCTGGGGAAAGATAACCCTAGTCATTCAAAATCATATTTTAAAAGAATATGTGTAAGTCCACAATGAAATACCACTATACTCTGATCAACGCAGCCAAAATAAAAAATAGTGACAATACCATATGCTGATGAGGATGTGGAAAAACTATATCTCTCATACCTTGCCAGTGGAAATGAAAAATGGTTCAGTCACTCATACACTATATGATTTGGCAGTTTCTTAAACTTGTCAGTTTCTTAAAAATAACATGGTAGTTTCTTCAAAAACAAAGCTAAACTAAACATGTACTTACCACATGAACCAACAACCACAATCCTGAGAATTCATCCCAGAGAAATAAACACAGGATCACAGAAAAATCTGTACACGATTGTTCATAGCAGCTTTATCTATAGTAACAAACAACTGGAAACTACTCAGATATTCTTCAATGGGTGAATGGATAAGCAAACTGTGGTACCCTCTACCCCCCAGAATGCTACTCAGCATGAAAGAGGATTAAGCTAGTGATATATACAACAACTTGGGTGGATTTCCAAGGCATTCTTCTGAGTGGGGAAAAGAAGCCAATTTCAAAGGTCACATGCTTGATGATTGCAAAATGACAACATTACAGAGATGGAGAACAAAATAGTGGTTAGCCTGGGTGAGGGATGGTGGGAAAGAATGACTGGTGTGACAGAAGAGGGGTCGCATGAGTGAGATGTTTATGGTGATGAAATAGTTTTGTACCTTAATTTTGATGGTGGATACACATATTGATACTTTTGATACAATGCCGCATATGCGTTGTTCCGTCAATTTTCTGGTTCTGACATTGTCCTCTAGTTATATAAGATGTAACCATTGGTAGAAACTGTGTGAAGGACCATTGGCACTTCTCTTTACTTCTTTGAATACTTATTTCAAAATAATATTTTAAAGAAATGTAATAGGGGCCCCTGGGTGGCTCAGTCATTAAGCGTCTGCCTTTGGCTCAGGGCATGATCCTGGCATTCTGGGATCAAGCCCCACATCAGACTCCTCTGCTGGGAGCCTGCTTCTTTGTCTCCCATTCCCCCTGCTTGTGTTCCCTCTCTCACTGGCTGTCTCTCTCTCTGTCAAATAAATAAATTAAATCTTAAAAATAAATAAACAAACAAAAATAAAAAATAAAGAAATGTAATAGCATAAGAGAATGCTCGTTATAAACAGGATACCTAATATATATGCAGAAAAACCATGCATAGTTACACCCTACCCCCAAAAAGTGGCTGAAAAGAAACACACCTCTATTGTAGTAGTGATTGTTCCTGGGTAGGAGAATTTACATTTTATATTTCTTCTTTTTACTTTACAGTTTCTACACTGAACCCATATTAATTTTGTAATCAGCCCCTCAATTCTATTTCCTTGTGCTCCCCTAGAAGGACAGTCATTTAAAAATGGTAAGTTATATATCTTCTGCTAAAATTAATGAGCTAGAACTTGTTTCTGGAAGGAAATTGCAGAAAGAAGTCTTCCTCCAAAAGGATCAACTATTTCTCCTAAATAAAAATCAAGCAGAATTCCATAAAGACTCTACTTATATAAATTATATATCTAAGCTAATACAGACACAAAATTAATAAGATAAGTGAATATTATGTCCATAACATTTAAACCAGTTACACAAATTTGAAAACTATTAAAGCAATGCTGTTGATTTAATTGTGGTGTATCTTGCCTCAGCAAGGTAATGATCAGAAAACATGTGCTACTCATTATGCTTAATATAAATCACCAGTTACAGCCACTAGGAAAAGACTGGTCATGTGGTAACTGGTAAATTAACCTGAGATAAACATAAACGTTAAGGTCTCTATTGAAGTGTCTTATATTTGGTGATTACTATGATGCTGTGCTCCATTTCGTGCTTGCCCTGTGAGCTTCTCTGGGGCTCATATAGAGCCAATAAATTATTCAGACTCTCTTTATTTAACACTTAATGTTTTCTCTTTGGATAATCTACATTTATAAACGTATTTTCATAAGTGTTTCTAGAGTAGACTCCACACATCCCCAGGATGAGTTTAATGACAGCAGATAACTGGGGTTTATGATTTTCCCCAGCTATTTATGAAAACAAAGAATGGCCTATTTATTATTCAGACATAGAACCTCTATTCATCAAAAAGGCATTGATTTCACATTTTCAACTGAAAGAATCCTGAATTATTTCAAGTCATGAAACAAATGCCATCCAAATTGGAATTTCGAGATAAGCTCACAATCAAAAGGAATGTAGCATGGAGTTGAAATTCAAATAAATGTTTAGTTTCATCTCATTTTTTTAACTTGAGTACTGGGAATGTGAAAGAGAGAAATACACACGTAAGTACCAAAAAATAAAAAAAATTCCCTTAAACCAACTGACATTCAGAAGAAAAGCCTGCCTGCTGTTGTTTCAAAAATAGAAACAGACATAAATGTGCGTATCTTTGCTGAAAGGATAAAGCAAACACATAGATACAGGCAGTGTGGTGCAGAGATAAAGGACCAAGGAGCACAGACTGAAGTCCTGCTCCCAGGACGCTCACAGCTGAACAATAATCAAGCCCAGGGCCAGACCAGAGAACTTGTCGATTTCTGGGTACAGCCTCTGTGTAGAGCTGACCCCTCCTCCAGTCAGCCCTGCCTTTCCCCAGTGCGGAGATGCCCAAATTCCCGGTGCCACCCTCTTGCCTTCAGAGTTCAACTGAATGTTGTGGACTTTTCAAAACTCCTGACTCACATCTGCACCCTCACCTGATGCCCCCTGCATCTCCCCAGCGAAGTCAGTGGTAGACCCTGAGGCTGGTGGCCATCTTAAAGGTCTTCTCTTTCTACTCCTTTCCTAAATCCCTTCTACTATCCTGGCTAAGTGACGTAAGTGGCCACCCAGCCTCTGCTAGGGTTCACACATAGGAAATAGTCCGTCCTCACCCATTCAGCCTCTACTCACCTCAAATACCAATCCTGGGGACCTTCTGGGACCACACAGAAGAAGCTAAATTTCTGTGTATCATGGACATCCCCATGTTTACTAACATCTCTCAGGTCTTTATTCAGGTACAAGACACTCTGCTAAGGACTTTATCTTTTTAAAGATTTTTATTTATTTTTTTATTTGAGAGAGAGCACACATGCATGCTCACGTAAGTGCAGGGAGGGGCAGAAGGAAGAGTGGGAGAAGCAGGCTCCCGGATAAGCACAGAGCCTGACGTAGGGCTTGATTCCAGGACCCCAGGAGCGTGACCTGAGCTAAAGGCAGACGCTTAACTGACTGAGCCACCCACGCGCCCCTCTGTTAGGAACTTTAAATGTATTGCCTCATTTGATCTATCAAACACTTCAATCAGCAGGTACTAATATTTTGCTCCATTTTACAGAAGAAGAAATCAAAGGTCAGAGCCATGGAGTAACCAGCCTACAACCGCAAAGCTAGTGAGTGAACGGTCAGATTTTGAACTCTTCACTCTTAATCATACATTGCCCTCCACCTATTAGGCAACAACTTTGTCCACTCCCTGAGATGGCTCTCGTGGAGCTGAAACATTCTTGTTTTCAAAGCAAAGAAATCATCACATTCTGTCCAATGCAGTGACCATTAGGCCATTGCTCCAGAGATCCTAACTGCAAAGCAAAAGGCTTATCAGAATAGCTGGTCAGATTCAGAAAATGGTAAAAATAGGATAAGGAGTGGAACTGAAAGGGCTTTCATGTTTGCAGTATCAGAACGGAAGTGAAGATAACTATGTCAAACTACCTGCAATCCCACTTCCGGAATGCCCCATGGCATCCTCGCCATTCCCCCTTCTGAACATTTCAAGAGTTATGGGAAAATCTCAAAAAAAAATCTTCTGTGAAATCTAGGACAACAATCTTTTTTGGATCATAAGCTGCTCTCAGTTTGTAAACTCTGAGCATAGGGACAGCATCTTTCTTAGCTTTGTGTCACATATGTGTACTTTTTTTATGAAATAAAGGGAAAAAAATCAGTAAGTGACAATCTATACAGAACTGAGAAAAACTCAGAAGTCGACACTGCTTTAACCTCACAGCCAAAAGTTACCCCAGCCAAGGCACCACTTGTCCTAGTCTGAGGTCCTCAAGAAGAAAACCTTGAGACAAAAACTTGGAGCATATCATTTATTTATTCAGGAGTTGATCCCCAAAGCCGAAGTAAGGCAGTAGGAAAAGTAAAAAGGAACGAGAGAAAGTCCATCAATGGTGCTTTCATGAACTGGACAACACTGTGGGCTTCCGTGGCTCCGTCTCACTAGGGATGCTCTGGGCAGCTGTGCAGAATGCTCCTCAGATTGTCGCACTGGGTAATGAAAGGCTGAGATAGTGCCCACCTTAGAATAGCACCTCTGAAGATACCGAATCCCCTGAAATCCTGGGTCGCACCTGACTAAGATGAAGCTGTCTTGTACAGCTCTGGAGAAAGCAACTCTGAGAGCCCCTGGCACAGACACTTGGGGAAGAACCTTGGCAGTGGTGCCTGGGGCAGCAGTCCTGAAATCAGGTGGGCTGAGGGCATGTGGCCTGGCACAGCACAGCGTCTGCTCTACCTTCGTCATCCAGCCCTTCTAAAAGAAGCTTTGAATAGAATGTCTCCTGTGGTCTCAGATCTTCAAGTGAAGCTCTGAAGTTTAGGACAACTTCAGAGTTAAAGAGATAACCAAGAAACTGACAGACACATCCCCATTTGTAGAAGGGAAGGTGCCTGTTCAAAATGGAAATGGGGACTTATATCAGTTTGCTAGGGCTGCCATAACAGGTACCACAGACAGGACAGCTCAAACAACAGAAATGTATTTTCTCACAGTTCTGGAGTTCTCACAATCAAGGGGTCAGCGGGGTTGGTTTCTTTTGTGGCCTCTCTACTGGGCTTGTAGATGGTTGCCTTCTCCATGTGTCTTCACATGGTCTTCCCTCTATGTGCGTCTCTCCTAATCGCCTCTTCTTATAAGGACACTAGTCATTTACCTCATGTTGTCTTCATTACCTCATTAAAGATTTATCTTAAAGTACAATCACATTTTAAGGGCACATTTCAGCCCATAACAATTTCTCTCTCCCCAGCTGCAGGCTTGCTAGCTACAGAAATGCTTAGGTCCCTGGAGAAGAATATGGTGGGATAATTCTCTGAAGAGCCTGACATGGATGCACTAGTATTTAGGGGCATCTGTGAACATAGAGTCTGACGCCTGCCTCCCATTAGAGATTGTAGAAGATGGGGATGCCAACGGGGAAAAGAAAGGAAGAGCAGAGGAAGGCTGAATTTGGAATGGCAAGGAGTTATGTCTTCCCCATGGGTTCAGTGAACACTGGAAGGGAGCAAGGCTTGAGCCTTACTAATGGGAAGGAAGAGGCTATGCAGTCAGTATAAGGCAGGGCAGAAGGTGATAGAGGGAGGGTTTGGAAGAGGCCAGCTGTAGACTGAATCTCCCACCACAGCATCCAGAGTTCACCTAGAGCACACAACAAACCACACAGCACTCACAAGGGAGCCAGAACTTGGAGGCTTACCACACAAATCACTAACAGCCAGGAGGAACCTACAAATAACATGAACTCTGTACACATATCTTTCCCTTTTCGCTTTCATCCTTCTTTCCTATGTCCCAACCCAGGAGGAGCCAATAGCAGGAGGTAGAAGGAAAAGCAAAAACCAGGAAGGAATAACAAAAGAAAAGACCATAGCTCTTTCCCAGATGATGGATCAGACTTGAGGTGGGAGAAGGAAAGGAGCTCAGAATTGAATATGAGATTGAAGTTTTCCTTTTGACTGGATGGGAATGTTTAATACCTGAGGTAAAATAGGGCCTTTGGTGAGGAAAAAGGACAGGAAACCTATGAGATCTTCCCCAGAGTTCATCCACAAATAACCAAAGGGAATTGGACAGAGAATATTAAAATACAATAGATGAACAAAAATTAAATTGTGCCTTATTTCTATCCCCATTGAGTTCAGCTCTATCAGTCAACCAATGGTATTTCATGTTCTCGGGCATAGATTATTGAAAAAATATTCTGAACTGGCCTCTTTCCCAGAAATCCTTCAAGTTATTTTGTACCCAACTTCATGTTTTTAGACACCACTTCTATCCCATTATTCCCCTGCCCAAAATTTTTTCATTGACTCTTTGGTCTAAAGGATAAAGCCCGGGGTTTTCAATTTGGTCCTAAAGGCCCTCCCCACCAATCCTTATCTCCAGATGTCTGATGATTCCTCCTTCCCAGGGAAAACTACATTCCAGTTGTAAAGGTTGGAAGGGCTACCTCATCAGTTTCCTGGGGATCCTCCCCTCGTGCCCTGGGGACATTCTGAAATGAAGATTATTCTCAATAACATAGATCAGGGAACCCAAAATATCCACCCCCTCTCTCAGCTATCCACAGCTGGAGTTGGCTGCCATGTGTCAGGGGTCTAGGGCTCTTCCTTGTCCCAGCTTCCTTACAGAGTCCACGTGACCAGTAAATGGTGCCCCATCATCTTCATATCTGCCGTTTCCCGTTTTGCAAGATTGTACATCAGGGCCCAATCATGAATTGCATTTTATATATTTGGACCCAATGGAGGAACCTAAAGTCTATCTCTTTACATTTTCCTTAGTCTTCTTTGGTACAAAGTGAGACCGAAAAAAAAAAGACGAAGAGGAAGAGGAAGAGGAAGAGGAAGAGGAAGAGGAAGAGGAAGAAGAAGAAGAAGAAGAAGAAGAAGAAGAAGAAAAGAAGATGACGACTTTTTTAAGTGACCCTGAATTTCAAGGAAAATCTAAATAATGAAACTTGATCATATCACCCTTGAAGAGATGGAGCCACATAAAATAGAGGCCCCCAAGAGCTCAGTGTGCTCGGAAGACCATGGGGCAGCTCTTGAGCCTCAAGTAGCCAAGTCTGAATAGGGTCTCTTTGGACTTTTACATTTTCTTGCAACAAATAACACATTTAAAAGGCAATAGATCTCCTTCCTCATCTATCAAGAAAATACATTTGCAGAATCTAGAATACTTTCTAGAATTCAGATCAACATTTTTCTTTCTGGTCCTTTTATTTATTCCTTTAAAATCATTTTAGCGTTACCATGCAAGCTTGTGCCTGAATTAAAACCTTTAATAAAAGCAGTGACAGTTTTATTTCTCAGATGCCTCACGACCACATTAACCTCTCCTCAGTGGAGTTATTAATTGCACATTCTGCCCACACTCCTTTGGTGTGGCTTCCGAGGACAGAGAGGCAGAAAGCTTCTCTCCAAGGGAAGGACATGTTTATAGCCAGCCTCGTGGGAGCGTTCGCATAATTACTGGGATGATTAAGGAGGTGTTTTCTAAAATAGACAAGTGTACTAAGTTTTAATATGTTTCGTGACAATGCATAAGACGAGTGCATGTTGTACCTGATATAGGACCCTGCAGGTCGCCAAAATAAATAACTCTGTGGAGAGGCACTGGGATGGATTCAGTCATGGATATAAACAGAAACTTCAAGAGGAAATGAGCTTTGATTCTCAACGAGAGAATTGTTTGTGATCTGAACGAGGACAGCTGCATAGGAAAGGTAACAGAGAGCCCGGGGACATGAAGTCTTAGATGGTTCACTCTAATCCCATGTTGTAAAGACAGCTTAATGCAGGGGAGGAGGGGGAGGTGAGGGGGGCTTTGATGAATTCTGAGATTGGAGTTAAACCTTTTCTAATTTGACTCACCGATATTTAATCGTGTAACTGTGCATCCTTAATCAAAACTCACAGGGAATCTCTAATCTTGTGTCTATAAAACAGAAGATGATTAGGGACCTTTGACCGGCCTGTGCTTTCCAGCTGCTTCCTACTTTTTTATTTGCTAGGCATTTCTACTACTCCCCCTATTCCCTTGTAGCCCCAGTTACAGCAAAATGGTCTTCTGAAGTTTTAGAAGAAAAAAATATGAAGAACGTAATAGTTAACATTCATGTTCAATCTGCTGTCTGATTGTCCACTAATTGTTTCGTTCTTTCAATCGTTGAAGAGCGTCTATGATGTGGCAGGCGTCGTTTTACACACTAATATAGGGCGTGAACAAGACTGACACGTCTGTCTCTACAGCCTGCATCTAGCAAGGACTTTTTCACCTTTTCTTTGCTAGGTAAGCAACTGTAGGTGATCCAGGAAAATAAATATGCTTTTAAGGAGTAAATGATACTATAGGAGAATTCTTCTCTTTCCGATGACTGCAAGGTGCAAATTCTTTACTGAAGAAGTTCAGTCATATGTCTGGTAAAATATCTGGATGCTGTTAGAAGATTGATCACCAGGTGATAAAATTTGTCATTACAGCATCACGATTTTAATAACCAGGCCACGGCTTCAGATGGTGCCTGCTGCATTTGGTATGCACAATCAACAGAACTCCAGGGCTAAGTCACCCCACCCAGGCCCATCCTGAACACAGCTTTTGTAGAGAAACGTCCTGGGGACAGCAGAATGGTACTCATACTGCACCTGTCCCTTGACCCAAATCCTACCACATCCAAGCAATACCTGCCTCCTATTACCGCTTTAGAAAGCTATGCATTTTAACAATGTTATTAAAATCTTTCAATTCTTCAGCATCCAAATTCCATTTCAGTCATGAAACCAAATTTAAATAACCAACAATTGACAAAAACAAACAGAACATCTCCACCACAATGAAAGACACTCACATCCTGGGGAGGCATTTCCCTCTCACTGTGACCAAAATAATCATTATAAAATAAATACAGATTTTCAGGAGAGAGAAAACATGCTTTCAGATTTTGGAAGAATTTTCTAGGTTGAATCTTTCTAAGTTTGTGTAAACCAAGGAGTGGTCAGCTGCTCTGCATTCATTTCTTCCCTGGTCCTTCTTAATAATAGTAATACTAATAATCAACCTTAATAATGAGGAGGATATGCAAGATGCCGGTAAGAGGGCAGCGTAATTGAAATAGCACAAAAAGTCATGTTCTGCACTCAGATTTACCCTAGCCACTATCCTACAGGACTTGGGCAAAACTCACTGCAGCAAAGTATTACCTTTCAACACCCCCACAACCAGAATGGTCTCTGTTGACACTGGTGCGTGGAAGAGCATGAGCAATAGCAGGACTGTTTATCAACTCGAATGAAAAAACCTCCTCTTTTCAGCTGTTCTTTTTGGTGGAGACCAAAGAGATTCCCAGAGACGTGTTATAAGCCACTCCAGAGGCACCAGATACCAAGCTCTTGATTCTTATTTATTGCTTGTCCAGAAGACCCTTTCGGTTGTGTAGAGGGGAAATATTAGCTCCGTGTCAGTCACATTTTATTTGTGAGAGAATTTGCTAAGAGCGTGTTAATAAAAAGCACACTAGAAAACATTAAATCAAAAGTAGCTTGTCAAACACAAAAGACTAAAAACCACAGCAACCCCGCAAGAAAGAAGTACTCACTCTGGAAAGGAACTTGCCTTGCCCACATCGTACCCTAGCCAAACCAGAAGGAAGTGAATCCTAGCTCGGAAACATGGAGACCCGGGATCTCAGACGGAGGAGGAAGAAAGATCCTTACGGCACCTCTCTTTCCAGCATCATTCCAGAATACAAGGGGAGTGAAAGAAAGCCAGAGGAAGCAAGGATTGTGGCCACTTCTGGCCTTTTCAGATTTGTAGCCCCAACAACATTTGACATTCAGACAACTTGCTTGCTTCTCACGGCTCTCCGTAGCTGCCGGCCAATCTCGTTTCATCTAAAAAAATGTATTTGGGGGCATCTGGGTGGCTCAGTCTGTGAAGCGTCTGCCTTTGGCTCAGGTCATGATCTTGGTGTCCTGAGATCAAGCCCCACGTCAATCTCCCTGCCCAGTGGGAGCCTGCTTCTTCCTCTGCCCCTCCCCCTGGTCGTGCTCGCCCCCTCTTTCTCTCTCTCTCAAATAAATAAATAAAACCTTTTAAAAAATGTATTTTTGCAGGGGTGCCTGGGTGGCTCAGTCATTAAGCGTCTGCCTTAGTCTCAGGGCGTGATTCCAGGGTTCTGGGATCGAGCCCCGCATCGGGCTCCCTGCTCCACTGGGAGCCTGCTGCTTCCTCTCCCACTCCCCCTGCCTGTGTTCCCTCTCTCTCTGGCTGTCTCTCTCTCTGTCAAATAAATAAATAAAATCTTTTTTAAAAAATGTATTTTTGCAATATTTAAGACATAGAAAAAGAAATAAAGAATAATCCAGGTACCTATGCACCAACCACCTAGTTTAAGAAATAAAACAGCATGAATCCATTATATTGATGCTTTCTGTTTAGCCATTCCCAATTATAACCTTCCCTTCACTCGCAAAGGTGATCATTGTCCTGAATGTAGGGTTTGCCTTTTCTAATAATTTCTTTATACTTTTATTCTGCCTATATGTAGCCCTTCACAATTTTTGTATTGTGCTGTATGTTTTTAACCTTTATGTATTTTTTCATTTTTTGGCCTTATATATTCTTCTTTTATTTTTAAATCTTTATATAGTCCTGTTTATATGTTTTTAACTCTTATACATTCTCTGCAACTTGCTTTTCTCTGGAAACATTGTATTTAGGAGGTCTTTTCGTGAATGTAATTTGGCTCCTGCTTATTAATGTTTAGTGCTGCACAGTATTCCATTATATGAGTACTCGCACGTTTAATCCACTTTTCTGTTGACAGGCACTGAAGTTGCTCCTAAGTGTTTGTTAGTCAAACAATTTTGCTGTGAATGTGTCTCTGTCTCTTTGACTATCTGGGCGAGTCTCCCCAGGGTATATTCCTGTGGATTGCTGAGTGATAGGGCACATGAATCTTTAACTTTACTAACTAGTGTAAAGTTGGTCTCCAAAGCAGCTGTGCCAACCTACATTCACGCCCAACACATATAAGAATTGCTGTTGTTTTATATAGTTGTCACTATTTACTGTTGTCAGATTTTTGAATTTTTGCCAAGCTAATAGGTGCACAATTGTCATCTTTTTGCATAAGTATTAGTCTTTTATATTTCTTTGTCTGTGACAGTCCATGTTCTGGGTTTTTTTAGCCCATGCTTTGATTGTGTTCTCTTTTCTTACTGATGTGCCAAATTTCTTATATACCCTGCATTTTAATCCTCTGTTAATTATACATGCCGCAAATATCTATCTCTTTTTCACTCTTATTATGATGTCTTTTAATGAACAAAAGTTTCAATGTAGAATATGCCTTCAATATTTTTTATAACTTGCACTTCTCCCATTTTATCTATTTCCTGCCCTGAAGTCTTAAAGAAATTCTCCTTTGTTTTCTTTTAAATATTTTGAGTTTTGATTTTCACAGTCGAGTTTTTAATGTTCCTTGAACTGATTTCTGTACGATATGTAAGGCAGCATAGCATTCGTAATTAAAAGCATAAAGTCCAGAGCCAGACTGCCTGGGGTCACGTCCCAACTTCACCACTATTTTAGCCCATCACTTTTCCTCCGTGTGCCTCAGTTTGTTAATCTGTAAAACAGGTGTAACAATAATAGTACCGGGGCGCAGGGGGTGGCTCAGTAGTTAGACATCTGCCTTCGGCTCGGGTCGTGATCCCAGGGTCCTGGGATCGAGCCCCGCCTCAGGCTCCCTGCTTGGTGGGAAGCCTGCTTCTCCCTCTCCCACTCCCCCTGCTTGTGTTCCCTCTCTCACTGTCTCTCTCTGTCAAATAAATAAATAAAATCTTTAAAAAAAAAAAAAAAAATTTTAAAAAAAAAAAAAAAAAAAACCAATGATCGTACCTACTGAGAGGTAAGTGTGAAGTCGCAACTGGGAAATGTAAAAACCTCTTAGAGCAGCACCACCAAATGCAATGGAAGTGAGGATTTTGTCATTATTATTATCATGGTATGAAGTAGAAACTAATTTTATTTTTGCATATGACAGCCAAATTTCTCACTCCTATATATTAACTGGTTTATGTCTTTCCCACGGGTCTAATAATGCCATTTCTCTCATACATCAGCTCTCTTGTAGATATGGACATTTTTCTAGGTTCCCTATTCTTCTGTTGGTCTATTTGTCTACACTCGAGGGAGATTTCAAACCTACATTTAAAATTTCCTAAGTTCTAGAAGTCCCTAAATCACCTTATCACTCTTGGCTCTTCTTCTTTTATGTAGCTTCCCACCTCAACAATATCATTTTAGTTGTCTGATAAACAACTGAAGAAGGGCCCTATTGCATTCTCACCGCTGCCGTAACAAAGGATCACAAGCTAGGTGACTTAGAAAAACAGAAACTTACTATCTCTTGGTTCTGGAGGCTTGAAATCCATAATCAAGGTGTTGGCAGGACCATGCTCCTTCTGAAAGCTATAGAGGAAATCTTCTTTACTCTCTGGTAGGTTGCTGGCATTCTCTGGCATTCCTTGGCTTGTATATGCCTCGTTCCAAACCTCCATCCTCATGTGATATTCTCCCTGTGTCTTTGTCTTCGCATGGAGTTTGCTTTTTGTAAGGACGTCAATCATATTGATTAGGGACATGCACTACTCCAGTACGACCTCATCTTAACGAATTACCTCTGCAACAACTCTGTTTTCCAACCAGGTCACATTCTGAGGTATTAATGTTGGCACTTTATTATAGTGATACAATTCAACACATAACCAAAGAATCACCAAAAACACTAACCCTGGGCTTCACTCAAAGCCTCTAACCCTCACCTGGACATCTCAATCCACCTGCTGAGGATTTTGCCAGGCTGCCTTCAATTACAGTGATTCAATCCTCCTCCTAACTCAGATTGTAAAATAAATAATTGCAAACATCAAATAACCAACCACCTCAAGAGTTTGGAAAGAATGAAGGTTTCAGAATCCTACCCCCAGAGATTCTGATCCAGTGGTTCAAGTTGACTGACCTAATACAAGTAATCAAGAGTCCACACTTCGGGAAACAGTGATCTAGACGGTGGTGTTCAACGACATGTCCCTAAGGAAGAGGCAATTAGTGGAATAGCCAGTCTCATCACTCAACAGTCAGGCAGCGGCCCATCAACCCAAAGGTCTTAGAAGAAGCTGTTGGCAGAGATCTGGAGTTTTCTTGATAAGCACTCTGAAAAATTAAATTAATACTACTTCACAGTTTAAATTCCATTTTTAGAGGATCATAGAATTGAACTGGTTCCAATTTTAAATTAGCAATTCAATTGTGTCTTCAATTTTCACGGGCTGCAGATTCCCCCAAGGCCCAAAGTAGGACACTACAGGAATCTATTCCACATTAATGAAGCTTGGATTAGGGGTTACTTCTTCATTCTGAAAAATAAAATAAAAAGACAACAGCTGGTATTTGTTGAAATCCTACTATTTGCCAACATTCTTCTGCACAGTAGTGATACAGCCCTGAACAAAACAGACAAAATCCCTGTTATCTCAGAGCTTTTATTCTAGTGGATGGAAGATGATTGAGGAGCAAGATGAATTAGTAAAATATGTGTAAACTCCATGGTGATACAGATGTTTGACTGTTTCACTTTATACAGCACCCCAAGTGCCTAGAACGGTCATTGGCACATAGTTGAGGGTCAACAAATATATATTAATGACTAAATAGGGATGAGTGCAATGGCAGAATTAGGGTAGGGAAATGGAATGAGTGGGAGGTACAATTTAAAATGGAAGAATCAAGGAAAGCCTCATAGAGAAAGGGTCTTCAGAATAAAGATCTGAAGGAAGTGTGGTTGAGTCATGTATGTATCTGAGAAAGAAGGGGACCGAGAACAGCTGTGCCAAGGGAACAAACTTGGTGTGTCCAAGGGATGGCACAGAGAGAAGGAAAAGAGGGAAAGAGTGGTAGGAGGGTAGAAAAGTAAGGGGGTTGGGGACGGTCAGATCAGGGAGGGCCACTATAATGACCTCTGAGAAGGGAAGCCATGGAGGGTTTTAAACAGTGAAGTGACAGAAACTGCTTATCTTTAACAGGCTTATTTCAACAGCTGTGTTTTGAAAACACTGAAGGGGAACAAGGGCTCAGGCAGAAAGCTATTGTAAAAATCTAATTGGAGATGAAAGTACCTTGGACCAAAATGGTAATATTAGTAGGATGAGAAGGAATGGAATTTTAGGTATGTTTTGACAGTTTGGGGAACAGGATTTGCTGATGGATCGGATCTCAGATGTGAAAAAAAGAGAGCATCTGAAGAGGTAGCTAGGCAAGGATGTGAGTCACTGGAACTGTAATACACTGCCGGTGGGAATATAAAATGGCAGCACTACCTTGGAAAACTGTGACCATTTCTTTAGATGTTACCCAGCACACCTACCAAACCAACTGGACATTCCACTCTTAAGTGATTTACTCAAGAAAACTGAAATTACATGTCTACACAAAGACCTCTACTAAATGTTCAAAGCAGCTTTATTCATAATAACCGAAAACTGGGCACAATCCAAATGTCCATCGTTTATGGTGAAAGCATAAACAAATTGTGGTGTATCCATATAATGGAATATTAGTCACAACAAAAAGAAGTGAACTACCATCACACACAACATGAATGAATCTCAAAATATTTATTCGACATGAAAGACACAGACACAAAAGTGTATATATTGTTTAATTCCATTTATATACAATTCTAGAAAATGTAAACTAGTCTGATAGTGGAGCTCTGTAAGAAATGGGGAGTAAGATATAAGTAGAGGAGAAAGTGGGGTCAAGGGAAAGATTTAAAGGTGATGGGACAATTATTAGAGCAATGTTCCTGAGTAAGTGGGAGGCGTTAGGATATAGCGCACAAGCAGAGGGACTGGCTTGTGTCAGGAGCCCAGAGAGCTTGTGTAAACAGAGACAAGGGAGAGAATGTGGGCCTGATGATGAAATGGATGGCAGGGGAGCAAGAGCTAGGTCTTTCTGGTTGCTTCTATTTTCTCAGAGAAAAAAGCAATCTCATCATCAGGAGGGAACATGAGTGACAAACTGTTGGAGACTCGAGAACAGAGAGGAAACTACATGGTAGCCAACTAGTGCAGGGGCTGGCCAACTCCAGCTCGCTGGCCCACCTGTTCTTGAATGGTCAGTGAGCCAAGAATGGTTTTTACGTTGTTCAAAGTAAGATGTAAAAATGACTATAGTTTTTCAGTGAGAACAAGGACCTTTTAGGAAAAAGTTGGCCGACCTTGATGTAGAAAAATGAGAGCAAATGGACTCAGGCCCCACAGCATGACATGCCAGGCAACGGGAGAGCAATGGGCAGGAGCCTGACAGAATGTCAATCCACTTAATCCTCACACAAGTACTGCAAGTTAAATATTAATAACCCAACTTTAGAGATGAGCTAATTGGGTTTCAGGGAGGCTCAATAACGCTCTCAAGGTCACACAAATAGTAAGTAGTGGGATAAAGAGTTAGCAAATATACATGTACCTCAAATTCCTCTGCCCTTTCCCCTCTGCCACACTGCATTGCAAAAGTCTGTGGCTTCTTTGTCTTTATCTTGAATCCTTGCATCTGCAGCTGCAAGGTGATGCATACAGAAGCCACATACGCAGCAAATGAGCCACTTTCGAGCCAGACAGACACGGGTATAGACCTCAGTGGGCTCTTGCTGGCTTTACAGCCATGAACAGGTATGTAACATGTCCAAATCTCTATTTTTCTCATCTATAAAATCAGGTTAGTAATAATTGAACCATTTGAAATTGCTGATATGCAACTGTTTTTGACCTATAAAAAGATAATGTCATATGGTTCAAATTAATACCTACCATCCAAGGGTATTGTTGGATTAAAGTGAATATACGTGCAGCACAAGTACTTTGCAGACATTTGGATGGTACTTATTCTGTGGACAATAATAGTAAGAGTAACCTTATGCCTAAGGAAGTCTTTATTTAGAGAGAAGGGGTTCTGGAATGATCTCAGCTCCGCACACGTAGCCCAGGGTCACAGGGGAAAATGAGAGGAGGAAGTCTGCAGGAATGCTGGATGTAGCCACTCAGTGTCAAGTCACAAGAACCCTAAATGCAAAGTCATCTTGATAACATTTGGCCTGAAGGAGCCCTGAGGGCCCCTTGATGGCCATCTTCCAATACCCGGAAGGCTCTCATGGGGAGGACGACTTCATCTCATTCTGTTTAGCTGCAAAAGTTAGAAGCAGGACTCGTGGGTAGAAATTACATGAAGACAGATTTATATAGCATTACGCTAAAACTTTCTGATAATTAGAATTATTAACCATAGAATGAGCTGCAGCAGGAGGCAGGGAGTTCAAGGGGAAACTGGGAAAGCATTAGGTAACGTATTGTAAGAACAATCACCTAGTGGGTAAGTTCACCACACAGTGAAAAAAATGACCTCTGAGATCCTTCCCAACTTGAAAACATTATCAGTTGGTAGCCCCTGGTTCTGGCCCAGCAGCGCTCCCCAGTTGGACCAGCTAGTTACATATCTAGTGTAATGCCCAGCACGAAGCAGGCATTCTGGGCATGTCTGTTGCTCTCCTTCGTGGCTCCTCTGTCCCAAGATGCATGAAGTCCTATGAAGTTGTCCTATCACCAGCAGCTGTGCTATACCTCCCCTTTATCTCAACCATTCTGATTTATCGTCTACTAAGTAAGAAATAAAGAAGGAAAGAGCTGGTTTTAAACGTAACAAGTAAAAATTCAAATTTGAACCCAAGTGTGTTCTCATGAAACTATTATCAGATCAAAGTCAGCATTTTTATGTTTAAATTGGTTTTTCCAAGAATAGATCACTGGGATTTATATGGCTAATAGGGGAAGAAATTGTTTTCAGAGAAGGAAGGATTAAAAATAAGCAGCTGGCATTTGAGAGAGATTCAGATCCCTTCCCTCACAGGTGGATGGAATAGAAATGCTACCTATTTTAGTTAGACTGGCCAGAAAAGGCATCAACTTGACAGACAGTATTTAAGCCGATTTCCAACAGATAAGTCACACGTGACAACAGTGGAGAGAAAAAAGCAGAGGGACCAGCATTTATGAGACTCTTGAGAGGAAAGACTTGGGTCTGTCTGAAAAGGAGTGACTTTGGTATAGTGTGAAAGCAACACACCTGAGGCTGGAGAGATCAGCAGAGACTGATCGCCTAGATCCGTAGAGCCATCCAGCCCTTGTAAGGAGTTTGGATTTATTGCAAGTAGAAGGAAAGGCCACTGAAGGCTTTTTAAGGAAGGTTTTATTTGTGCATTCTAAAAGATGATCACTCTTGTTTATAATATGGAAAATAGATTATAGAGGACTAAATGTGGAATCAGAGAGACCATTAAAGAGGTGTTAACACAGTCCATGAAGGATGGGCCACATTCAGAGAGTTAGCTGTGGAGATGGAAAAAATTTGGCAGAGTCCAGATATTTGGGGGGATAGAATCACATGGAGCTATTGATGCTTTGGATACAGGGTTTATGGGAAAGGAAAATCAAGACTGACTCAGTTTCTGGTTTGAGCAACTGAAGGAGAATGGTGCCATTTACTGGGATAGGACAGATGTGGGAGGGATTCACTTGTAGAGAGGAAATGAGAAGTTTTATCTTGGACACGTATACTTCAAAATGTCTGTAAAATATCTAGGTTGAACTGTCAGATAAGCAGAGTTGGACACGGTGCTCAGAAAAATTATCTGGGTTGGAGGTATAAACTTTGGAATCTTAAGTCAGAATGATTTTTAAAAGCCTGGAAAGAATGAGATCACCCAGGGAGAAAGAGTAAAAGGAGAAGAGAAGGGGATCAAGGACTTAAACTAGAGGAATGCCAACACCTAGGGAACAATAGAAGCCAGCTAGACAAGGAAACTGAATGGAAAAGCCAATGAGTTTGGAAAGCTAGGAAATAATAGTGCAATTATAGTAAAGAGAAGAAAATGTTTCAAGAAGTGAACAACCAACTCTCCCAAATGCTCAAAGGGAGGATAAGAAGAGGACAGAAAAGTGCACATTACATATGGCTGCCAGGAGATTGCCAGTGATCCTAAGACAAGAAATTTCAGCAGAGTGGTGGGGCTGGGTGGAAGCCATATTGGCATGGATGAAAGAAGAGTTAAAGACATGAAAACAATATAGTTAGCAACTCTTGAGAAGTTTGGTTATCCAGTATAATGGAGAAATGATGAAACCTTCAGATAGATATGGAACCAAGGAAGTGATTGTTTGTTGGTGGTGTTTTTTTATGATAGAGTTGGAGGGAAGCCTGGGAGGCTCAGTCAGTTAAGGGTCTGACTCTTGGTTTTGGCTTAGGTCATTATCTCATGGGTTGTGAGTTGGAGCCCGGCACCAGGTTCCACACTCAGTGGGGAGTCTGTTTGAGGACTGTCTCCCTCTGCCCTTACCTCCAACTCTCTTTCTGTCAAATGAATAAATCTTTAAAAAAAATAAGATAAGAGTTGGAAAACTAGAATATGGTTACAGAAATGATCCAGTAAAAAAAGATGGAAAAAGTTGATACAAGGACAGAGGATAACCAAAGTGAAGTGTTTCAAAAAGTCAAAGAGCAGGATCCAGAGGACAAGGGGAGGAACTCGAATTGGCTAGGGTGAATTAAGTGCCTTCCATTCATCATGACAGAGGGTAAGTGAAGAGAGCTACAGATGAGGATAGTCTTTGTTAAGTTTGCATTCAGAATTTTAGAGTTATCATCTGAAGGCTTTATTTCACTTAAGTAGAAGGCAAGGTCAATGGCTGAGGGAGGGAAAAGAGCGAGGAGTTATGGATGGTTTGAGGAGAACATATGAAATTATTCTGGGAAACGGGAGTTTCTGAGTCATAGTGGTGCAAGTTGATACTTTAGGTCATCAAGTTAAGGAGATTTCAGTTCAATTAGATATCCTCTGGTCAGCTGCTCAGACACAGATGCAGCGAAGATGGAGGGCTAAGGTTTTGCTAGACACCTGTGAGGACGGTGAAGGGTCAAGGTGCAGAGAGCACCTGAGGGAGTGATTATAATGATGGACTATGGATATTGAATGATGTGCATAAAGGCAGAAGAATAGGAAGAAATTCAGCAAAGTGTTTAAAGGGGATATTTCTAAGTGGGGAGAATGCACGTGATTTTCATGTCCGTGAGTCTTTATTCTCTAAATTTTTTACAATAAGCATATGTTAGTTCTAAGCACAGTTATAAAAAATAACCAAAATGATATGGAAGCAGTTATGTACTGAGTTTAAGAGCAATCCTCTTAAAATTAAAAAAGAAACAAGCTGAGCACCCAATATAATCCATTGTAATAGGTTGAAGTATATAAAATAATAACTTTATAAAATCTTTATTGTATTTACTTATGAAAGATATACATATATAACATATTTAAATTCCTAATGATATTTTGAAAAGTGAAAACTTCATAAGTCACATTTGGAGCTGTTGAGCTCATCATTCTGAATTAGATAAAGGTACAAAATCAAGCATTTACCTTGCTTCTCCTTTATAAACTGTGTTTCATGTTAACCAAATAGAAGCCCAAGTATTCAGAAAGAACGACTGACTTAGAAAAATGTCATTTCACAACCCCAGTCAAATAATGAACTTACACAATAATCATCAATGGCTGCTAAGACCATTGAATGAAAGTTGACAACACCCATAATCCACTCATCGATCTTAACGTCACCAAAAGTGGGGCAAATAGACATTGCATTCGCCCTTGATGTGATGCGATATCAAGTGTCCAACACTGCCTATGAAATGCTCTTGCCAACCCCCCCCAAAAAGAAATCATTAAACCTAAATTTAATCATGTTTTTAGACTTCGCTACCAGGTAAAAATACGGGTCCTATAGAAACAAGCTCAACAGTACCACAAAGATGCAACCTAACAAGTCCCGGATGTAGGAAATTCAACAGGAAAAAACAACTTCTCTCTTCAGTAAATAAATGGCTGGGGGAAAAAAGGGCGGGGGGGGGAGGAAACAATAATAGGCACATAAGAGATATATCCATCAAAGTCTGTAAAGGACCCTGTTTGGGACCTGACTGAACAAACAGGACTACTAAAAAATGTTGGAGACAATCAAAGAAATTTGAACATGGCCTAGAATAATATTTCAAATAATAATTTTGTTAGGTGTGATAATACTATTGTGGTTATATTGTTTTAAAACCCTTACCTGTTAGAAATTAATACTGAAGTATTTGCAAATAAAATTAATGTGGCCCAGGAGTGCAGACCAATGAAACATGATCGGCAAAATATCGATAATTACGGGGACTGGAAGACAGTACCGTCAACGTTCATTGTACAATTCTCTCTCATCCTGCGTATGTTTGAAATTTCGTAATAAAATATTTAAAACAAAGTTGAAATAGAAAAGATAATGTGCCATTAAAAGAGAAGAGAGTGTGAACACCTGAGGCTTATAAAGCCCTTTGAGAACCTGAAATCACCTGCAATTTTATATTACGCAAGAATGACCCAAATATCAATGAGTATCGTTATTCTGTTGAACTGACATTTGCCTGTTTGCAGTGTCTTTATAAGAATGTGTAATAACTGGAGCCATCCAACAACCTGTGAAGAGCTTCTTGTCTTTACCGTTTGGCAGAGAAAGAAACAGTTTACAGATTCACTAAAGCACCCTCCCACCCCAATCTTCAAGCAGGTGAATGACCATGAAGATAGGATTAAAATTCACAGCCAATTACCTCGTAGCCAGCAATTTAACGGACTCACAGATTCTTGGAGACAGAACAGAACAAGGAAACATAAGTCGTAGCTGTGTGCAGTCAAATGCGCAAATATTTATCTAACTTAGTCCGCCACTGCACGGCGTTCGAATATGGAGTCTGAGAGCATGAAATGCAGATACCGATATTGTATGTGAGTCTGAGACGTGACAACTTAGCAGCCCCTCCGGGGTGCAGACGCCATCTAGGAGTTTCATTTCAGTGAAATCCAAACGGAGACGCATCCAGCTATCAGGAACACATCAGGTTTTCTTTTTCTCCCCTCCGCTCTCACTTACACCTTTGGCACCTGCGCTCATCCCAGAACCCCTGCAAGCTATCTCACCGTCAACTCTCCCCGCAAGGTTTACTGTGTCCAGGTCCTGCCCTGGTCAAACCCACCACTACTACCACCACCGCCGCCGCAGCCGCTGTCACCACTGCCAATGCGCATGCGTGTGGCACCCAAAGACATTCCTGTTTTGTGCACAGAGCATGGTGACCGTAGATCTCAGCACGCGGTTCTGAGACCTGCGGCACCAGCCTGACCCGGGAACTTGTTAGATATATACATTCTTGGGCCCCGCTCCAGACCTATGGAATCAGAAACTCTGGAGTGGGCCCAGCATCCCAAGTTTTTAATATGTTCTTCGGGTGATTCATATGCGTGTAAAGTATGGAAAAAGTAGAGGAGAGTCATGCGCACCAGGGAAGGGTGAACTGGAGGAAACACTGCCGCTCCTCTTCTTAAGTCTTAAAACCCTAGGTCTGGGTGAGTATAAGGCATTCTTATTTTACACAGGAGGAAAGGGGACTAATTAAGAAATCGAAAGATAGTCATTGTGAATTAATTATAGAAAATATGGGAGGGGTGAAGTAGGCCAGATAATGCAAATCAAGTGTTAACAAAATAAGTGTTAAACAACTACCATTGTTCCCGCACATCTTCCAAATGGAGGTTAATTTAAAATTGGTTTGCATTGAATCGATTTGCCCACAAGTGTTAATTGAACAGCTTTGATGTCCATTTCTTCAAAATATGCCAACCCATATAGAAACCCAGAGGGTATTTGGGGGATTCTCTGAAGTATTAACAATTTTAAAAACCATATTATGAGCCATGTGTATAAGTCATAGTGTAGTAAACCCTACAGTGATTCCTAGAAAATTAGAAAACACAACAGAGCTTCCAGAGGAGTCACTCCTCTGTCTCTGTCTAGAATACGGAAGAAAAATCTACATTTTTAGAGGAATAAATGTGAGGGAAGCCAAATCCAAAGACTATGAATTTCCCCTCTGCATTTCAATTCAAATGTGAAGTAAATTGCAGCTAAATTTGGATTCAAGACCAGGTATGCCTATATTGAGCTTTATATTTGCTAGGTCCTGTAGAGAAGCAGACCCATGGGATCCACTTCTTTGGACAATCTCCAGGAAAAGAATGTCTACGATGAGGATTCTGAAGTGCGAATATGTTGGAAATGTTTCTAATTTCCCAGAATGCATATGATTTCTCCTAATTAAAATGCCCAGGGATTTTCTTTTACTTTGATTTTTATTAGGTTATAAAACTGGTGGGATAATTATTCATGTTAAAAAGAATTATTTTCACGTTTTAAGCTATCATCTATTTCAAACTCTTTTCATTTTATCTTAATTATTGTGAGACTGTATTTATCAATGTAGAATAAAATCACCCAGATGATAATATTTCAAATACTCCCTGCATTCTTTTTAATTAATAAACCCAGAAGCCATCTTTTTGCAGAAATAACTGCCTTAAGCTTCAAAAAAAGTTTTCAGCTTAAAAGTAACAAGGTTCAACATTTAAAGTGGGCTGTTTTGTTACAAATTTCTGTAGTGGCAGGAAAAATCAGAAAATGGAATCAGGAGGAAATTCAAAATGTCCTGAAGGGAAGATTTCCTCCCCACCCACCCCCTTAAACTTTTACAGAATACCAAAAAAAAAAAAAAAAAAATCTTATTTTTTTCCTCTCTGTTATATTTTGTCATTTTAATGAAGGCCTTATTATTATTTTGATTATCTAAGTAGTTAGAACTGAATTTACTCCTGTGGATATAAGTGAAGACCAAACGGGTGAGAACAAGCAAAGGCTATTTTTTTGGAGTTAGGGTAAGAAGTGGGTCAGCCATGGTCACTTGCATTTTGGCAAAGACTCAAAAGCAGGCAGGGGAGTGGGAATGCTTTAGAGCAGGGAAAGGGAAGGCTTCCGGTGTGCCCTGATTGGAGGCTGTGGACACGCGGAAGCTGGAAGACAGGAACTAGTAGCAAAGTATCTTCTGTGATTGATGACAGGTGCATATTTGGCTTTCTCTGGTTCGTCCTCGAAGGCAGGGACAAAAATTCAGGAAACGGTCAGTTGTTAATCCAGTCCTGGCCATTTGTGGCCAATTTTTACAGAAGCTATTATTCAGATTCCTAGATTATTAGAGATAGTAGTCTGACTTGTAGCAGGTTGGCTTCTGTGCAATTTATTGTGGATAAAGGGGGTTGGTTTCCTAGTTGCTGCAGGTTGTGGGGCAGAGTTCTATTTTTATATATGGTTTGGCCATTGTCTTTTTGTATATTTAGTCTTTCATTTCCAAGTCAGTAATAATGTAACGTGCAGTTGAAATATTGGTGTAATTCAGATCCAGAGTGGCATGCCTGCCCCTGTGGAAATTTAGATCCAGCAAGTAGAGGAGGCTTTGTATAATTCCACTTGTATGAGGACAGGTCTAAGTAGAGACAAACCGGAAGGACACGTTAAGAGACAAATTAGAGCTAATAGCCCTGGACAGAGAATGGGCCCCAAAGAAAGGTTTAAGAGTCTGGCACAAGTAAATGCTTTTCAGGAAGCCAGGGTTACATAAATTAGCAAAGCCATCAAGCTCTAAGACACGAGACAAGAAGGGAAACCAGGAACGGGAGCGTGTGTTCCTCGCCTAAAGGCTCAGAAACAGATTTCAAAATCACTCTGCACATTGAACAAAGCTAATGTACTGGCAACGAGGCCCAGGATCCTGCCTCTCTGGGACCCTTGCCCAAGCTGGTATTCGACCAGTATGCGCTGGTTTGGCCATATTGATTGGTCAGTGCCCAATTCCATCATGGTGGCCAAGCCAACTGGTCATTAAATATGCACATTGAATATTATCCCACTCGGAAGTGAGAAAGTGGGGGTTTTCCCTCAACTGGTGGTTGCCAAGAACAAACAATTTGGGATGTAGTTTTGTAGGTACACTGCTTTCTTCCAGTCTAGGTGCTAGGTAACTTGTATCAAGCTCTATCTGAGTTGGGAAGGCGTAGAAATCTGAAAGAAGGAATCAAAATAAAGTACTCCTGGTTGAGAAGCAGATACTCTTCCCTTGATTGGTGAGAGTCACAAGGAAGCAGTGAATCTTGAAATCACACATTTATGTCACCTGGTCAGACTGGAGGGCAAATCACTGGGTCCTGTAGCCATGGCAGGAATTATGTCAACATGGCTGTTTAAGCCACACCAGGAGCTGCAGGAATGAAAGCTCAGAACAGAGCAGAGGACAGAGAGGATAAAAAAGAATATTAATTCTGATAGCTTGAGCAAGAGAACTGCCAACCCCACTGACAATGTGAGAGTTACCCCATGGCTCAACCAAGAGGTCATGGGGATGGCGGTTCCGGGGACATTTCTTGGGGGTGCCCAGAGCAGAGACAGTCCTTACCACTTCGTATGTTAATTTGCCACCCCCCCCCCCCAGGTAACATCTACTTCAAGCTAAAAGAAGGCGGGGGGAGCATATAATGTACCTTTTTTACCACTTGAATTTTTCACAATAGCTAAGCTTACTTCTATGATGGTAAATTAAGATGCTATTTGGGGAAAAAAAATCAAAAAAATTCACATTGCCATACCACAAATATGATGATCTATTTACTAAAACTACCAAATAATATAGAGGCAGTTTTAAAATGTCTTTTTTTTGTTTACTGGTCAAATTTAGAAATCCTATATATTCTGTAGTTTCTGAAAATAAAAGTTTACTGAGAGAAAATGTGACATGAATTTTTTCTAGTTACTTCTCTTTAATGGAAATGCATTATAAACCAAGATATCTTTGCTCATTCTGGAAAATAGGGATTCCTCCTCTCTTTTTCTGTTTAATTTCCCATTTTAATTCTGAAAAATATCTCCTGGGAGACAGTGTTGCAGCTACAATATAGACCAGGTCCACCCTTAAGTCCATAGGTCTTTGTCCAATTGGACAGGCTTTTCTTGAGACATCATTCTTGGCAGTGTCCTCAGGCATGTTTACAGACATTTCAAAACTTTAGTCTCAGGGCCTTCTAGCTTAACTCTTCAAAGTATGGGCAGAGTAGATGATATGGATCTCTTGTTCCACATACAATGGGGTATTGATGGTATTATTTCTCTGGTCTCAAATTGGTGACCAAGACCTGGGGCTGAAGGCAAAGACACATCAAGAACTCACATTCTAAAGAGAGCTGCCAACAACTGGAGGCTATGAACCCCTCCAGAAGGTTTTAATAAGCTGGACCTAACCAACTCTACTGCTCCCAACCATCCTCAGGCCCTTCTCATTCCCCTACAAGCAGAAGATTGAGAAGAGCAGAGGAAGGACGGATTGCTAGTTGTAAGTCATTCATGGAGAGTAGAGAGTTCTGGCATTTTCCATGAAGACAGAGGAGCACTCACAGACGCTGGGGGTGTCAGAACAAGTCTTGATCCACAGGGTACATCGGCATATGGAACAGACATCGCTGATCTGCCCACTCTCTGAACCTCTCTGAGCCAGAGAGAGTGTCCTTTTCCATCTCTGTTCCCCAAAGGGAGCAGGTAAGGAGTGAAACAGCAGACCAAACCTTCTTCCTACTCTGAGTCACCATGGAGAAGCATAGCCAGTGCTGGGAGGAGGGGAGGAAATGGATGGCATCGGATTGGATCTGAAATAGGTATTTTAAATTTGACTGGCCTTTTTTAAATAGTCAGAAGTAAATAAGAATTTATAGAACTCTGTGAGTACCAGATAGAATTTCCCCCCAGAAAATGAATAAATATTTGCAGGCTTAAAATTGGAAAAAGAGCCCTTCTGTGGCGAGAGATGTGGCCCTGAGGTTAGGGAAACACCAAGATAAACCAGAGGCATCTAGAAAGTGACCCCTGCACAGGATTTAAATTCCAGAATGCCCTTTCCTTGGACTGCAGGAAAAGTAAAATTAAGCAGCAAGGTTTAAATTATTTCTCTCCTAGTTTCCCCAACACATTGATAAAATTTGGCACCAGTTTTTAACAAGTTTGAAATGTGAGGGGCTGGGCCATAAAAGCAAAAGGAGGGAGAGCAGATTGCTCCCAGCCTCCATCTTCACCTGCAGGGCTTTGCAAAGGGAGCAGCACTGTATCAGAGGGAGGGCGTGAGCCCCAGCCCCTGCTAGAAGGGCAGCGACCAGATGCCCAAAGGCTGGGGAGGGAAAGGCAGCTTGCAGGATCAGTAGTCAAGAGGACCCTGTCAGAGCAGACATGGGAGAACTTCCCACCTCAGTGAACACAGCAGAGCAGTGACTTTCAAACCCCTGTACCAAGACCCACAGTAAAAAATACATTTTACATCATGACCCTATGCATGCACGACTGATTAAAGTTTTATAAAACAATATTTACTCCCCATGTGCAGTGGCCGCTGATATTTTATATTCTGTTCTGTTTTGGTTTTTTTAATGCTGGTCACAGCCCATGTAAATTGATTTCTAGACCCTAGCAGTCTATGACAAGCAGTATAAACAACTCTCAGCAGAGGGAGATGACCCTTCAGAGGGAGGGAAAGTTAAGGGCGTGCGAGCATGGACAATATCATTTCTTCTCTCTGAAATACACCTCCCATTTCCACAGCCCCTTCTTTACCACCAGACTGGAACCATGTGTTCTTGATAACCCAGTTTCCAGAAGAGTCCTCTCCTCTGGAAATCATACGTCTCTCCTGCTTATCTCCCTACCTTTGACGTCTTTCTAGCTCTCCCCATTGTACATGGATTGGACTTCTCAAGACTCTCTCCACTAACTAAATACTTTCCAAGCCCTTTACTACCCATCAGGTACAAATCATCCCCAGAACCTTCTTGACACGCACGTCTACGCAATAATGATAACAAGCCACATTTGTATAATGCAAGGATGTGTTGATCCTTGCTCTCAGCCTTATCTACCTGTATCTATCTGTAATCCTTATAACCAACCCATAAATAAGGAAACAGAAGCCCAGAAAGGTTAAGTAAGGTCACAGAACTGCTACTGTTACATGATAGACCTATCCTTTGAATACAGGTGTTTCTGGAAAACTTGCAGGTCATAGAGAAGCATTAACACAAAGGCTAAGTGTGACCTTCCAATGGGGAGAAGAGGGTCACACGATATGGAGCACTTATGGGTCTTCGGCAGGGCCTCTTCAAGACTCTCTTGTGGACCAAAGGGTTCAAATCAAGAGACGTCTTGCTGTCTCACAAAGACACACATTTATTCATTGAGCTTCCCCATTGAGCAACTGGGCTTCCTGTAGACACTGAGGGAATGAGAGACTTTTGAGGGTCTCTTGTTTCTAGATATAGGAGCAGAGGAGAGACTGGAAAACATCTGGCACTCCTGGCTGCCTCATCCTCTAGACAAGAGAGATCACTTAAGAAGCGCCTAAATATCTGTCTGAAGCTTTCAGTCATGATCCCTACTTCGTAAGTGAAATCTTACAATAATTGTATTCCCACAAAACAGAGAAGGAAAGTACACGTCGTGATAGCATTTGGGCTTGTTAACCATGCTCTCCTCCCATTTTCACTTGTTTCAAGAACTTTAGGTGTTGGGTCATTGGAGTACTGCCTAGGAAAAACCTTTCTCAAGGGCAGGCTCTCAGAGATCGTGTCCTCATAGCCCCTGGACCGGTGCTCCAGGTTTGCTAATTTATGATGAAAGGAGTAGTCTCTAGGGGCACTCAAATTGTGTATAAACAAACAATGCTAGATCCTTCATTTAGGATGGATGGTATTCTTTTCCATTCCTCCAGGGGGCACCATTTACATAGACTTCAGTATGAATGGTGTTCACAGAGATTATCAAAGCGGTAGTCCTGAAAAATAGTCGTACTTGCAAAGCATCCTTCAGGTATCAGATAGCTTGGAAAACAAAACAAATTAATCAAATAAATTAAGTTAATCAAAGTAGTGTTCATAAGGTTGCTTGGTGCCCAAGTAATCAGAAGGAAAGGTAGAAACCGACCCTTTCGTCGCTTCCTCCTTTCAGATGAAACTGTCAGATACATTTCCTTCCCCATTATTTAATGCTCCTATTCTGACTGTCCGCCTGTGATAGACATATTCCCTTTAGAAAGTGTTAGTTTTATCATCAGGACTCATTGTCAACCTTCTGTCTATGGTGACTTGGCAGATCTCTGATTTTATTCCCATTAACGTTGATTTTCACATCAAACTCGGCTCTCTGAGTTCACCTGAATGCAGTGACGGTTCTCCAGTGTGGTCCTCAGGTCCCAGCATCAGCATCGCTTGGGAACTTGTTAGAAGGGCAAATTCTTAGGCCCCAACCCAGACCTGAATCAGACCCTGTAGGTGTGGTGCCAGCCATCTCCGTGCTTAACAAGACTTACAGGAGATTGTAATGCATGCAAAACTTTGAGAGCCAGAACCTAATGGACGGTTTCCAGCCCAAGTGACACTAGAAACAACCATGAAGCTTTTTAGGTGCCCTGGATTCTCCCAGAGCCACTGGGAGAGTGGGAAGAACTTTGGAGCCAAAAGGATCTGGGTTCAAATTTAGTTTTGTCACTCACCAGTTGTGTGTCTGGTTGTGACTCCATTTTCTTATCTCTAACATGAGGGTAGTAGGACCTCCCTGATCAGAAGGTTTTGAGAGTGAGATGCAGCAAATGCCTCACACACAGAGTGACCCTAAATCTTCTTCCTTGGCTGCCATCACAACTGGATTTGCCTCACCTGTGAGGGTGCAGTTCTCAGCTTATTCCAGAATCATAAAACAGGTAAGAGTTGCTAGAAGCTGCTTTCCAAAGTCTCACAAATAGCCTAACATTTTCACAGCAGTTATTGGGGTTTTGCCGTGAATCAGTGGGAACAACACAGCCCTGAGATCTCACAGAGCTATTTCAAACTCTAGATTGATGAGTAGTGGAGTTCCTGGGAAGCAATATTTACCAACTGAGAACATTATAATTGTCAAAGTAGCTCTCGTGAGCCAGCTTGCATTCCTGCTGACAACAGGGAGGCAAAGAATTAAAATGGTTGCCTAGAAAATTTAGTGGAAGTTCCCCAAGTTACCTGCCACACACAGGTTTGTTCTTCCTTAATTATCTGGGTAATTGCTTTGGTTCCTCTCTTTGCCCCCACCAAGAGATACCCGGACAGAAGAGTGAGTGTTTATGGGGGCCGCCTGTTGAGTATGCTTCAGGCTCCTCATCCTGGTGCCGTAGCTCCTCGGCTGTCAGTGGGATGTTCCTATCAACTCTCCCTGCGCTGGAACTAATGAGGCCTTTCTAATTAATCTAGGTCCCTGCTCTTCTGGAATTGCATGGATTGCTTTTAATGTATTTGAAATTACCAGCTTAAAATCAAATCATTTCATTTAAAAACATAATACTCAGATTGACTTCCTAATATACAAATCTGGAGAATAGTTAAGACAGAAACCCTCAGGTTTTGTCCAGGGTACAATTGTTTTCTCAAATGTAGTTCACAATTATAGTGACAATCCTGTACCAAAGCAGAGTTCATCAGACACTCTCCCTGAATTAGTTTGAGTACAGTGTTCACTAAATAGCTATCATTAGATAGGGAAAAAATTAGGGGCAGAAATTGGGACAGGTGAGAAAGCTAACCAATATGCCACTTAGGTAGGAGAAGAGACGTTTTGAAGGAATAAGAATATATTCCTTGGCTTGAACATAGAAGTCCAAGTACAAGTCGAAGTGTCAACCAAAAGGCTCATAGGTCTCCAGTCTGCAGATACCACATAATACAGATACCACTCCCTACTGGATGGCAATAAGAGACACAGTCTTCCATATTCTACTTCCTTTGTGTTTATGAAAAATTCCAATATATGTCAGGAAAGGACAAGCTTTGTTGCAGTAACAAATAATCCCAAAGTCTCACTGGCTGATAGCTATAAATGTTGACTTTTTGCCCACTGTATTAGTAAGGGTTCTCCAGGGAAACAGAATAACTCGTAGATGATGGATAGATAGATAGATAGATAGATAGATGCATGGATAGATAGATGAAAGATAGATAGAAAGATAGAGAGAGCGAGAGAGAGAGAGATAATGAATTGGCTCAAGTGACTATGGAGTCTGAGAATCCCATGATGTTTAAGCTGGAGACCCAGGAAAACTGGTGGTATAGTTCAGTCTGAGTCTGAAGACCTAAGTACCAGGGCCGCTGATGGTATAAATCCCTGTCCAAGAAGATAAGATAAGATGAGATGTCCCAACTGACACAAAAAAGAGAGCTTCATTCCTCCTCCTTTTGTTCCATCCAGCCCCTCAAAAAGTTGGATGATACCCATCCATGGTGAGGAGGGATATCTACTTTACAGAGTCCCCCAGTGCAAATGCTAATCTTATGTGGAAATACTCTCACAGACACACCCAGAAATACTGTTTAGTCAAATATCTGGGCACCTTGTGATCCACTCAAGTTGACACATAAAGTTAACCATCAGACCCACACATGTCAAATGAAAGTTGGCTGTGGCTTTCTTCACCTCACCTTCATTCCAGGACCCAGAGTGATGGAGCGGCACCAGGTGGAATGTTGTCAGGCCCAGGGCTGAGGGAAGGGAGACATGGAAAAATATGCACTGATTCTTAATGCTTCTGCCCAAAAATGGTCTTTCCTGAGTTTAGCAGAGTAGGAAAGTAAAATCCTTCCACAGCAAAAAGATGGAGGAAAAATAAATATTTGGCAAACAGAAACATAGTCTACCGTACATACCAATGGAATTCTTATATAGTCCACAAATAAACTCTCATTCTAGACCATGCTCCAGGGAATTTTCCTCAGATCAGCACTGCCTTTCTTATCACTTTTCCATGCAAGCCAGGTTCTTCCTATATCCAAGGAGAGTTGCAAGCCCCTCCCTTAATTCCTAAAAGTATAGCAAATACCTGAATGAGCATTTAAGACAATTTCCTGAAGTCCTGAGAATAACAAGGAAACTGTAATGGAGAAAAAGAAAACAATAGTACTGGATAGGAAATATATCACTGCTTCTTGAGTTGAGTCCATTAGCCATATCAGTCCTCTAGCCTTTCTTCTCGGCCTCCTCCAGCCCACCTATCACCGTGAGCCCATAGTCGCCAAAGTATACTCCCCAACTCTCCCTTTCCTTACTGAAAGAAGGACATAATCCACCACTCCTCACCCACAAGTAACACCATCATAATCCCACAGAGATTCAATTCTGCTCACAAGGATTTCAGCCTCTAATAATTTTAGTCAGAGTTGTTTAGTATGTGTGGTTTAAGCTTTTTGATTCTAGGATAGGATTTTGATTTTGTATAAACAAAGGTCCATTGAAGAGTAATTTTACTGAAGGATTATAAGTATCTACTATCTGAGCAAGAGAAAATTACAGGTAGATTCAAAATATGATTTGCTTCTATTGCACACCAAAAGAAAATTAGTGTGTGTGTGTGTGTGTGTGTGTGTGTGTGGTGTTGTGGGTGTGTGTGTATGTATAAAGTGGGTATTTCATGGGCGATCCAATATACATAGTGTAAATATTCATATAAATACCATTTTACTAAATTGACAGTGATCATAAATAATTTACCACAATATTAGGTAACATTTTAATTTGAAACTTGTGTAATCCACTTTAATCTGATAAACCAGTAATCTCCTGTGAAATACAGATATTAATACTTACTTCCAACATAAAAAAATTCATCCCCTCCAAATAAACCTTAAAAACCTTGCATTGGAATAAAGAAAGCCTCTTTTTTATATAAAGACCTTCTGATACAGGAAAACAGTATATGTGGATCATAACCCCTTGTCTTCAAGTAACAGAAACCAAGCTTATCCTAAATTACGCAAGAAAGGGAAGTTTGGGGAGCTATTGAGTAGCCCACATCACAATAAAAAAAGCTCAGACATCACCAGAGACCTTGGAAAGAACAAGAATATTATCAGAACTCTCCACATTCCTTACCCGTCTGCTTCAATCTAGAATTTGGCTCTGTCTCCATCTACTATAGACAGATGTTTGCACGTGGAGCCCATTCCCAACCGCTCCATGCCCAAAAAGGAAAGAAGTTGTGACATATTGTGATATAAATAGATAGATAGGTAGGTAGATAGATAGATAGATAGATAGATAGATAGATAGATAGATATTCATTTCTCCATGTAGCCACATGCTAGCCGTGGTCCCCTCATGGGTGGCATATACTTCTGCCCTGGCTTTGGCTTTTCCATGGGACTTGCTTTGGTCAATAGCATATGGGCAGAAGACAATGTGCCACTTCTAAGCCTTGGTCTGTGAGACTTTCTAAGACTTGGTCTGTTCTCACTTGCTCTCTTATGGATCATTTCCCAGCTAGTCTGTTGGAAATAAAGATACCCTAACTGCCACAGCCAAAATCAGTCAGCTCATTTCTGCCCTGAAGACATGTAAGGAAGCCCAGCTGAGATCAGCAGAGCCTGCCCAGCAGACCTGCAAATGTATGAGTTAATAAATGCTCACTATTTTGAGCCACTTTGATTTTATGGTTCTTTGTTATGCAGCAGTAGCTAACTGATACAGATGGCTTCTCTCTCCTGGCTCTAATTTGAAAAGTCCCAAAGAAGGATGCTCTGACCCTGCTTGTTTCAAAGGCCCACGTAGGTCCCCAGTCAGATACCTTAAGAATGGGACACCATGCTGGTTGTCAGACAAAAATGATAACTTTATTTTCAGAGTCAAATTTCAAGTATTCCAGTCATCCATCTTTTTAAACCAACATAAGAAGTGAGTTTAGTTGGGACGCCTGGGTGGCTCAGTCGGTTAAGCATCTGACTCTTGATTTCAGCTCAGGTCGTGATCTCAGGGTTGTGGGAATCCACCCCTGCATGGGGCTCCACGTTCAGCAGGGAGTCCCTTAGAAATTCTCTTTGTCTCTCTCTCTGCCCCGCCCCACTGCTCATGCTCTTGCTCTCCTTCTAAATAAAAACATAGAATCTTTTTTTTTAAAAAGTGAGTTTAGTTAATACAGAAAATAGTAATACCATGTGTCATTTAAATCTCCATTATCTCCAGAAACTAAAGAGAAAGGAAAAAAAGAAAAAACAACAATATTCAGCAAAACTCTGAGAAACAGCAATATTTCTTTAGATAAAGAATATTAAAAAGTGTATTTGCTAATAGATAAAAATCTACTACATACTTAATCTGTTACTTAAAATCTAAGTAAGAAAAAAATAGAATTTTAAAAAATATATCATTTTACCCCAACTGAAAAAAAAATAACTGTTTTTCCAGGGAAGTAAAGAATATTGTTTCTCAATTCACAGGTTCAAAGGGCTGCTTTTAACATCTCCTTGTTGCCATCTGGCTGCCAGCATCAGCTCCCAGCAAGGGATCAGTGCAAACTCCTGTTTGGTGCCAAAGGCAGAGGGCTGGGAAGAACTGAACTAACATGAGTAGATGGAGAAAGAAACTCGCCATAAAAGTGAGGCAGAGGAAAGGGGAACAGGAGACTCAGGTCAGGGATTAAAACTCACAGCTAGAGAAAGTACAGAGAGGCAAGAGTCTCCCATGCACAGGCTAGGGACCAGCACAGCGGGTAATCTTTGGTGAGCAAGGCAGAATGCAGCAGAGCAGAGAGCCCTAGGACACCAAAGGAGCTTCCACGGGAACGTATTCAAAATCAGAGCAGGAAAAACGAGAGCAGCCTCTACGGGAATGAAGCCTGCAGGAGGGAAGGAGATGCCTGCTCCGGTCTAGGGAAAGGACACCATAGTATTTGAAACCCAAGCACCTAAGAGAGTCAGGCAGAAAGAAGCGAGGTCCACAGCCTGGCCTCCCTGGGGAAGGCCTTTTGAGGATCGATAGCTTTCATTTATAAAGCAGCCAAAAACTATTTCCAAATTTCATTATTTCCAAGGACAGTTCTTTTGATATACTGCCCCAGTGGCCTTTCCTTGGGCCCAGGATGAATTGAAAACAGTCTGCAGATAATTGAGCGCTTAGTGGAAACAGCTGGAATGGGGCTAGAGCACCGTGAAGACTGGAGTTCAGGGGCCCTTTAGGATTCTGTTGCTGAAGACGCTAAAGATTATATTACATCTTTATAGCTACGGGCATATGTTGGTCCAACTTTCGATATTTGAGGAGGAAATTGGGATAAGTGCGAGAGGTCTTCTCCCTTGCCTTACAACTTTTTAAGCATTTATGACATCTATAAAGTTTTCCCTTGCTATGAATCAGTAGGAACAATCGGTTGTATTAGGGTTCTCCAGAGAAACAGAACCAAAAGGAAGTGTGTGTGTGTGTGTGTGTGTGTGTGTGTGTGTGTGTGTGTGTATACACATATTAGGGCCCATTTCTAGAGATGGGGGTGGGCTCTGTGTCACCCATAACACATGGTTTGTGAATGGGGGGGGGGGGCGCTTCTGCACTGGCTAAAGAAGGATACCTTCCGTGCTGGAAAGCTGAGCTATGAAGCCCGCTACTGCCAGGTGGCAAAAGAAATGTCAGGGCCTTATCCACTTTCCTCATTCCCTTCTGTCAAGTTGGCAGCCCCAGATAATTACAAGGAGAAGAAATCAAAGTAATTTGGGGAACACTGCATCCTATAACAGCACTCCAACCGGCTTTAAGGGTTAACTTGCTTCAAATATACACACTCCTTGCTTACTGACCTAAGTCTCTTGATCCGTAGCAGAACTCACTTACTTTTTTTGAGATTTGTGGACCACTGGCCTTGAGGAGTGAAGAACCAGACCCTCCCAGCAGATAAGGCCTGACTACCTTTGAAAACAGCAAGTCTGTTCAAGTTGATGCGGGCCCACAAAGAACCACCTGGCCACCTGCCTCTCCTGCCCGTATCCCCCCCACCCAGCGTCTCCCCATGGCCTCCTCCTTGAAACCTTCCAGCTTTGCCCGGACAGGTAACATGTCTTTGAGACATTAGTGCATCATCTTCGCAGGTCGCTGGCTCCCTGAAGAAAGCAACCTTTCTTTTTCGACATCGCTTGTCTCTGGAGTGTTGATTTTCAAGCGGCAAGCCTCCGAACCTGAGCTTGGAACGGGCTCTGTCCGGAAACAGTCCCATCTTTGAGTGCTTACTACGTGCAAGTAAGATACACAAAATACTCATTCTCATCTCAGCCGTGAGTTGTGGCTTCAAAGCACTTTCTGGCTCAGCACTTGCCCGCACGACAGCAGCTCCAGAGGACAGTGCAGGGGACGCTGTTACCCCCATTAGGGGCCCCAAGCCAGTCGGCCTTCTCGCTCTTCTGCAGTGGAAATGCCCCACTGGCTCTCAGGCCCCGGAGGAAGGTTCCAGGAGAGTCTGCTGAGAGACAGCATAGAAGGAAGTACAGGGGGGCGCCTGGGTGGCACAGCGGTTAAGCGCCTGCCTTCAGCTCAGGGCGTGATCCCGGCGATCTGGGATCGAGCCCCACATCAGGCTCCTCTGCTGTGAGCCTGCTTCTTCCTCTCCCACTCCCCCTGCTTGTGTTCCCTCTCTCACTGGCTGTCTCTATCTCTGTCGAATAAATAAATAAAATCTTTAAAAAAAAAAAAAAGAAGGAAGTACAGGAAGAGGAGGAGAAAAGATTCAAGACAAGAAAGGAAAGCTACAGAGTTATGGAATAAAATCACCACTACCAAGGAAAGGAACTGGGTTTGTTTCCTCGCGCTGACAGGAACCAAGTACCACAAAGCAGGTCGCTTAAAACACCGAAACTAATTGCTTCACAATTCGGGGAGTTAGAAGTCCAAAATCAAGGGGACAGCAGGGCGGGTTCCTTCTGAGAGCTGTGAGGGAGAGTCTGCTCCTGGCTGCTCCTCCAGCCACGGGACCTTTGTTCACAGTCTTGGGCCTTCCCTGGCCTGTGAACCCATCACCCCTATCTTTGTCCTCCCTGTGTGTGTCTATCCCCAGATTTTCACCTTTGACAAGGATATCAGTCATACTGGACTGGGGGTCACCCTAATGACCTGTTTTAACGTGGTTAAGACCCTATCTCCAGGTAAGGTCACATTCTGAGCTCCTAGAGACTGGGCCTTCAACATACCAGTTTTGGAGGGATACACTTCAAACCATCACAGAGACTAAGACTTTCGAAATGAGCTGGACATTACAGTGAGCACGGGCCACACACGGAAACTGAGCACTTGAAATGTGGCTAGTCTGCACTGAGGTGAGCTGTGGGCCTAATATATATACCAGATTTTGAATACTTGGTGTAGAAGAAAGACACGTACAATACCTCAGTCATATTTATATTGATTGCCTGCTAAGTATTTTCGGATGTATTGGGTTAAACAAAATATAATACAGAATTAAGAGTAACATCACCTCTTTCTTTTCACTTTTTTTCCGTGTGGTTTCTAGGAAACTTAAAATGCACAATGCAATATCACAGGCAACTCACACTTGCAATTTGCTTTATATTTCTATTGTACAACACGGATCTAGAACCAGAAGTTCCCCAGGTCCCTGACACCTGAGGTCTCGTTGTGAGAAGAGTTTCTGAACTTCTCACATAGTTCTCAGACAATGATGGCAAGATTAAGTATGTCACATGCCACATACAGTAGATGGTAAACATCAACTTTGTACCCGTGCCCTCTACTCTAAACGTTAAATAAGTTCTCGAACCTAAGTGGTAGACATATTTGATTGATAAGGGTCACACTTCATTTTTACTACTAAGAACTCCATTTGGAACAGGCCACCCAATATCATCTCGTATGAGTGGCTTCTATTTAAGGCAATCACTTTTTCATTTACCTTGTGTAAGAAAAATGAGGCTACGTAGCAAAGGTGACTTTTATTAATGGTCACATCAGAATGGTACCGATCCTTATTAAAGATGGTTTCCATGTGAGATTCTGCATATGCTTCCTGCAGATAAATCATGGGTCCCATAGTGAACTTACATCCGTGTAGATGCATTTTGCTTTATGAAATGCACCAGGTTATAAATACCCTGACCTTGTTTATAAGGGAAGCCGGTTAGTTCACTTAATGAAGACATTAATTTGCCATTCAGCTTGGACTGATGACTCATTAGCCGCTCTCTCCTGACCAACAGCTCTGACTTACAAACTCAGCCTGTTTATCTGATCGTAGGCAGTGGTGTGCTGCCATCTATGGCTGGGAAAAAAGAGAGAGAATGTGCAGTGAGTTCTGACAAAGCCAGAACAATCGAAAAGAGTTACGGGGTGGGGTTGGGGGGGGGCAGGTGCCATAGGAGCCATAAGATCACCAACACTGGTAAGTCAAAAGCCATAAGATTATAATCACTTTCCAAGCAAGCCACTGCTCACATTGCCCGGAGCTCATCTCAGGAATTTTTTTTTCCCTCTTCTTCCTTTCTCTCATCCAGGACACCACCACCAGTAACAGTCAACTAACATTTTGGAGATCCTCCTAGGTCCCAGACATTGTCCTGAGTACTTGAGGTGCAGTATGGATCACTCAAATATCCTGCCCTTGGAAGCTTACGTTCTGGAAGAGCAAGACAGACCATGAACCCTAGACAAAAGAAACAAGCCAAATCTCTAGTATGTCAGATGGTGACAGGTATTATGGAAAGAGAAATTTAAGAGCAGAATGGGGGGTTGGAGGTAGGATGAGAGGATAAAGGTAGGATACAGGCTTCATTAGGGGATTCTCACTGAAAAGGTGACATTGGACACATGTCATCTGGAAGGGCGTTAGGGGTATCTGCCAGAAGAGCATTCCAGGAGAAAGGACCACTTGAGCCAAAGCCCGTGGAGTAAGAGCACCTAGCATGCTGAGAAAGAAGAGTCTTATGGAACTGAGGAGTCAAGAGAGGGAGAGGGCTAAGGGGAGAGATGAGAGAAGGGGACAAAGGTCAACATGCAGGCCTTAGAGGCCACCAACAGGATTTTGGCTTTCTGCTGAGTGAAACGTAACTTCTTGCTTTTAGATTTCTGGCTGACATACCCTTAAATTTTCCTTTCAGGTTTTTGTTCTTTAAAATCGTGTTTGATAGTTTTATTGTGGTAGTGGTTACTGTCTGTATATTCATGTGTACTGACAAAAGCCAATTTGAATAAATAAGAACAAGTGTTCACCTTTGACTGACTTGTTTTCAATCTTTTTTTAATTTACAGGGAGATTTTAATATGCATGTTTATACTAATACTGGACTGATGTAAGTGCCTTGCTTTTATACTTAGCATTTGCCAAGAGCATTTCTCACATTGTTCTGTGTTTATCCTAAACAGTTTATTAGCTGAACAAAACTCCTAAAAGGAGGATAAAAATAGATCTGCCTTTTGAGGTTATTGTGAGGATTAAGTGAAAAAAATGCATGAAAAGCTCTGAACATAATGTCTGACACCAGATACGTCCTTAATAAATCTTAGCTTTGAGTCTATGTATAGGGATTTCCTTTTTTCCATATCTGAAGATTTATTCACAATTATTTACTAGACTAGATAACACTACAATGAACATCTTGATACATAAAGGAATTTTTAGAATTAGTCCTCAGAATGGATTCCTAGGAGCACCATTACTGAGTCAAAGGTTATTTTAAGTAACAAATTGCTTTCCCAAAGCAGGAAACGTATTTTATTTTTATTTAATTTTTTTTAATTTGAGTGTAGTTTACACATAATGTTACATTTGTTTCAGGTGTCCAACAGAGTGGTTCAGCTTCTCTATACATTGTGCTGTGCTCGCAAGTGTAGCTGCCATCTGTCACCACACAGCACAATATCATTGACCGTATTCCTAAAGCTGTGCCTTTATTCCCATGACTTGCTCCTTCCATCCCTGGAAGCCCTCCCTCCCTCCCCCTTCACCCATTTTACCCATCCCCCACCCCTCTTCCCTCTGGCAACCATCAGATTGTTCTCTGGATTTATAGGTCTGACCTGCTTGTTGTTTGCTTATTCAATTATTTTGTTTTTTAGATTTGACATGTGAGCGAAATCATATGGTATTTGTCTTTCTCAGTGTGGCCTTATTTCACTTTACATAATACCCTCTGGGTCCATCCATGTTGTTACCAATGGCAAGATTTCATCTTTTTTAAGGATGTGTACTATTCCACTGTGAATTTTATATATATGTGTGTGTGTGTGTAAATACATATGTTAATATATACATACAAACATATATGTATTCTCATGAAATCTATTTTAAACCCTACCTCTGTATGAGAGTGCCAATGTTACCACCCCTCATTGTTTCTATTTTTTCTAATTTCTTATTTTTTCTAATTTTCTGATAGAAAATTTCTATTCATTGTTTATCTACTTAGCATTTTTTACATTTCCAATGAGATAACTATAATTATCACCATCTATATCACTTAAATAGTGTGTGTGCCAGGGATAGTCTAAGAGCTTTACATTTATAAAATCATTTGGTACTTGAAACAACCATGTGAGGTAGATGCTATTAATAATATTGTTATTATTTGTACCATCGTCATCCCTATTTTACAGATGAGGAAATTGAGAAATAGAAAGCTTAACTAACTTGCCCAAAGATACACAAGTAACAAGAGGAGGCGGCAGAATTTTAACCCATGCCATCTGACTCCAAAGTCCTTGAATGTACGCCTGCTGAGTATCCTTGTTTTCTTTTGTACCTTGCTTGGTCATGTCTATTGCCTGTTCATCTTTCAGAGTTTGGTGTTCTTTTTACTGAGTCTTGCCAGATGTTTATATAGGAAGGATATTAGCCCACCGGCTTTTGCTTGGGAGACGGCTTTAAGCTTGCTACGGAACTAGTTTTCACTTTAACCCTTAATTGCCATCACCTCACAGCTCTTCCTGCCCCCATCCATGAAGAAAAGGGCAGAAAAAGTGACATGACCGCAGTGGCAAGAGTCCTCCCTCTCCCCTGGGTCCAGGACAGAGCATTAGCTCATCTCCCAGAACCAGTCACTCCAGCAGGAAGACGTAAGAAAAGAACTGAAGTGAGGGGCAAAGTTCAAAGGTCTCACGGAGGCAGTGGGAGTGAGAGGATGGGACGGAAAAGAGTTCTAGCAACACCAACAGATGTCGTAAGAGAAAACAGACCTGGTCTTTGTGAAGTGGGCTCACACCCCACCCAGGTCCTGATCTTCCTCGCCTGACGCTCCACAATTAGGTAAGACATGGTGGGGCTTGGGGCGCCTGGGGGGCTCAGTGGGTTAAGCGTCTGCCTTCAGCTCAGGTCATGATCCCAGGGTCCTGGGATGGAGCCCCTCATGGGACCCCCCTGCTCAGCGGAGAGTCTGCTTCTCCATTTTCCTCTGCAGCTCCCCCCTGCTTGTGCTGTCGCTCGCTCTCTCGCCCTCTCTCTCTCTTTCTTTCTTTCTCTCAAATAAATAAATAAAATATTTCAAAAAAAAATGACATGGTGGTCTTTAAAACAGTTTGCAGAAGAAAATAATATATGTGATCATACTGTTTAAAGAACAAATTACACACACACACACACACACACACACATGCAGCCACCACTGCACATATACGTGCACACACGTACACACATGTACCCTTGGATCCATATGTATTTTACATAATCCAGGAAGAAAGAGAGTCAGTAATCACATGGCATCTGGCCAATGCACAGGGAGTGCCCTGACTATCAATCAAGATGTTTCCTCACATGCTGCCATGACATCTTTCATCCAGGCAACAAACATTTTTGATTATTTTTTATTTCTCCTTTTTAAATATACACAAGTTTTGACTTTTATTTACTAAAAATGTATCTTCCGTATAATTTTACTCCCATTACTTCTAAGTTTACAAAGTACTGGCATGGTCAAAGGTTGGATTAAGATTCACTTGTATTTTATCTTTCCATGATTTAAGTATCATATATCTGGAATTTGGTTTTGATTATGATGTGAAGTAAGGAATTTTTCCTCAATTGCCACTTTTTCTAGCATCATTTTCCCCCACCAAACCACACACACAAATGTAAACTTCTTCTTTCCTGAAGATTTATGTGTATATTTTATACTATGCAAACAGTGAAATATATATTTCACGTGTATAATACATGTTTATATATAACTTTATAAATATATAATAAATACTTTATAGTTTAGATTGTATTATATGTAAATATTACATACATATATAATTAATACACAATACATACAATATAATAATATATAAATATACATCTTTAAAAGTGGATATTCAGGGATAGCTATTCTGTTCTACTGAGATTCTAACCTCAGCCCATTTCTACATTTTTAATTCATGAAACTTTATAATATTTTCAATACATGGTGTGAATAATCTTCCCAACCTCACCCTACCCTCATTTATCTTTTTTATTCCTTTGTGTTGAAGTATTTATCCTTTCAGTTGAAGGGAAGAGCAATTTTTTTGAAATTCTCCAACCCTGCCAAACACACAAAAATCTTATTAGTATTTTAATTGGAAATTCGTGGATTTGGCCAAAGCCAACATCTTCACATTTTCCTTTTGCTTGGACTGAACTGTGCCCCCTCGAAATTCATATATTGAAACCCTAACCCTCAATGGGACTGTATTTGGACATAGGACCTTTAGGGAGGTAATTAAAGTTAAACGAGGTCCTAAGAGTGGGGCTCGAACCCTTGGTGTCATATAAGAAGAAAAGACATGCTAAGGGAAATAAGTCAAGCAGAGAAAGACAATTATCATATGGTTTCACTCATTTGTGGAACATAAGGAATAGCAGGGAGATCGGTAGGAGAAGGAAGGGAAGAATGAAGGGGGGTAAACAGAAGGGGGAATGAACCACGAGAGACTGTGGACTCTGGGAAACAAACGGAGGGCTTCAGAGGGGAGGAGGGAGGGGGGATGGCTAGCCCGGTGATGGGTATTAAGGAGGGCATGTATTGCATGGAGCACTGGTTGTTATACGCAAACAATGAATCATGGAACACTACATCAAAAACTAAGGATGCACTGTATGGTGACTAACATAACATAATAAAAAAACTAAAAAAAAAGACAAGAGAAGAAAAAACATGGGAAACCTCTCTCTCTGAGCATACAGAGGGAAGCCATGTGAAGGCACAGCTAGAAAGTGGCCCTCTACAAGCCAAGGAGAGAGGCTTCCCCAGAAACCAACCCTACTGGAAACTTGGTCCAGCCCCTAGAACTTCAAGAAAATAACTTTCTGTTGTTTAAGCCACACAGACTGTGGTGTTTTGCTGTGGAAGCCCAAGCTGACGAATACACCCTTCTCCCCACTCAGAAATATAATAGAGTTCTCCCTTTATTTAAATTTTCCATGACATCTCTCAAAAATAGCTTTTCAATTTAAGAAAGTTTCTGCAATTTCTCACCAGAATTATTTCTAGAAAAGTCTATTTTGTTTTTATCATTATATAAGGTAAACCTTTTTTCTGGATATTTTCTAGCTAATTTATTGCTGATAAATAGAAAAGCTGCTCGTTTCATATATCTTACATCTATCTACTTTATTTAACTCTTATACAAGATAAATTCACATAAAAGCTATAGAGGAATTGGAAAATAAATGAATCATTTAACAGAAATCTTGTTAAAAACACATTGCCTTTATAAAGTTTTATGTAGTCAGAAATGGGCTTCAAATTTTCTCTGTCTTTAAGCAAAAAAAGCAGCAAAGGAAGAAACACAATTGGTTCTAACTTACTATAACTAGTTATTATTCACTTTTCCTACTTCTAAAGTCTTCCCTACTACTGAAAAGCCATTTTTTTTCCACAAAGTCTCATAAGAAAGGACACAGCTTCCTCATAAAAGAAACTACTGTGTTTTTTAACAGGCTATGCTTTAAACAGGTTAACCTCTCAAAAGAACAGACTGCAGTATTTTCAAAATTTCTACTTATCTTGGAGTTCCAGGCAAAAAGCTAGATTCAGAATCTTATTTCAAAAGGAAGTCACGGTATATGCACACACCACCCGGTTTTCCTTCAATAACAGGTTTTTCAGTGACTTGGGCTCACAAATATTCCGACTCAGCTCCTACATAGGGAAGCTTCTAGAAATTTCAGCTAATTACTATACCAGACCAAATAGTTCATTTTTCAGTTATTTCTCCAGAGATGATGCAACTGGTAGACATTCCATCAATTCCCCAAAACCACACCCACACTCCCTCAATCCCCAAAAATGGCAAGTCCAATCCTGTGTACATCATGGTCTTTGCCTGGAACCATTCAACAGTCTTCCTCCCTCCAATGTCATGATCTCATGATGAGGAGGTGTTTCCATGGAGATGTGGAAACCCATCAGTGCAGCAGTCTTCCTACAGAAATTTCTCTAGGTTTTCATCAGTTGCAGTGCCTAAAAGTAGACATTAATCCCTCTTCTGAAAGTATGCAGGAGTTAACAGATAAGAATACACAGTGATACAAAAGTCAGTGGAGAAACATGTATAACTTTTTCTCCTTATTTTAACTCAGTAACTCACCTTATATAATCATTCAATTTCAAATATATTCATTTCATTCCATTCATCTGCATCCCACATTCCCCTTCCTAAAACCAAATTAAATTTTATTTTATGTATAATTCCCTATTAAAGACCTAACATGTTTTTGTTTGTTCTCTTTACTTGTAATGGTCAATACAATATAATTTTTAAAGGAATTAATACTAGAACGACCATATTTTAAAACCCCATTGAGAATATAGTCATTGATATTATAATAGTCACAAAATGGGACATATGGTAGCTACACTGGGGTGAACAGCATAATGTATAAACTTGCCAAATTGCTAAGTTGTACACCTAAAACTAATGTATCATTGCGTATCAGCTATACTCAAAACAAACAAAAACATTGAAATGGATGAATGGATAAACAAAATGTAGTAGATAGCTACAATGGAACATTATTCAGCCTTGAAAAGGAAAGAAGTTCTAAGACATGCTTACAAGGTGGACGTATCATAAAACCATTACGCTAAGTGAAATAAACTACACCAAACAGATAAATATTATATGATACCACTTCTATGAGGTACCTAGAGTGGTCAAATCATAGAGACACAAAGTAAAATAGTGGTCATGGTGGCTGGGAGGAGGGGAGAATTGTGAGTTATTTTTTAGTGGGTGAAGAGTTTCAAATGTGATCTTGCATAACATTATTAATGTACTTGATGCCACTGAATTATACACCTGAAAATGGTTAAAATTGTAAATTTTATGTTATATATATTTTAATAAAAAATAGAGAAAAACAAACCCATTATAACATACAGGGAGTCACCTACCCTAAGCCTTTGGCACCCTACCATTTAGTTCTAGCCACATTTCTCCAACTAGACCATAAGATCTGGAACAATCTTGTGAATAAATCTTTAGATGTCAAACCACCAGTTTACCTCTCAAATAATAGTGCTCATTCTTCATACACGTGTTGACATTAAGTTTTGATCATCTTTTAAATCTTTGACTGTAAAACCTTAGTTTTATTTCAGCTTCTTGTTATTGCATTTGAAGATCTTTTCACCCATTTGTTGGTTACAGCAAAACAACTGTTCCTTACACACACTGTTTTTGCTTTTCTGACTCCCAATTATCAAGCTCCCCAGCCCCCCTAGAGTTGGTCATGGTTAAGCTCAGCCTGAACACCTCACCACCAGTGGAAATGTTCAGGCCTTCCTATTACCACTTTTCTTCCTAACACCCGTCTTCCATGTTATTCTTGTCTTCTGATTTTCCCTCCCTTCTGGTGGCCTTTGTGGGTTCTTCCTTCCTACTCATTAGTATTCCTTTGGGGTCTGCCCTAGACCATCTTCTCTGCTCACTGTACACACTCCAGACACACGGCTTCAAACATGGACCATATGTTAATGGCATAAGTGTGAAGCTTTGACACAATTCTTCCTCCTGAGCTCACCTCCTAAATGTCAACTAGCAAGTAGACCTCACGCACAAGCACACTATGTCCTTTACGTGCTGTGCATGCACCCCTGAACGCAGCATCTGTTCCGCAAACCTGCTTTGATCTTGTGTTCACCACCTCACCAGATACCAACATCTTCTACTCCATTATTCAAGAAAGAAATCTGGGACTCGTTGCCCATGATTCTTCTTCTTTTACCAGTCTGTCTCCCCACCTCAAATCGGTCACCTCTTTCCTAAATGTTTTGCAAATCTGGCCACTCTTTTGTGTTCCTGCTGGCACTGCCACCAAGTGCCACCACAGTCTATCCCTGACCTCCCCAAATCTCCTCTTTCATGCCACAAGCCATTCTCCTCACTAGAGCCAAAGCCAACTTCCTAAAACACAACTGATCAGATCACATCTTTCAAAGCTTCCCACTGTCTTTAAGATGCATTCCAAACATCACAATATACTTAAGAAAATCTGGACCCTTGGGGCACCTGAGTGGCTCAGTGGCTCATCTGCCATCCGCTCAGTCATGATCTCCTGGTCCTGGGATCGAACCCCGCATCAGGCTCCCTGCTCAGCGGGGAGTCTGCTTTTCTCTCTCTCTCTCTCTCTCCCTCTGCCCCTCCCCACTGCTCGTTCTCTCTCTCAAATAAATAAATAAAATCTTTTTTTAAAAAAGAAAGAAAGAAAAAAGAAAATCTGGACGCTTCTGTCACTTCTCCCAGCTCATCTCATGCCACTCCCCCGACCTGGAGGCGTCATCACCCTGCCCCCACACGCCTAGCATTCAGTCATACTGAACACCCTGCAGTTGCACAAATAAATCAGCCCCCTCTTGTCCCTCAGCTTTTGCACATGCAATTGCCGCTTCACGCGAGAAGGCACAGAAGGCTCTTCCCCAAGCCTCTTTCCCCGCTTCCTGCTCAGCATTTCAATCTCCACAGGTTGGCTACTTGCAATTTCTCTTCAGCTTCTGTACTGAAAGTCAGTCTCAGCTTCTTTTCAAAGCTGCCTCACTGTCCTGGCAGAAGCCCTCTTGTATAGCCTCCCTTTGAAATAAGCCCAGGCAAATCGTCTTCCTTTGGGTTCCATACCTATTGGCGGGACTCCAGTGCTGACCCACGCCAGCCTCAATTCCTTGCAAAAGCGGCTCTCTATCCTGCTGCCAAAGGTGGTCCATCCACCTCTCATCTTGTTTTCTATTTTCATGAGTTTGGCACCAGTCCTTTGTGTCCCCCAAACTCTAGGTGGCTCATGTCCAAGGCTTCTCTAGCAAGCTTCTCATAGGGCCTCTCCCTAAGCTTCAGGTTAGAGTCTCAGGCCCGTGACCACTTTTTTTTTTCTAAAGTGATTATCTTTTCTAAAAAGCTCCTCTCAACAGACACTTTTCCAATGAAGACATAGAAATGGCTACCAGACACATGAAAAAATGTTCAAAATCATTAGCCATCAGGGAAATTCAAATCAAAACCACCCTGAGATACCACCTTACACCAGTTAGAATGGCAAAAATGGACAAGGCAGGAGACAACAAATGTTGGAGAGGATGTGGAGAAAGGGGATCCCTCTTACACTGTTGGTGGGAATGCAAGTTGGTACAGCCACTTTGGAAAACAGTGTGGAGGTCCCTTAAAAAGTTAAAAATTGAGCTACCCTATGATCCAGCCATTGCACTACTGGGTATTTACCCCAAAGATACAGACGTAGTGAAGAGAAGGGCCATATACACCCCAATGTTCATAGCAGCATTGTTCGCAATAGCTAAATCGTGGAAGGAGCCGAGATGTCCTTCAATAGACGACTGGATTAAAAAGATGTGGTCCATATATACAATGGAATATTACTCAGCCATCAGAAAGAACGATTACACAACATTTGCAGCAACATGGACGGGACTGGAGGAGATTATGCTAAGTGAAATAAGGCAAGCAGGAAAGATAATTATCATACAGTTTCACTCATTTATGGAACATAAGAAATAGGAAGATCGGTAGGAGGAGGAAGGGAAGAAAGAAGAGGGGGTAAACAGAAGGGGGAATGAACCATGAGAGACTGTGGACTCTGGGAAACAAACTGAGGGCTTCATAGGGGAGGGAAGTGGGGGGTTGGGATAGGCCGGTGGTGGGTATTAAGGAGGGCACATATTGCATGGTGCAATGGGTGTTATATGCAAGTAATGAATCATGGAACATTGCATCAAGAACTGGGGATGTACTGTATGGTGACTAATATAACAAAATAAATATTATTTAATAAAATAAAATAAAATAAAATAAAAATCCTATTGCAAGAACACCTGAAGCTAAAGTGCTCTAAAGAACAACCGGAGCTGGCTGCATACAAGCCTTAAGTACTTGTATCAATACATTGAACAACTTAATTGGGGGTGGGGGAGGGATTGGGAGGGATTAGGAGGGAAGTTTAAGCAGTGATTAACAGATTAAGACAAAAAGCACATAGCTGTACCTCAATGTGGCTATTCCTTTAAATCTTGCTTTGCATGTTATTTTTTTTAAGATAAAGATATCCACTAGAAAAATAAAATAATAAAATAAAATAAAATAAAATAAATAAAAAGCTCCTCTCAGTCTTGTCAACCACCTTTGCAGGCTGGAGGTGAGTGGTCACCTAAGGATTCCAAACCAAGTTCTTGGCCAGCTCCTTTTCAAGTGCAGCATAGAGGACAAAGGAAAACTTTGGCACGTTGAAGGAACAGGGAGGACCTCTGGCTGAAAGAGAATGACAAAAGGGGGGAGTGATATGAAATGTAATGGGTGGGGTAGAAAGGACAGAAAGCCATTGAAAAGGGTTTCTATTTTATTTTTTTAAAAAAGGAAAACCACTGAAGTGTTTTAAGCAGAAGAGAGACATGACCTGCTCCCTGCTCCCGTGTCATAAAAGCCACCCTCTTTCCTTTGTGTAGAATGGAATGCAAAGGGACAAGAGGAAAATGAGGAGAAGAATTAGAAGACATCTTCGCGGCATGGTGGAGAGATGAGATATTGGTATCCGGCAAGGAGACCACTGAATGGGGTTAAAGCTGTGCTTTGCGATCAAACCAACAGGCATTGCTGGTGGATTGGATGTAAAAAATAAAGTTAAAGGAAAAATGAGGGATGATTCCAAGGATTTTGCCTGGAGCAATGGTATAATTTACTGAGATGGAAAGGCCAGAAGAAGAGCAGGGTTCGGGTCAGGAAAGAGTATTCAAAGTCTCTTTTGGCTATATTAAGTTTGTGGTGATGATTAGACATGCAAATGGAGAGAAGGCAGTTGGCGTCTAGAGTCCAGATATTCTAGGGTCCTGGTTATCAATTACTATGTAACAAACCATCCTCAAAATTCAGTGGCATAACTATAATTTTTCTTTATATTCAAGGATTCCAGGAATCAGCGACAAGAACGGTTTATCTCTGTTTCACGATATCAGAGACCTCAGCTGGAGAGACTCAAACAGCTGGGCATGGCTTGCATGACCGGGGGCTGGAATCTTTACTCACATATCTGACACTGAGCCTGACATGACTTGAGGGCTGGGCTCAGCTGGTATTCTCAATGGGAGTGCCCACACATGGCCTTTCCCTGTGACTTGGGCTTTCTCACTGCCTGATGGCCTTGGAGTAGTTAGGCTTGTTCATGTTGACGGAGGGGTCCAAAAGCAGGTGTTCTGGAAATTTTCTTTCTTTCTTTCTTTCTTTCTTTCTTTCTTTCTTTCTTTCTTTCTTTCTTTCTTTCTTTCTTAAGTGGGAACCGCATGACCTTTTGTGACCTAAGCCCAAAATTCATATAAATCACTTCCATGGCGTCGTACCTATTGGTCAAAGCAGTCACAGCAAGATTCAAAGAGAGGAGACAGAGATCCCACCTTTCCATGGGAGGAGTGCTAAAAGAATCTGCAGCCATACCTAGGATGCACCCAGATGCCCTACCCATGGTAAGCACCTAGAAGAGCACAGAAGGGCACTTCCCTGCAAAGCGAATTTTAGAAACCAGTTTCATGAAAGACAAGGAGAGAAAAGTCAGAGCCCAAGACCTTACATAGGAAATAGAGAAGAAAATGGCCATGTTTCCCTAACAAATGCCACAGAGCCACCGTAGTAGTTTCTGGAGGCTGGAAGAAAACTGCACCTGGTGGTTAGAGCTGTCGCCACCGTGCAAAGTGAACCCAGCCCTGAAGACACGATCCAGTAACCTTCTGATTTTTCTTCCACCGCTTCGGATACTCGGTCCGTGTCTCTTCCCTACCCCCTGCTGGTGGCTGGCGCAAACCTCAGAACGTTACCATTGCTTTGGACTCGTAAGAACAGTTTCATTTTCAGATATTCCAAAACCTGGGACAGAATCTGTTTGAAATATACATTATTTTTGAAAATCGGGTCGTTTCACACAAAAACCTAGCAGTGTGGCTTCTTTCGGAAAGTCGCAGGGCTGGGAACCCTGGACCTGCACTGCAGCAAATGTCAGAAGCCCAGGAGCTACCGCCACGGGTGGAAAAGGTGAAAGGGGAGCAGCGTGGGTCCTGCAGTCCCGCTCCCCCCGGACCAGCCCCGGGGGATGGCACACAGCCTGCTCCTTCACTGCCAGCCTCTGCCTTCCCCCTCCTCAGCTTACAGTCTTGCTCTGCTGTGCACCCTCTTGTCAAGGCAGATAACCCACCAGGGGACCGAGCTGTGGGCTCCTCGGAGATCCTCCACAGCGACAGGGGTGAGGCTCCTCCAAACTGACATCTGACAGCGACGGCTCCACCCAGACACTTGCCCTGCACCATATGTGGACTTTGTCCCTTATGGTAAAGGCAGGTCCTTATCTAGTTGGAGCCTCCCAACCCCCTGCCACACACGTGGCCCCACCGTGGGCTCCTGTGCGGTGGCCACAGGTAGCAGGACGGGCTCTTCCCCTGCGGCTGTCTCTCCTCAGCCTGTTCCCACAGGCAGCTCAGCCCTCCTTCCCTCCAGGAGACTTCGCACTGAGGAGCAGTGTTTCTCCCTTCACACAGACCCCCTCTCGATCTCCGAAGAACACACCTCAGATCACCCAAGAGCTCTTTCTGAACTTGCTCTGAGAGCAGCAGAGTGGGAGCAGACAGGTTTCTGCAGCCCAGACGCATCCAGCCGGGAGTGAGCAGGCTGCCTCCCCTTCCAGCAGACAACCCTGTCTCTGTGTGAGGCGCCCTGGGTGTCCCTTCTCTTGGCTTTAGGAATAGAAGCTCCCCTCTGCTCCCCACAGCACTCTCTACTCTCATGCATTCACTTGAAAGAATCTAATCTCTCAATGAATCATGAACTTTCTCTTATCTAAGCTGGAAGCCAGAGCTGGTCTGGTTAAAGGGCAAATTTGGCAACCTTTAGTAAGTCCTGCACTGTCCACGCTGGCACCTCTAGTATGCGGGCCCATCTGTCTCCTATCGTCCTCAGTCTAGAGGCTTGAGCTGAATGAAATTCTAAGACAACAAAGTCCCAGAGCACTCCTGTTACATTTTCTTTGATTTATCAATGTTGGACATTCTATTGAGCACTATCCATAGAACTTTCTACAATGATGGAAATGTTCTCCATCTGCACGGTGCAAAATGGCAGCCACTAGCCACATGTGGCTATTGAGAACTTGAAATGTGGCTAGTGAGACAGAGAAACTGAATTTTTAATATTATTTTAAGTAATGTAAGTTAAAAAACAGTCTCCTGTGGCTAGAAGGCATTGTACTGAATGGTACCATTTTATGTAGTAAGAAGACTGAAACTTACTACACGCTGGGTATATATTCACTGGTCTTCCGATAGGAACTTTTCCATACATTGTTTCATTTGATCCTACAACCATACAAGATCGGTATTTTCTCCATTTCTGCTTACAACTTAAGCCAGGAGTAATTCATAACCTGCTTCACCTCCTTTAGTCCTTTATTCAAATGTCATTTTCCTCAGATGGTTTTCCATTGTCATCCTAGTCAACACTGCCACCCCCTGTCCTTCCATGCTTATTTTTCTTGTGTCTCTTTTCACCACCTAATATACCAGATGCTTTGTAATTTTGTTTATTGTCCATTTACCCTAACTAGAACTTAAACCCAGTGAGGGCAGAGATTTTGGTCCCTCTCTTTCTCTAATGGATCCCTGGAACCCAGAACAGTGTTTTGTGGGTCCTCCTGGTGCTTAGTTCTGTTGAATGAATGGATGAGACAGGCCAGATCCTTCTCCATGTATGCCCTCTGTTCTGTTGAGGCTTTGCATGGGTTTGTAAGTGAAGATGGTCTAAAGCCACCTTCAGAGGCTGAGACTGGGGTCAACTGAACAGATGCTCCACATGTTTAAGAGAGAAGAATGTGGGTCCCTTGGGCCATTAAGGCGTAGAAGGGAAGAGAGGAGCCAGTGGGACGGCATGAGGCTAAGACACAACATGAGTTTGGGCAGCTTACGAAAACTCCCCAGTGGAGGGGAAGATGTTAAGGCAAGGCTAATAGTGTTTTCTTTGCAGCCATTTGCATTGCTGTTATAGAAATACAATATTCCCCAAATTTTAATTAAAGCTAACTCTATTCATACAAGTCTAGAGCTGTAGCCTATTAATTAATTATTCACTTTGGTGGAACTAAAGGAAGTCATTGAGTTTAATGGCTCCATCAACAAGGTATCAAACCCAGCACACAACAACTGATAAGCTGAACTAATTTGATGGAAATAGGCACCTCAAGACAGTGTGACCATGAGACGGACTCTAAGCCAGTCTGACCACTGATCCCCACACTCACACTCCAGAAATCCAGCTCCCTCCCCAACTTGATAGCATTTAATAAATGTGTGTTGGAGAGTTGAATTGGATTTTCACAGAGTGTGAAAGGAAGTTTGGGTCAATCTTACTTTGATCTCAAAGGCCAGAAGACCCAATATGGAAGACGTACAGATAAGAAACTATGTCTAGGAGAAATCAATTTCCTATGGTTCTATGGTGATTAAGCGTCCAAGCCAGGCTTCAAAACTAGGTCCATCTTAACTCCATGTCCGTGCTCTTTCTATTCGCCCCCACAGCACTTTGTGAAAGGACCTGGATTTGTGCCTAGTCATTGCGTACATTTGTGCAATTCCTTTAGTCCTTAAGTGCATACTTCATCTTTACCCTATTTAAAGTATGTTTGCAGCTGTCTGCTCTCCCAGACCCTAGTGAACAGAAGGTCAATCTATGAAGTGCTTATATGAGCCAAATTCTCCTACCTTATCTTAGCAACTTGTTCTCCTTAATTTACGTGTGCTCCACTCCTGATTCTCATAAATTCCAAACCCCATCCTTGATTCCACATCAAGCTTCCCTCCCAGATGCTAACTCATTTATCTGTCCAGCTGAAACAGAGCTGTTTGAGCAGATACCCAAAGTTCTAGGAACAGTATGGAAGACTTTTTGGGAAGATTTTATTTTCCACAACGGACCCCTCAAATGTCAGATGCAGAGTGCTGTAGGTGAGGTCTTCTAAAAACCAGATAAGAAGCTCAAACAAGGGGGTGCCTGGGTGGCTCAGTCGTTAAGCATCTGCCTTCAGCTCAGGTCATGATCTCAGAGTCCTGGGATCGAGCCCCACATCGGGCTCCCTGCTCCGCTGGGAGCCTGCTTCTTCCTCTCCCACTCCCCCTGCTTGTGTTCCCTCTCTCGCTGGCTGTCTCTCTGTCAAATAAATAAAATCTTAAAAGAAAAAAAAGAAGAAGAAGAAGAAGAAGAAGAAGCTCTAACAAGGCCCAAACAGGGCATTTAAAAATATTTTCTTCAGAAAAAAAATTATTTTAAAGGTACTGGTAGTGGTCCTGTTCACTTAAGTTTATCATTTAAGTCGAAGCGATCAAACATAAGTATAGTTATTTTACAAAGGACTATTCTTGGTGATTAACAGTCCAGAGCAAAAAGACAGTAAGTTTCCAAAGTGGACCAAAGAGGTATTACTTTAGAAAGACTACATTACAGTGGATATTTCCATATTGACTGGTGCTCTGGGTATTAACGGGATCTCCTTGCAAGAGATTAATATCACATCAGAAGCCTGCATATCAAGAACCATCTAGAAAATCATTTAGGTGCCGTCTCCTGAAAGAAGGAAATTGACTCTTAGGAAACAGCTGGTTTTCAGGACAGTGATTAAGTGTGAACCCAGAGGGGAGGAAGAAGACCACGTCTGCTGAAAAGACAGATGTGTTGAAAGGAGAAAGGAATGTGCTGCACTCAATTTTTAAAATCTTTTCCATTATCTTTTCATTTATACTTTAAGAGCAGGGTAGAAAAGAGAGATGAGGGTTGGGGTTAAGCATAAAGTCACACTTTGTAAACCTGAACCTAGGTCCCCACAGGGGCTGGATGGGAGGGTGGGACGATGGATGGCACGTCTGTGAGGTTCACTGGGGCCGGCTTCTCTGGGTATCTTGCCGCTTCTCTGCTTGTAAATTTTTCAAAGTCTCCAGCCTCACTGCTTCCACAAGATTCCTCTCCCCCACCCCTATCCTTCCCTTAACCTCAGATTGCTGGGAGAAGATCGACCCCTTAATCTGTCTACGCATCCCCTCCCTGGAGAGGTGGTGACCTAGCTGGTTGATAAATTTGGGAAGAACTGGTTGTCCTCTGCTGGGCATGGTCGTTCTTCTCAAAAGCGCAGTGGTTGCCCTCTGCCCCTCCACACCCCGATGCTGATGAGCAAGGAAGTCTATGCGGGTGGTGCGGTGCTGTTCGGAGGAAAGTTTCCACCTGGGAACCAGGAGGGGGGAGGGTTACTTCCTGCTAACAGGAAACAAATTGACCTGGCACACTGGCCTCATTCTGGACTTCCCACTAGGCTCGCACTCTAAGCTGTTCCTTCAACTATTTTTGATCAGTACACTGAAGGTTTTATTTTGGTTTTCCATCCACCAGCCCTTCATTTTATTTCTCTAATCGTTCACAATTCAGGAACAGAATAAGAAACGCCCCTCTGGAAGCCTGTGGGCAGCAGCATTAGAGACATGGAGAAATCAACATCAGAATAGAATATGTGACCTGGAATCATGTGGACCCGTGCCCTAGCATGGAGCCCCGGGATTTTAACTTTGGTGGCAGGTGGAGGCTTCTATTGGCCAGTGGGTGTTCACAGGAGACCAGATGGCCTGGGTGAGAGGTTTTAGACCAGCCTGTGAGCATTCTGGATCTGGAGGGTCATGGAGCTTCTGGTCCTTTACTCACCAAATGTGACTTTCTGTGGAGTCCCAACTGCCCTCCTTGCACCTTTGAAAAGGCTGAGTGAGCCTTTAAGCAAAAGGCATGAAGACCTCAGTAGAGGTGTGGGTCACCCCTCACTGAAAGTGTCATTTCTTCAGGGACTCAGAAGTTGTCCTGGCCTGATGCCAAGAGTCTAAAGTGACTTGGAGTTAATAATGAGACACACAAGATTACCACAGCATTTGCACCCCGTTTTGAAAGTCAGCCAATCTCCAGCCATTAGAGCAGTTATCCCAGAGAAAGTTGTATTCCCAGCACACAGTACGTAGCGTGCCCAAACCACACTCAGTGGTTTCTGAGATACGGGAAGAGATGGAGAGATCCCTTGTACCACCACCCCCCCGCCCCCCCGCCGGTCTGCCGATGCCATTATCTAAACTCTACTACCTGTGAACTTAAATTCAACTGGCAGGAATAACCCCGAGAAGGCCCCCTTTGGTGGACTGCAAGAAGCCTTATCAAGTGCGTGCAACGTGGCATCAAGTAAATGAAGTTGCAAGCAGCAGGCCTGTGGAGGCCCTAACACCCACAGCAGGCCCTCAGCCCAGCGGGCAACCTCCAGGCACCACTGCCGCAGTTTCCTGGGGGAAAGTACCCTTCACGAGGCTTTTAGGCAAACCTGGGAAGAATATGTGCTGCTTTCCAGCTGTTTTGAGGCAGCTGGATTCCAATGCACCAGAGAGGGCTGGCAAGGTTCTAGCTCTTAGCCAGTAGTGGCAGTCACCAGCACTACACCCACTGCCCCAAATGCCACTCTGTGTTCGGGCCCAAGGAGGGAATGGTGGAGGGATCAGTGTCGGGTGCAAGTGGCTTGTCCACAGTTGGCGCTGCACAGCTGAAGTCCACATAAAGGAGAAACCATCCCTTAGAGGCAGCTTTCTCAGGCCTCAACATTGCAAGTCTGCCTAAATCCAGAGTTTGCTTTTAGCAAATTCACTGGGCAAAGCAGCTACAGAGCTGTGCACTACAGCCCGGCCTCCATCAGCAACGTGGACTTCAGCTACCATCTTTTTATTTCTCAAATGGTCCAGACCATGCTCTGGACTGCCAATAGCTCTGAGCAGCTGCTCAAAGCTTGATATCAAGGCCTGATTAGAAGTTGAATGGAACCTAGTAGAGGTGACTCAGCAGATAAATCTTTAAAAATTAAGAGGATGGGGCACCTGGGTGCTTTGGTTGGTTAAGCATCTGACTCTTGGTCTCAGCTCAGGTCTCGAGCTCCGAGTCATGAGTTCAAGAACTGCACTGGGATCCATGCTGGGCATGAGGCTTGCTTACTTACTAAATAAATAAACAAACAAACAAACAAAATTAAGGACTAATATAGTACCTCCTTAAAAGCCCTAACACCCCCTTAAAAAAGCCCTACATCTCTATCAGAACACAGAGATTAAGTAAATCAGTAGTCAGGCTAAAATCTGTGCTCCTTAACTATCTGAGTGCTGGAAATATTTTTTTTCAGACATAATAAACAACGAAACATTCTCTCATACAAATTCCATAAGTCATACTGATTTTGATCAAAAGCCTAAAATCAGTAAATTCACATGAAAGGTGAGAAAATTGAAATGGAATGTACAACTCTATTCAATTAGAGGCAATTTTAGATCATTTTATTTATCTGTCAATTTATCACCAATATCTAACATTTATGGTTTTGCTACATTTGGATAAGCACATGAGAAAGAATGTAAATTAAATACTATGAAAGTTGCCTTTTAACGAATCATGATCTTAACAGGACATGGATATATAAATTTAGTGGTTTTATTGCATTATTAGAAAATTATATTATGAAAGATACAAAAAAATCAATAGATGTTATAATTTCTGTTTATTTCACCATCAGTATGCCAACTTTTACCATTATGGCTTTAAATTTTCTAACTGCCCAATAGATTTCAAAGAATAGTTTATCACATGCCTAATAAAACACTTAAAATATTTACAGATTCAAAATAGATGTTTCAAAACTGAAAAAAGTTCACCTGAGAATTCATTATAGCATTGCCATTTGTTCGATTTTTTCCCCAAGTTGTTAATGTGGCTAAATGTCCACATGCAACCTGTATCGTCATTTAACTCCTTATTTAAAATTGGTTAAGCATTAAGCTATAGTAAATTATGTTATTAAATTTACAGATGGAGAACCAAGATTTAATTTATAAACATATTTGTTCTGGAAGTAACAATTTCACAACAGATTATTGGCTATAGTTGTAGCATTCAAACAATGAAAGCAATTTTAAGGTAATGTTACTTTACTGAGTTAGACATAAGTGTCTTTCAAAAATCATCAAGCACTGAGAAGGCCAATTAATAGAATAAGGAACAATGATTACGTAAATATGCCCTATACAAACTGAAAACAACCTTTCCAAAATTCTGCATGAAGGAAAAGATATACACTGTATATACATAATCCTGTCATTTGTCCTCTTCGGCAGCCTTAAAAAAAAAAAAAATCAAAACAAACTTTCTTAGAAAAAACTTCCTTAGAAGTTAATGTTAAAATAGGCATAAATGTGTAATGCTATGCAATATATAGAAAATTTCCCCACCTTATGGCCGAAAAACAAAGATAAAATCTTTTCTCTCTCTGTCCCTCTGTATTACGATTTGAAAATCATGTAGGTATGAGGTAGTGTAGTTACTTGTATTACATGCTGGCTATTAAAGGTAATGCTATATTTTACAAAATATTACACTTGGCCAATAATCAGAATATCATTAAAATAAACCCTTAATGCTAAACTGTTTATATGTAGAGAGAAATTTAAACCAAGTATCTTAAAAATCATATTTAAATTCTGGAGACAACTAGGTTGTATCATAAAATATTAACCTTTCAAAGCAGTTATTTACAGGAGCAATTAAAGCAAAAGGTTATGTGACATTTGCACACACACACGGACATGACAACAACAGCTGAGTGTACAGTGAGGTAGGAGATCAAGGATTCCATTGGTTTGTCTAAGATTTTACATGTTGTAAACCAGAAAAGTTTTTATATTATTTTATATTTTGAAGTTAAAATTTAAAATTACAAGTATCAAAGAAATAGCTACACGGGGATAGTATAGAGATAGGGTATATACACACCACTCTTTCGTAGTATGGGATGCATTATCATAGGATTACTCTCCCTGACAAGTTCTTAAGGATACTTATAAAAGCCTCTAGAAAATAAGCAAGCCCAACTAGTTTTCTCTTACAACTAAGTCAATAACAGAGATAACATACAACCACTTAAAATATACTAGCAATATCTCCCCCAACCACCCGCCTCCCCACTGAAAAGGGTAACATTTGACAAAATTACTCTGAAATATTGTCTGGTCCCCATATGCTGTCAGGGCAAAGGTCTACTCGCTTCAGACTCACTCCCGCAGGATGGACGCTTGTCTCCTAGCTACCCAGGTCCTTCACTAGACTCGATGCAAGCGATAAAAGTCTCTCAGATACCTGATCTTGGTGAAACTCAGTACTTTCCAATCCAACACAATAAATTATTCCTGTGTACCCTTTAGGCTCTGCAAATGTTTCTGCCAATGTGAATATAGGCAATTTTTAGAAAAAACTGTTGAGAAGGTTCATAATCTATAGGTTTGACTCTCTAACAAGCCTGTAACTTCAGAATGGCTACGAACCACTGCAAAATGTTATGGGGTAGGCGCTGAGATTATAAAAGCTTTATTTTAAAACAGGACTGAAAACAAAGACCGATTACCAAATGCCCACGTCAAAATGATCGGTGTGCGCTTGTACACCAGATTCGGGGAAGAGAGAAAGATTACATCTGGTTTCCAAATTCGAACCCACAATGGAACAAGATTGAGTCTCATCCTATTTCACAAACCTGGACGGCTGTTTGTAGGTACATTTTTATCTGCAATAACGCTTTTTACTAGTAAACCACAGGACTTCAAAAATAGGATGAAAAATGAACTGCCACTCCTGATAACCGTAAGCAGTCTTCTCTCCCCGTGGTGCAAAGATGTCTGGTCTCTTGCAGGGGTGACCTGTGGGGGGAAGGCCAACAGACTGGGATTTTGGTAATCCCTACAACAAAGCTGCCAACGCGTCCCCTCACGCCACTGTATCCCAAGTCCTGTTCCTTCCAAAAAGGACAAGAATGTCAGGAAACAGATCACGATGGACCCAGATGTGGCAGAGACTGCAGAGAAAAAAGGAAGGAGGGAAAACGACACTTATCTACTGTTTGCACAGCCAGAATGTCTTAAGTTGACACCGCGGAGGAGCAGGGGCCCGCGCCTGAGGCCAACCGCGCGGCTGTCTGCCCCCTACTCCCCCCGGAGCTTAGGAGTCGCAGCGCAGGCCAACCAATCCTGCTGTTGGTGGGAGAAGAGCAAAGCTCCAGGATTCAGGCAAGACCACGTCCTTCTCACACTGCGATTCGACACAAGTTTTTCCCCATTAGTTGACTTCAAGGCAGAACTGAGCTCTATCAGCATTACGGGGAGGCATTTTCTCCTAAACCAGCGGAGCGCAGGAAGGTCAGATTGCGGAACTTCCGCGGGCTCCTTGCTCAGTAGGAACTCTGCAGACGCTTCAGGCTGTTAGGCTGCTGTTTGATACACTGTTTTCATTCTCAAATCTATTTTGCATACTGGGAAGACTTATGACTCAGTGATTCTTCTTTAAAACATGAGCTTTTAAAGCCTCACTGCATTTTCACGGGTGGTTTTTCGGGATCCAGGAGGCATGTAATTTCTGCATCTCGTGGAAATCAAGGAAAGATCAGGACTGACTGCAGAGGAATTCCCTTAACAGCAAACTACCAGGGGCAAAAAACAATATCGTTAAGAGACAGAAGCTATTCTACGCTTTATAGAATTCGGAAATGCAGTAAAACTGAGCGGTGTGAAGGACGCGAATGCAGGTTTACTCATCAGTAGTACATTTGTCGGTCATCTGCTGGCAGAAATCCGAGATGCCCGCCCCCGGGCGGCATGGCTCCCCGGGCCCCGCGAGCTCGGGCGCAGCGCTGGCAGCGGGCCGGGCCTCCTGGCCGGGCGCACAGCCCCCCGACCCGCCGCTCTGCGCGCTGCAGAGGCGCGGGCTTGGCTCGCAGGCGGGCGGCCCCGCTGCGGGCCCCTCAGGTAAACTCAAAAGGGACGGTAAAGCACGTTCACCGTCAGGAGTACTCTTCTCTTTTTCAGAAACCAGAAACGAGAGCGGGCAGTCTGACGCCGAGTACTTGGCGAGTATCTGGATCTGCTCGTGACTCAGAGCCGCTTCTTTACAGACTTGCTGGCACAGCCCCGTGAGGTTCTGCTTCGTCTCACCCAGAGTTGACAAAATGTGATCCCGCTCCTTCAGCAAGCTCTCCTTTTCATTTTGCTGCCAGGTGGGAAGAGAATACAAACACTCGTGGTTATTAGCGGCTCGACCAACTTTCTAAGGTAACCAAACAATCCTATCTACCGTTGTCTTCTCATTAAGTGAGATCACATGGAATTTTTACTTTCAACTCAGTTCAAAAATCTATTAAGTACCTCAGAGGCTCCTGGCCCCTCATCCAAAACTCTGAGGCCGAGATGGAGCTCGGGATTCAGAACTGTTCCGATTTTAGGAAGACGATGCGGACGCACACATAATCCCTCTAGCAGGGTCTGGGGGCAGTGCCCCACTGTCAAACATCCTCACTTTTCTAAATAAAACACATCAAAATATCAAATTATGCACAAAATGGGAGAAAGAAGGACATAGCCCGACGTCACTCCACATGAGTTTTCTGATCAAAATAGTTTATGCAGATTGTAAACAAGCGTCGAGCTGACACGTGAGATGGAACACAACCACAGAAAGCACAAGTGCGCCCACCGTAACTACGGCAACTCAAACTGTTGCGGGGCTCTAAGAATGACTCACAGTTGTTGAGCATTTACTTCATGCCAGCTATTGTGCTACACGCTTTCAGATATGCAGTCTCAACGATGCCATTCATGCAATGACTCTGCTGATATAAGTACTAACGAACCCATTTCAAAGATGGGACTCGGAGTTTAACATGCCCAGAGTCAGAAAGCTAGTGAGTGAGTTACTAAAGTGTGAAGAATTTGGGGAGGAATTTTGTTTCTTAATTATTATTTTTGGTGCTGTTATTATTACTATTCAATTTTTTTTTTATCCCTACAGGAAAGTCGACCACAGAATGTTTTCAAAAGTTTTCCTGGCTCCTGCCTTCCTGTCCACCATCACGGGCTGCTGCTACATCTCTTTCCATCAGTGTCCCACCTCATCCTTCCTATTCTACCACGGCATTGCTTCTTACCTAGTATGAGCTAGGAAACCAAATAATCAAGCTATTTATAAATTAAGAGTAAATAAACGTTGATAGAAGGTCGAAGGTTTCTCCTGTGCAATTCATGACAACTCTCTTGGCTTTCTGCTTGCTGGCAGGCTCTGGGGGCAGAGGTTGCAAGCTAACATTTAGATGGTTTATTTCAGAGTGATAATCCACAACGACCATCCTTTAAATAGATTCTATTCTGGAACAAAAATAGCTAAAAGGGTAAAAAGAAATTTACTTTATACAAAAGTGCTGCTACTGTTTTATGTAAAAGTTTTTCTAAAAAAATTACACGTGAATCCAATTTAGTGATAGTTTTTAAATATTTCAAGGCCATCTAATATTTTGGGAAAATGTGCAGTGAATATAAACTACTATATTTTTTTTAATTTATTTTATTTATTTATTAGAGAGAGAGCACAAGCAGAGGCAGAGGGAGAGAGACAAGGCAACTCCCCGCTGAGCAGAGAGCCTGACACGGGGCTGGATCCCAAGACCCTGAGATCACAACCTGAGCCGAAGTCAGATGCTTAACCAAATGAGTCATCTGGTGCCCCAAAGTACTAAATTTTATATTGTCAAGTAGTCTCCAATTTGTTCAGATTTTTATACAATTGTTCTATTTTGAAAAGATGGGTATAGGTCAAGAATATATATAATTTTTATATATAATTTTTATATATAAATGAATAAATAAAACCAAAATCAATGTTCAACAGTGTATTTTTGGTTACAGAAAGTTTGTCAGTTGTAGGCTTCTGACAAAATGAGTCCACAGGTACCTAGAAGGCAAGAACAGGGCCTACCTCTACCTGCCCAAGAAGGAACACATTTAATGTGATCAGTGCCCACTTCTTTTCATGGCCTCCCAGAAGCCAATCTAAATGAGGATGGAAACAAAGCTTCCAGAAGAAAATACGTATTTTTCCTAAGTCACAATACTCAGCCATGGACTCCTCTATCAAAGTTGGACGAGTCTCTGTTCTACACAGAAACAGATGAAATGGTTTTTGTTTTTTGTGTTTTTTAAGCTTTTATTTATTTGACAGAGAGGGAGTACAAGCAGGGGGAGTGTCAGGCAGAGAGAGAGGGAGCAGCAGACTCCCCACGGAGCAGGGAGCCTGATGTGGGGCTTGATCCCAGGATCCCCAGGATCATGACCTGAGCCGAACGAAGGCAGACGCTTAATTGACTGAGCCACCCAGACGCCCCCAACAGATGAAAAGTTAACTGCTGAATGGTCTTTTAAATTAAACATGGCTAAGCAAAATAATGAATGTTCCGAGCTTTCTCCCGGAAATCAGAACTGCTACTTAACCTACAGATACTACGAAGATGACAAATATTTTATAACTTCTGTGTCTTTAGAGAAACACCAATATGACCTTAAATATTCTCCCTACTCCTATCCCACTAAATAAAGGGTGATATGACTACCCTCTTTGTGTCCTAGGCAGGATGGCTTGCTTCTTTACAACTAAAACCAACAGGCACAACTCTGGAACTCAACCATGATTAGTTCTATAAATTAAGTGCTCCCAGCTTTTCCTCTGCACTCGAACTCCTACACAGGTAAGTTTCCAGGCAGTTACCTGATTTTTCCATTTCACTCTGATTTTAAAACACAAATTTACTTCAGTAATACTCATTAAATAAAAGTAATTCAACTTAATCGCTTCATGGTATCTTATTAAAGATACCTCCCAAACATACCACCAGCATCTACAATATATTTTCTACCATATATTTTAATCTTTTTACCTACTTCTATAGATTTTAATTTTTTTACCTATTTCTACAATATATTTTAATTTTCCTATAACATAATCGTATAAAGCACAAGTTTGAGGTTCTGTGGCTTTAACCACAGATCTATAAGAACAAGAAAACTGGCGTTCTGGTGCCATTCTGCATTTTTTATGACAACAAATTTACATCCAAATCCACATTTTCAACAGTTAGTATGCAATATTCACTCAAACATAGGAACTCTAAAATATATATTTTAAATATAACCCATCCAATAAAGATAAGGAATGAAAGAATTTGGCACCAAAAGGGCTAGCTGACAGTGACAATTTTTTAAGCTAAATAGTACTCGCTACTAGGAAATGGTGATTAATGATTCCTTATGAGGTAAAACCTCTAAATAGACAGGAGAAATATACAAGTGGCCCTTAAAAGTATAAATACAAATGCTCAGTTTCACTCATAAGAGAAACAAAAATAAAAGCCACTGTGAGATACCAATTCTCACTATCAGACTGGAAAGAAATCCCAAAGCTGACAACAAACTCCTTGCTGAGGCTGTGGGCAGACAGATACACAGATGCAGCTGGTGGGAAGGAAACTGCTACAACCTCTACTGAGCAGAATTTACTCAAATCTAACAATATTACATGTGTATTTACCCTTGATCCAACAATCCCACTTCTAGGAATCCATCCGAAAGACACATCTCCTTAAACATACACAAAAAAATGTACAAGGTTATTCACTGCAGTGTCCCAAGCATCCACCAATAAGAAACTGGTATGGCTACTGTGGTACAGTCACAGTTGAACAGATGGAGCTGTAAAAGGAATGACAACATTGGGGCGCCTGGGGGGGCTTGGTCAGTTGGGTGTCCGACTCTTGACCTCAGCTCAGCTCATAATCTCAGGGTCATGGAATTGAGCCCCACGGTGGGCTCTGAGCTCAGTACAGAGTCTGCTTGAGATTCTCGCTCTCCCTCTCCTTCTTGCCCCCTACCCATCACACTCTAAATAAATAAATAAATAAATTCTTTTAAAAAAAAATGACAACCTTTTTGAACTAAGGAAAATATTTCCTGGAAATCACTTCTCCCTCCCTCCCAGAAATCACTTCTTAAGTGAAAAGAGTGAAATACAGAAATGTATATATAGAATGTTTATGTAGCAGGAAGGGTACTAAGAATAAACATAAAATACTAACCCATTTTTAGAAAAGAAACACAAGGAAAAAATTTAGAGACTAATAAAAAGTTACCCATAGGAAATAGCTCTGAATAGGGTATAGGGAGAGGATGGGATCAAGACTTCTGAGTATAGCTTTTCTTAAACATAGTTTTAACTTCTGAATCATATCAATGTTTTATATATTCAAAAATTACACAAAAACAGTGAAGAGTAAATCACAGTAATAAATACAGAGACAAATTAATTTCATTGTATATCAGATTGCTAGCATAGACAAAAATTACTTCAAATAACTTTTAAACTTCAATACTATGGAATATATTGGAGGACAAAAAAGGGCAAACAAATCTTAACTTTTACTCCATCTGCTTATTGTTAATAGGAATATTGATGCTGTAATTTTGTGACTATTATATATAATATATAATTATATATTTTTAACATATAATCATAATTATTATAACTACAATATAGTTATGATATATTTACTATTTGCTTTATACTAATACATATAATTATATTTACTATTACTTTAACAACATATTTACTGTTTGTTTTATACTTATATATATGTAGTCAGTATATTATAAATATATGTTTGCATAAAGCAAACAGAAAATATATTAATATAACTGGGAGCCAAAATTTTCCCTGTAATGGAAAGAGATAAAACACAAACATAGAAGCAAAGACAAAAGCTCTATACTGAGAAATTTTTATTGACAATATCTACATGAACTTGTGATTTCTATTATACTTTTAACTTTATCAAAGCATGACGTAAATACTGAATGTACTCATGATTTTACACACGAACACACACTCGTCCCAGCTCAACACCACTCCAGCAATAAATATGCTTTCTTAAGTTTAATACCTGCTAAAAGAAATCAGGGAATTTTGGAGAAAGAAATGATTCCAAATCTTGGGACACAGGAGGTCCAAGATGAGCTTGTGACATGTTACTCCAGGTGGCACAGAATCACTAATGGGGTCATGTCAAAAGGACACAGCAGCTGGCTTGAGGGGCTCTTTCTGGCCAAGTTTGAAAAAATATCAACATCAAACACCGTGCCTGGGTGGCTCAGTGGGTTAAGCGTCTACCTTCGGCTCCGGTCATGATCTCAGGGTCCTGGGATCGAGCCCCACTTCGGGCTCTCTGCTGAGCAGGAAGTCTGCTTCTCCCTCTCACTCTCCCTCTGTGCTGTCTCTCAAATAAATAAAAATCTTTTAAAAAAATTAATAAAAATAAAAGAGGAATGTCAATTAAGCATGAGTATAAGTGGAATAAATGACAGAATTAGAAAAGTCACTATTTTTCAACATCCATGGTAAAGGCCACCAACATACACTAGAAAACAAAAAATGTAGGAGTAGTGGAGAACAGGATGTTCCTAAAGGGCCTAAGTAACACTCCACAGATCACTGAACAATTAACAGAGGCAAAAAAGATAATCTGGAAAATGATCTATCAATTCCCATCTACTCATTTAGGACACCCTGACAGCACGTGCCCCACCATGCCAATCAATACAACAGAAAGGACACAACACCAATTCACCTTTCATTTCAATTTGACAACTTAAACTTTCGCAGCTTATGTGAAATGGAAGAATGAGTTAAAACCAAGGGGAAACAATCAGACAATTATTAGAAGTGGGACATTTTAGGGAAATCTGGCCTGGACTCCTCAAAAAGTTATTGTGATTTTAAAAAGGCGGTGGGGGGCTCTAGATTGAGAGACTAAAAAGGCATAACAATTGGACCCTAGTTTGGGGAGAAAAAAAGTGTATCTATGACATATATTTGGGGAACAATGAGGGTAAATGTGAATAGGGAATACATATAATATTGAGGATTTATTAATTTTCACAGGTGTGATAAAAATATTGGTAAAGATATGTCAGAATGTCTGTTTTTTAGGAGATACATGTGTTAGCATTTAGGGGTGAAATGTCATAATGTGGTAGCTTTTAAATGATTCAGAAAATAAAAGAAGAGCAATAGAGACCAAGAGAAAAGACAGTGAGACCAAGATCAACCAACTGTGGTTAGAAAGAGACCAAAATGGACTGACAGGGAGAGAGACAAAGACAGACAGACAGACCAACCAACCAGAGCAGGACACATCTGCCCAGAAAGACCAACAGAGAAGAAAATGTGACAAAATGTGAGTAATTGTTGAATTGACATAAGGTTGTTTATTATATTATCCATTTCACTTTCCCTTGTTTTTATTTTTTCTAAAGATTTTATTTATTTGACAGAGAGAGAGTCAGCCAGCGAGAGAGGGAACACAAGCAGGGGGAGTGGGAGAGGAAGAAGCAGGCTTCCAGCAGAGCAGGGAGCGTGATGTGGGGCTCGATCCCAGGACCCTGGGATCACGCCCTGAGCTGAAGGCAGACACTTAACAACTGAGCCACCCAGGCGCCCCCACTTCACTTTTCTGAAAGCCTGAAATTTTCAGAATGCAAGGGAGGAAGACAAATCTCAAGAAAACATGAGAACACATATACCTGGCTCCCTGTGAGAATATAAGCATTTTATTGGCAAGGACTATCTCTCATTTATCTTTGATTTCCGGGTACCCAGCACAACATCTAAAATGCTTGGCAGATGCTCAAAGATGAGAGAACTACTTTTATTTCAAAATGCAACTATAAGATTGAGCCCTGAACATGTACTGAGCAATACAAAAAGCTTCCCATCCCTGATGGCATGTGATCTTTGCACTAGTCCTGAGGGAGATGCTATCCTTATACCCATATCACCAATGAGGGAATGCGGGTACTAGAGGTAAAATAATTTCCCCAGGCCACAAAGCTACCAAATAGCCAGGCAGAATTTCCAGCTGTTTGACTCCACAGCCTCCATCTGAACTCTGTGTTCCAGTGCAATAGTCTCTCAAATTTTAATGTGCATAAAGATTCTCCCTGGAATCATTGATAAAATGCATGCTTCTGGGCCCCTCCCACAGCTCTGGGGTGGGACTAAAGAACGTGCATTTTATTCTTCTATTGATTATTTTTTTAGGAAAGTGCATTTTTGAAAGGACATCCCCAGATAACTCTGATGCCAATGGTCCACAGACCACATTTCAAGGTGTGCTGCTCAAAGGTATCACAGAATGGCAATGGGCAAATTCCAGAAGGGCCCAGTGGGTGTGTTTGGAGATGGCAGTGTGCATGTGGGTAGAGCAGCCAGTAGCATGTGGTTTATTATTAACCAGTACTAGAACAGGTTTATTTTTAATAAAATAATGCAATCTTCCCCACAAGATGCAAACTCTAAGGACAGATGAGGTCTCTGTACTCCTATACGATCACAACAGACAGCGGCAATGAAACAAAACGATGTCGGAATTCAAGGGCTTTTGTGAAGATTCTGATTTCTGATCACTTATAAGTTGATTTCAATCAATATTTGATTCTATCTAAGAGAAATACACTTCGGTAATTTTTTTCTTTAAAAGCTAAGTTCCTTTCATTTCAGGGTTACCTTTCCTTGAGTCCAAATGATATAGAAATATAATATTTCCTATTTTCTGAATTAATGTTCCGAAAAAAAAGAAACATGGACCTTGTAAAGAATCCTATAAAGATAAGAGCTTTATAAGCCAAACACAAAACAGAAGTTGAATGATTCTTGAACTTTGTTTATTGGTTAAAAAAAAAAAAAAAGCCATGTTATTGGTTTATAGATTATACATATTTAAAATCATTATAGTAAATGCAATGCCAAATCAATGCCTAACCTCTAATATGCTATCAAATTTTAAACATATGTTAGAAGTATTTACCGTCAATTTATCCACCAAATAAAAACATGTCTTTCTTTTTCTTCAAAGGTTCTGGTTAGATTCTGGCAGGACTTCTTGTTGAGAAATACAACTCATTAATTTATTGAATTCGAACTAACATCACCCTTTAGCTTTCCCAGCACATTCAGACTACCGAAGTGTTTTTTATACATGATCATTGTTCTATGGACCCACCTTGAGGACATTTTAGAATTACTATTCTTACTGTAATCAAAACACTTTTTTTCATATGTTGATCCATCAGTCTATTATGCTATTACTCTTAGAACAAACTACAAAAAGTTTATAGCCAATAGCCAAAGACTAAAGCTTACTAAAATATAGGACCCTTCATCTGAATATTTACTGTAAATATTACCAAGGCAATATTTACTGTGCATTTATTTATGTTAACCTAATCAATTATTGGCTATATTAGCTCAGCTGTTTAGTTATGAAACAAGTAATTTCCCTTAAATAGGTTTGCTAAAATACCACCCAGACTGTAAATATTGGGAAATACTGCTTGTCTACTGGCCATGTTTCCAAAGAGTGTCATCTCAATTGGAAAAAAAAAAAAAAAAAGAACGAAAACAAATCTGTCACAGTCCTCCATATTCTCAACTCCCCATACTACTAAATACAAACTTGTGATAGAAGTGTGGCTGTAACTACTGTTGGTCCTTCTCTCTTTACAAAAGACAACAAGACCCATAACACCACCCAATAACCAGGGTCTAAATTCCAAGTAAACTTCTTAACATAATAAAATACCTTAAGGCTCAAATTCTTTTACTTCTAGGAAAAGGGCCAGCTTTCTTATTCCTATAAGCTAATAAATAGCTTTCTCTGCTTACTTTCACCTGAGAGAGACATCTGTGGCAAGAATGAACTTTACAAGTGCCCCTGACCCTTTTCAACTGCAGTGAGCCCGCATAAATCACTAGAACTGCGAGCAGTATGAAGGACCGAGCAGAGTTCAAGGAGCTAAAACACAAGGCAAGTCACTCAGCTTAAAAAAAAAAAAAAAAAAAAAAAAGCTAGCATGTCTTCCCTGGTGATACTGGGGAGAGGAATGAAACTGGGCTGAGCTCAGACTGGTGCACAGCTGGGTGAGCAGATCACTGGCAGGCTATCTGCTCGGCTTGCCCAGAGCTGGGCTCTCGGCAGCCACGTTGTTGCTATTTGTCCTGCTCTCTTGTCCCAGAAGAGGACAAGAGCCGAAATAAGCCAATTAAATGCTCACCTCCTTGGGAATTTAGAACTGAAAGTGTAGTCTCCATCCGAACTAGACCCTGGAGGAGAGCGAAACTATTCAGGAGCCAGGCTGCAGCCACTCTCCCCGTGTGCACTGAGTGGCACACAGAGCAGGTGCAGAGAGACGGGCTGACAGAGAAGATTCTCTGGGTTCCTGGCAGTTTTCCACTTCCTTGTTCTATGCTACTTACAGGCCTGCTCCATTCTTTGGCTTCTATGTGAGACACACCTATATCCTTACAACATATGCATTCATTAAGTCATTCATTCATGCTTCAGATGGTTTGTTTCTTACAGCCAGTGTCCAAATTAATGTAACAGGTAAACAGGGTACTGACCATAAACTATGAGTAAGTTTTTATTTTTCCACCCTTCTGAAGGTATATAAAGCTGGTTTTTTATTTTTGCTTTTGTTTTTCTGTGATGCGGGCAAAGAGGGATTCAATTGAGGAAATCACAACGTTATCATGACAACCAGGTACAGGATCTCCTGGACAGGTTGTTTCTTTTTACTAAAATATTGCTGTACTAGAATGTTTGTGCTTGAAGACTTGCTACAATCACAATTTTAAACTTTCACCAATAATTAACAAAGACTCAAAACCAAATATTCAAAGAATGTTTTCACTACTTCTAGGTGCTGGTGCCCTGCTGTCTCTAACCACAGTTGTCTTGTTTCATACAATGCTTCCTTCCCGCAACCACTAGGGAACAGAGAAACTTGGGTGCAAATTAATCCATTTTTCAATTAATTTTTGAAGCTGGAATAAATAACAAGATTCAATAAAGTAAGCATTCTTCTCACTTAGAGTCTCATTAGATCTTAAATTTTCTATTCATACCAGCATATGAGTTTTTTTCCCTTAGATGAAAGATCCAAGTTGTTTTATTTGTTCTGGTATCAACCAAAACAAGTTATTCAAGTTTACAGCTCATTTAAATGAACAACTGGAACATTAGCTTTTATAGATCCCAAACACCGCACAGAAAAATTAAAGTGTTTCATCATTTTTTAATCTTTACTCAACCACTAAGAATTAGGTAGACAGTAGGGCGCCTAGGTGGCTCAGTCGGTGAAGCATCTGCCTTCGGCTAGGGTCATGATCTCGGGGTCCTGGGATCAAGCCCCACATCATCGGGCTCCCTGCTCAGCGGGGAGCCTGCTTCTCCCTCTCCCTCTGTGGGCCCCCCACCTCGTGCTATCTCACACTCACACACACACTCTCTCTCTCAAATAAATAAAATCTTAAAAAAAAAAAAAAAAGAATTAGGTAGTCAGTAAAACTATCCTCAATTTGTATATCATTAAAAAACAGCACCCAGAAATAGTTCTCAATGTACATATTATAGCGTATCACACTAAACGAGTAGAATACTCACGTAAGTAAAATGGTCTAGGAAAACTCATTTTCTTATTTCTTAAGCTTTCTAAAAATGTCATATAGCTTATTTTCTTAAAATGCTAATGGGTAAATTTTGAAATTAATGTATAGTTGAGCATTATAGCTGACTTAGGAACTGAAATTGCGATTTCCTCTATACAAAAGAAAGAATGAATGAACAGGGTGGAATTTAAGTAACGACGAACTTGTCTACTCACCAGCTTCTCAATTTCTGATTCAAGATTCTGTATGCAGTCAAGTTTCCTCTTGCGACAGCGCTGTGCAGCAATCCTGTTTTTACTTCTTCTTCGAATATCATGGATACAGTCCAGTTGTTCCGGAGTCAGCTTGTGCATTTTCAACAAGGATTGAAAATCATTTCGAGAGAGTGAAATTATTCGTTGTGCATTAAATGGCAGTTTTACCTAGAATGTAAAATAAACATTAGTAATTGTTGCCGTACTATGGAGTTATACTTAAATCTAGGAAGAGGAAGATATACATCTATATTTTCCAGAGAACGTCATTTAGACTTAAAAAAAAAGACCTCTATTTCCAATTTCTATGTAATCCCTTATAAAAAAGACTGATAATATTTCTAGACTATTTTAGAGGGTTCAGAAGACAAGAAAATTGAGAAGCATATTTTTTTTAGCAAATTAAAAATATTAACACAAATATTCATGTATTTAAAATAAAAAAAAGAGAATTTAAGTTCCTTTACTGGGGTATGTTAATAACCCACAGATATCTTTAAACCTCTTTCTAAAGTGTTTTTAATGTGTTTAACAAAACCAAAAAAAAAATCTATTTTATACTTTGATTTACATTACACAGTAATGTAACACTGATATAATTACACTAGTAATTTCTAAAGCATTTCAGAAAATTAAGTTTTCTGTCAAGAGAATATAGTTTCACATAACTCAACTTAACAATCTGCACATTTCATACTCCATTATAGATATGGTTAGAAAATCCTTATGAATATTTTAAAGTCATTTTCAACATACTTAAATTTGGAAAAAGGAGAAGATAATTTTTTTAAATAAACTGAGAATTATATTAATTATCAAAAATGCTTATAAAACACTGATCAAATTTCTCTGGCAACCTACTTAATTTGTCTTTCAAACTTAGAGAAGCTAGTTTTATAAAATGCTTTACAATTTCTTAAATATTTTATTTTTTAACATTCTTTCCATAGTTCCAACCACTGGATTTATAAATGCCATAAACAAATCTACAGCGATATCTCATGCATACATATTACTTCTTAATTAATCATCAACTATCTCCTTCCAAAGCCAAAGGTGGGGGGTGGGGAAGAACCTCTGTCCCTCTTTTAAATCCATGTCATCCAACAGCTAGAAAACTAAAGAAAATGATAAAGAACCAACAAGACTTTATTATCACTGGAATTATGGTAATGTTTTACAAAAAAGCAGCTATCAAATACAAACATTTGTACACAAAGTACACAGATCATGCTTGGTAAGGTTAATACCATACCAGCTACATGTAACTCATGCCAAATTATTAAGACATTATATTAACGGCTAAAATGTCTAAGGGAAAATAGGGAAAAAAAATTAATGGCTCTGAAAAACTAAGGCAAAGAAAATTCAGCATAGAAGCCACATTCCTACACCTAGTCACTAAGTCACTCCTAAGTGACTAGTCCAGAGATCCTGTGGCAATGAGTAAGACTGGAATATATGTTGCATTTTTCCAGGAGGTACAATGTAACAATCAGAATCTTTTTTTTTTTTCCCTCTTGGGACATGGTATTTGACTAAAACACTTAAAACAGCCAATGTGTGAATCCACTCCAGGGCAAATATAAAAATACCTGCTTGAAATATATGAACACAGAAGTCCTTCAAACTTCGTCACACTCCTTTGGTACTGATCACATGGTCTATGGGTTTCCTCCCCCTTCCCGGAGCCTGCTCATGTGTCCCTAGTGGTGTAACAGGAGCTGACCCAGAGGGAATCCTGATTAACGGTGGTAAAACAAGGACTTAAAGACACACACATTTTCCCCTCACCTCACATTCTTGTTCTCTGGCTGAACAGGGTTCGCTGTCACCTTCAGTATCGGTCTCAGAGTCATCTCCCAAGCTAATCACACAAGCATATGGGCAAGGTTCCTGTTGGGGTTCTGAAACATACTCATCGTTTCCAATTTCCAAATTGCTTGAACAGCCTTCAGTACTCAGAGTACTAATAAAAGGGCAGTTGACAGAACTCAGCGTTGTAAAAGTCCTCTGACCCGGCTCTGGGCTCTCACTAATCCTGATACCTAACCAGGGACACTCAGACCGTTTCTGTGAATAAATCTGTTCTGAACCATCTTTGGCCACAGCAGGTGATAACTGCATTTGGCAAGAAGAGTCTGTGCTGCAAATGTCACTCCAGAAGCCTTTTGCTAGGTGTTCTGCCACTTCTCGTTCCACACTACTCCGATCGCTGGAGGCAAGGCTACTATCTTCCCTGGGGCCAGAGTCAGATTTCAAATGTAAATCCTGACTTTCACCAAATGTTTTCTCCTCTCGAACCTCTGTACCTGACAAAGGCTTTTCTGTTAACACTGCTGTGTTTTGCATTCCAGCAAAATTCAAGTCACCATATTGGTCGTATGTGTGTAAAAGAGACAGAGAATAGAGCCCGTGAGGGTCTGCGGAAGAATTGTGGGGGAAAGGAGTCACTTCTGATTTTTCTGACGGGCACTGAGAAGCAGGATCTTTCTTCTTGGTTTCTTCATGTTCTGTTGCTAATTTACTTTCTTCACATTTTAAAATCACCTGCAGATCTGCACAGTCCTGGACTCTTCCCAGACACTCATTTTCAGATGTCTCATTCGGCTGAACAGAAGAAGCATGAACGTCTTTGACACTGGATTCCACAGTACGGACCCTGTCAGTTCCAAATGCTTTTTGGAATTTTCTGTATTTGGGGCATAAAGATGGCAAAGCCAGAGCAGCATCCTTCTCTAAGCACATGGATTCACAGGTTTGACTGGCACTGTCTTGTAGAGGAGATGATACTTTTGCATTTGCTTGATACCTATGCAGTTTCCACTGAGGAGTCTGGACATTTTTATTTTCCAAAAACTCCTCCACTTCATCAATTTCTAAATCCCTCTGGTCCAAAAGTGAAAATTTAAGGTCTGATTTTTGACAGTGTGATGGGATACATTTTTTTCTTAGGCATTCTTGCTGGTCAGCAGTGGAGTCCAAAAACTTAAATTTGAGAAACTGAAAGCAGGATTCCTCAATGTCACGTACACCTAAAAATTCCACACACTTGCACACTTCATCCACATTGTCCTTACTTAAAATCAGTTTGGCAGTGTAGGCAAACTGAATTAAAGGTTCAAATCCTTTAACTGTCACCTGTTAATATATAAAATAAAAACAAATGCATCACTTGAAAGTGGTCTAGCAGATAAATAAAAGTAGAAGAGGAATAGAGAGATGAATAACTTACTTGTGATCATTATAAAAAAAGGTCTTTTAATTTGGTAAGTAAAAATATTCTTCTAGAAAATGCAAAGCTAATTAGGAGTCTGGAAAAGCATGCCTAACACACCCCATTCATTAGAACCATACCCTCCACTTGATAGATTCCACGGTTAAAGACACATGAATTACAGTTTTACTCACATGAGATAAAAACATTAACCACTGCCACTATGATATGTGTTGCTACTTTTTAAAAACAAAGGCTAACCCATAGTTGGCCTTTATCATTTTCTTGGTATTACCTTATTCACTGACCTCTGCCACAGAAGTGACAATCTGTTGATTCCCCAAACTGATGGGTGACCGGCATAAGCTAAACCGTAAGCTTCGTATCCATCACAGAGTAGCCCGCACAGGCCTGTCATAAACAAAGAAGTTCTACATACTTTCTCCAAACTCCTCTTAACAACTGCTATTTTGTGTCCCAAGGCTCAACACTCTTCCAGTTGCAGTTACTCACTAAATAAAAGCAAGCTATTCTAATAAGAGAAGTGTAACCTGGACCTCCTGGGCCTGTGAGAGCTCTCTCGGAGGCAGGACATAACAAGGACGGAAACATTTAGGTGTTTGAGCTCCACAACAGGCTGGTGAGAAAGTCATGTGTAAAACCAAGCTCTAGAATTATGACATGAAATCATCTTTTGTTTACCAATACATAGAAACAATCCCAAGAAAGAAGAAAGGGGGAACAGAACTCTTACAGAGCACCTGCTTTCCATGAGGCAGTGTCTTAGAAAAATGGATGATTTCTAGAACCCTAAACCCACTCAGTTTCCCATCACAGGGAAAGGCCCAAAGGGAGAGAATGTGACATAGTGTGGCCATGACTCTGAGCATGACCTCTCCCAATGTCTACAATCCACTGGTTGTACCCTGCTTTGGTCATTTTATCAGAAAGTCACATAGGGCCACCGGGGTGGCTCAGTCGATTGAGCGACCAACTCTTGATTTCGGCTCAGGTCACGATCTCGGGATAATGAACTCAATCCCCTCCTCGGGCTCCATCTGGGCACAGAGCCTGCTTAAGACTCTCTTTCTCCCTCTCCCTTTGCTCCTCCCCTATGCACATGCTCTCTCTCAAAAAAGTAATATAACAGTGGGTCAAGTTCTTCAACTGCTCGATAAACGTTGTTAACTAACATTCAAAACTAACGATTCTACGTGTAAAAATGTCATAATTTCCAGGTAAAAAGTTAAAGAAATGAGTTGTTGCAGAACCCGGGAATTGCTCCTCGGCCTCATGACAGGAAGGACACTGTCTTATTTTTAACTTCATAAACCATAAAGAGATTTAATTAGGTTCAATTAAATTAAAATCAGGGTGACTTCCAGAAACATGGACCTCTGTCCCACCTCTTCTGGTAGAGTAATGTTAAGCTCTGCATCAGCCTGGCCTACGAGTCTCGAGTGCAGGTAGCTGCTGCATGCCGCCAGCACAGACCGGTGGGCACGGAAGCGCTGGCCCTCCACGAGGACGGTGACGTCACACAGCACGTCCTTCTTCCGCTGGTCGTTGAGGCTGAGCAAGACATTGGTGCTGTGCACTGAAGATTCATAGGCAAAAACCGCGTTCTCACTCAGAGACATTCTGCGTAACAAATGGTGCCGGGAAGTTCAGTGAAAGCATGCTTCTAGTCGTCATCAAACCTGCAAAAACACATGCACGACTTCACTTGAATAAAGTCTTGTTAAAAGTATTTTTTAAAATGACAGTGTCAAATACAAAATACTCATCACAAAAACAAAAATGAAAACGAAAGCCTCTAGAGAACCTATACACATTTATTAATTTATTTCATTTAAAATAGGCTCTTTCACAGCCATTTTTAGTTAGTTTTTCTAACTTCAGAAAAAAGGATCTCAGGATGAGGGAGGGAAGAACTTTTTGAACCAAGGATTTCATAGCTCTCTGAAAGCGAAACATTTCACCCTGAGGAAACACCTCTAATGAGCAAACAGACTAGGTCTGGGAAATTTCTGGGTGGCATCCCAATCCTGTTGCTTCATGATGTTAATGGGCGTGTGCGTAGTTCCTCAGAGGTCACCCTTGGGATGGGACTGGCAGTAGAACAGGCATATGGCATTCCAGCATTCTCCATGCCCCCCTCCCCAACACTGACAGCCGGTAGGAGGCCTTGGTGCTTTATAACAAGGGACACATTCTACATAAGGTAAGGTTCCTCCAACATAAGGAAGAAAATGACTTGAGAAAAAGACTCAAATTTGTCAAGCCAGGTCTTAATGAGTCTTTTTATAGAACAAGTCTTACTTTACACTACAAAATGGAGGCAACAAGTACAACTATTTCATCATTAAAAATATGCTTTACCATACACAGAAACCCTTAGTTTTCTCAAAATGTTCAAACGTAAGTTATCAAAAATGTGTTTTAAAATATACCCTATTTTAAATATTGTTTTAAATATTATGACATACAATAACCACCATTTTTGATCATATACAAACTACTAGCAAAAAAGGATAGCCACGATACATGTACGTCTACGTATTTCAATCATGTACTATTCGTACATATTACTTAGAAAACACACAGAGACTGAAAGTAAGAAATCAAAAGAGAAGTTCCAGTATTCTCTTCCAGAGCCCAATGGCCAGCGGTGAGCACCCCCAAGGTGTGTGTGCATACCCCTCTATGGCACGATGATAAGGCTGAGAAACTCCTCACAGGTATCATCCCTGCCATTCACTTTTGTTCTTCTGAACTAACTCACTGCCTGAAACAAGAAGGTCCTCAAAAGTTCAGTGACTGAATAAACGTTATTGTTTCCTGATTCATTATACTCCAAACAAAAATGAAAGGAGACCAGAGGACTACTAAAGTTCAGGCACACCGGGCCCAGATCACGGGTGACTTCTGTCTCAAAGACAGGTTGTTTTACTGACAAACACATGAAATGCATCTATGAATTCTATCCTACTTATGTGTTTATCTTTGAAGTGTTCGATACAGCTAAAATGTTAAGTTCCTCAGAAGTAGTCAATGAAAATAAAATGTCTCATTATGGGGCTAAACTCTACCGTAGGTTAAGGCTCACAACCTATCATCAGCATACCACATAAAATCATAGCAACTTCAAAATTCGGTACTAGAACTAACTTAACTTTTGGGTTGTGCCCATTCGAAAGAGTAGTAAATTCCCTTTAACAATTAGTCTTAATATTTCAGTTACCAACACAAGGAATTAATGTTAGGAATAGTAAGGAAGAAACTATCAAAGAGATCATGTACCCTGTGTGTGGTACCACACAGACCACTGCCCTCCACTTTCTCCAGGACTATGTACCCCTTCCCCAGCCAAGCCAGACTCAACAGCTGGCCTTTGTCCTGCACCCAAGTTCCCAGCCTCTTCATTTTTTTCTGGCATCTGTCTTGCAAACCCTTACAACTAGACTCATCTTACTTTTACATCTCGTCATTCTGCCGAACACCGCACAGCCAGGCAAACTATAAAAACACGTAGGCTGGTGTCACTATAAACTCACGGTCTCAGCACTATTCACCAATTCTTCTGTGTGCCCCGATATCCCGTTCTCCACAACAGCCTTCCAAGTAGTCACTTTTCTCCTCAATTAGTGTCTCCCCCAGTAGACAACCATAACTGGAATCCAATCTCAGAAAATATTACCCCCTCCCACCACCTCCACAGTTCCCTCTCCTATTGAAAACAGTCCCCAATGTCTGCTCCTAACCTCATACCATCCTTGCTTCTCTGGAATCCAGTACTGTGTCTTAACACTGTCTTCTCACATATGTCCAAACTCTCTCTCTCTCTGCGAGCTTCTTCCCATTAGACTTTGCTCATAAACATGCTTAAGTCTCTCGAGAAACTATCCTAAAAACACAAAAAACTAACAGCAAATATTCATAAAGCCATCATTCTGTACCAGGCACTGGCCTGAGGTGCTGACACAGCTTATCTCACCCACTTTTCACTATAGCCCTATGACATGGATGCTCTTATATCATCCCATCCTTATAGATAAGGAAACTGAGGCTCAGTAAGAAGTATCTTGGCTGTGGCCAAAAAACCCGTAAGATGAGGAATGAGGATTTGTACTAAGCCCTGACTACTCCGTATCTGTCTCCAGCTAGTATCCGCTGAACACACGGTGTAGAAAGTCACTGCAGTACTATGGGGAGCAGGTATTACTAAAAGGTTGTGCATGAAAACAGGGAAATGGGCCTCCCAGAGAGCCAGGAGCAAATGAACTGGACCTGAACATCAGAAAGGGGACTCTGGACTCTTCAACACTGCAACCTAAAGGTGCCCTGGTTCTCAAGGGAACTACAGCAAAAACAGTTTCCGTACCTCCACTTTAGAGCTGCTGTCAGTCCACATACGTGTCCTTACTACTCACCTCGAATTCCAGAAAGAATTTACTCTTGGCTCAGCCCTCCTGTTTAGGCAGTTTGGGGTGACAGATCACTTCATAAGTTCACGGCCAACTTACAGATTTGCTATGAGACACAGATTTGGGTGATAAGCCAACCTCAAGCCCCAGCTGCAGCTGAGAGAAGCCAGAGACCCAAACAGTACAACAAACAGCCACTCAAGAGGACCCAAGAAGTGTCTCACTCAAAGTAGACTGAGCATATACACATGCCATGACTGATCTTGCTCCCCCCAGCACCCTGGGACTCATCCCGACACCTTCAGCCCCTGTATGCAATCTCTCACTGAGACCTGCTACTTCTGCCTCTAACCACTGAGACCCGCTTCTCTCCATCTGCACTGCCACAAATCTAGTCCAAGACATCACTGGCTCCTGTCTAGACAATGCTGCTCAGCCTTTTGTAATGGCTTCTAAGTTCACACATGTACAAATATATTAAATAAAAAGTGAAATTAAGTTTCACATATCAATATTTTATCCTCACTAGCACAAAGTATTCTAATTTCTATTCTGTTCTATTAAAAGAAAAAAATCCAGTTGTGATCTACTCAATTTCAAGAACCACTAATGGACCATCATCTCATGCGTGGAAAACACAACCCAGTGGCTAACACACAGGGCCTAGAATCACACACTATTTAGGTTCAAATTCCAGCTCTGCCATTACCTAGCTATATGACCTTTGGGCAAGCTGCTTAACCTTGCCAGGTCTTGGTTTCCAGCACCTCACTGGATTGTCATGAGGTTTACATGGACAATGAGGGTAAATGGTTTCGCATAGTGCCTGGTCTATAGCAAACAAGTAAGAAATATCAGCTGCTCCTAATAATGATAATAATAACAAAAGCTTCGTCCCCCTCAAGGCCCTCTAGATGCCCTCCAATTTATTCTCCCACATCGAAGTGATTTCTCCCTTGCCGAAACCCAACGTTGTCTTACAGATTTCTTATGATCAATTCTAAATCCTTAGCCTATCCTCCAGACCTGCATTAATCCAGCCTTGTCTCAAACTTTTGTCTCCCTCTCCTGCTATTCTCTAGCCTCACCATCCTTTCTTCCTGCCCCAGGGAACCAAGCTCCTCTCGACCTCAGGGCCTTTGAACACACTGTGCCTCCTACTTGCACTTCTCCTACTCCTCAGCTGACTAACTCCTCCCTCATCTTTTATATCTCAGCTTAAATGTCAAAATCTCGTCTGACTTGTTTTCTGCCATAACTCAAGCACATAACATAACCGTACCTGACTCAATGCAGGAACTTGCTTCTGAATGAATGACTTCACATATTTACTACAAATCCAAAACATAGATCAACTACATTTTCTTCCAAACACAGGGCAAGCAGCTATTCTGGTATATATAGGAACAATGCCACTATGCCAAGCACTCAGAGAAAACTCCTTGGATAGCTCTCCCAGAGTCAGGAGCAGCAAAAGGGAGCCCACCTCTGGGAGCCAGAAACATATCTGCAAGACAACTGGCCAAAGAAGGAGAAGACTTGACAACTATAAACAAAGCCAGTACAACTGACTTGCATGAACAAAGACACCATGACCCTGGCCTCATCAATATGGGGTACAACAGAAAGTTAATCTGATAATCAATTTTCCTAATTCTGAAAACCATCCAAGTGGTCAGTAATCCATTTTCACCCAATAACGTAATGACTAAAGACTAATACACATCTTTCTAACATCTGTCAGTGACCTTCTAACATTTCTCAAACCTAAAAGGTAAGATACGCCACCACCCAAGGAACCTTCCAGATTTAAAATTCTGTTAGTTTACTAACACCAAATTTAGATTCCTACGTTACACCTGAATTTTTCTATATTCTTGGAAATATATGCTATTGTTATAATTCAAAATAAAGGTTTGCTGACCTTCGTAACTTGCTGATTCATTCAGTAATGCTGATAAAGGATGAACAAGCATTTAAAGCTTCCTGTACTTCGATTTGGAAATAACTTCTGCTCTCTGCTCAATGTATACAATTTAAGTTTTAATAGTTACCATCTGATGTTTTTGCTTTCAAACTGATAAAGAAAAGAAACAAGATGCTATGGCTTCATCACATTTTCATAACTTAAAGGATAATTTACTTTTAAAAAAAAACTTATAAAAGCCTAAGGAAAATATCTGATCATGGGCCAAGTACAATGCTTCCTAACAAAAATTCTGAAAGTAACTGTCTGAGGATAAAGTTCCACACATACAAGAGCTGCAATTTTGTTGCCCTCAAGTCTCACAGAACTTTGACTTGTTTGTTTTCTTTAAATTATCAATGTAGAAGGGCATACGAAATAATCTAACACTAAGGAATCACTTAAAAGAAAAAAAACTATCATCCAAACATCCTTTATCTTCACTGAACCATGACGAGTGTCCTTTCTACACGTGTATACCTGAGCTACCCAACAGATTTAGTGTCATGAAACACAAATAAAAGACAGTCCCTACATTCAAGCACACAACCTACAGATGTTCAAAATGAAAATCATGTCTTGGGGCAAAGGAGAGGACAATGATCATTATAATCAAGTTACACATGAATGTGAATATTCCTAAAGGTATTTATTTACAGTAAGTCTTCAAACAAAAACTACTTCCTGGTCAATTCTCATTTAACCAGTAATATTCGATTAATGAGAACAATGATTTCCAAAATAGTTCTGTTAGCCAAGGGGGTGGGTGGGTGTGTGTGTGTGTGTCTATGTGTGTGGTTGGGCATATGTTGGACATCTGATACGACAAAATGGGCAACTGAGCTGGCCTTCATATAAAAGCAATACTCTCCATCTGCAGCCTGGAAGAATTCCTTAGTACTGCCTTCCCCTTCTCTCTAGTGGCCATTTGGAATTTCTACCTTTTCCTCCTTATTGCTTCTGCCCACCACCAACTCCATCACCCTGTCAATTACCTTTGCCTCACTCAGTTTCAGGTCAGGGTCTTCAATGGCTCTGAAGACAGGAAAATTCCTCTTAGCACACCACCCTTCTAGGCTCCCTCCTAAGCTTCAAGCTCCCCTAAGCTAGTTTTTGTTACAATTTACCCAAGATACCCAGAGTTTGAGCGTTCTTCTGAAGTTAGGCGCACCTTATCTTCTGTTCAAGTAGATGGCAAAGACCCAACAATATTGCGTGTGTACACGCTTAGGTCTTTGTCTTTCCTTTCGGAGCCTTTATATATACTTATATAAACGCATAAGTAAATACAAAAATAAGTTTGTTTTTAATATAAGGTAGACATGCCCACAGGAAAGTGTCTTTTTAAAAAGAAGGGCTTTTCCTGTTACCATTCCCAATTCTGAAAGAACCTTAACATCAAAAAGTCTGCAGGAATTTAAATCAGAGACAATAATTTAAGTCTACGTTCTTCCCTATATTCGCAGACCTAAATCACCTGCTAGGAAAATCCAGGAAGAATAACTCAGGGACCAAGACTTGCTACTTTCTTTAAGTTTTTGCAGATTTTAAATATCATACTTGTTTAAACATCACATCTGATAATCATATTTTCTAAATCCATTTCCTCTTATGAAAAAATCCTAAGTATGACTAGATGAGGTACATAAATGTATAGATCAAAAAAGCTGAGTGAAAATAGAAAACAAAACAAAAATTTGAATTAAGTAGAAGACCTTACAGAAGCACCAAAAACAAGGACACAGTTTTTAGAGGACTTCTACAACGACATATGGGGGAAATGACCTGGAAATCTATGTTTAAACTTTGGGACTAAAGATGCCACGGCTTTTTTAAAATGAGATGTGGGGAATGGAGAAGGTGAGCAAATCACTACAATTTTTGCAGCTCACGGTTTATTCCCTGCTTCCACACAGGGAAAGTTGGGCTTTTTTCCACTTACTCTTCCTCATATTAAAAATTATTCATGTAATCATGGATCTTTTATTATATTTACTTGGTCTAATTCCATATCTGAAATGATAAAGCTAAAGTTAAACATACAGGGGAGAAGTCTGAATGGTTAGAGAAGTCTGAAGACCTTATTTACAAATTCACCAACTAAGAGGTCAGAAACAAAAGGTTTTTTACTTCTCATGTCAACAAATCCAACTTTGATAATTCTGGGTACTACATTTAAGACAGCGTAGAAGGAAATAAAGGAAGAAAAAAAAGAAGGAACGTAGGAAACCCGAGCTCGAGAACCAAAACAAGAATAACGGATTCCACTATTACACCTTCTTACTGTTAGGAAACAAAGAAGTCTTTTATTTGCTTAACATATTTGGCAGCTAGATCCTTAATAGGATTGTTATATCTCAACTGATTCAGATCATGTTATGAAAATATGAACCAGCAACTAGAACCGGCCCACACCAATAAAGCTAATTTACTGAATACATATTTTTTACCATGCACTTGTCATCACTACTTTCTGTATCAACATTGATGTATGATCTACATAGACCTGCACTATGTAAAGTGTACAATTCAATGAGTTTTGACACTTGCACATGTGCATGAAACTACCACCAAGATCAAGACATAGAAATTAAAAAAAAAAAAAGATACAGAAATTTCATCACTTAAAATTCCACATGCCCCTTTCAGGTCTCTCCTTCCCTGTTCCCCTAGCTCCACAGGTAAACAATGATTTGCTTGATGTCACTATAGATTAGCACGCATTTTCTATGATTTTTATATAAATGGAATCACACATTATGTCCCCTGGCTTCAGGCTTCTTTCATTCAGTTTAATGACAATCGTACTGCATACATCAGACGTTTCTCTAATGCTGAATAATATTTCATCGTATAGCTATATCCCTATTGGTGTATCCATTTAACTATTGAGGGACTATTCTAACAAAGATGGACACGACTGCATTGCTTCCAGTCTGGGATTACTGTAATAAAGCTTCTGTGAACACCCAGATGGACATATACTTCATTTCTCTTGGGTAAATAAATACATAGGGGTAGAAGAGCTGAGTGATACAGTAGGTTTATGTTTAACTTTTCAGAAATTGCTGAACAGTTTTCCAAAGCAACTATCATTTTGGACTGCTACCAGCAATGTATAACAAGTCCAGTTGTTCCACATTCTCAGCAATTCTTGGTATTATCAGTCTTTTTCATCTTAGCTACCCTAATAAATGTACAGTATATCTCACTGTGGTTTTAATTTCCATCTCCTGATGGTCACTGATGTTGAGCATCTTTTTATGTGCTTATTGGCCATTTGTATCCCTTCTTTTGTGAAATATCTGTTCAATTTTCCTGCTCATGTTTACTGGGCTGTTTTCTTATTGAGTTGTAAAAGCCAGTAGAATTTTTATTAGGATTGCAGTGACTCTATATACCAATCTGGGAAGAACCAAAATCTAAATTGAGTCTTCTCATGCACAAACATGGCAAATTTCCCCATTTACTTAGATCTTCTTTCGGCATTATTCTGGTGTTTTTAGAGGTTTTGCACATCTTTCGTTAAATTTATCTCTAACTAGTTTGTGTGTTTTTTTGTAGTTACTATAAATGAATTTGTTTGTTGAACTTCATTTTCTGGTTTTCTGCTGCTACAATGTACAATGTAAACATAAAATCAATTTTTTAAATATTAACCTTGAATTCTGCAATCTTAATTCACTTATTAGGTCTTCTAGTTGTTTCGCAGATTCCTTACTTAGGATTCTCTATGTACATAATCATGTCATCTGCAAACAGAGACAGTTTTACTTCTTTCTCATCTTTACGCTTATTTCTTTCTCTTCCCTTATCGCAATGACTGAATAGTGACAGTGGTGAGAGCCGGCATTCTTGCATTATTCCCTTATAAGGTAAGTTTTTGATATTTCACCATTAAATATTATGTTAATTATAGGTTTTCTAAGATGAGCAGCTGAAGGACAGAGAAGGAGGTGTAGTAGTTACTACCCCAGCTAACTTAGGGTTCATTTAAGAAACTCAAAGGGAAAAAAAAAAGCAAAGACTGAAAATTCCCTGAAAGAGTGAAAGTCCCAAACTCACTCAGCCTCCTCCAAGGGCACCCTTCATTCCTACATCACTTTCTAAGTATTCACCCAAGACATCCTAGAATCCTATAATCAGGGACTGTAGATAAGGAGGACATAGAGCGGTTATCAGAGAGCACACCCAAGACTGAAAGACTCTTGTCAGAACCACACAAACAGAGCGCCCATCTGCTCTAGAGATCACTAGGGTGGATAGCACAGGAGAGCATTTTATAGCTTGATGACAAACCCTGCCAGCTGATCAAGGTACTTTACATCTCTCTGACATTTCCTTTATTTTTTGGTAAAGTAGAGACAAGAATATTACTTTCTGTTGGGAGGATCAAATGAAATAACACACATGATGTTTTTAGAACAGCGCCTGGCACATAATGAGTGCTCAATAATTGTTAGCTATTATTTGAATCTGATGCTAGAAAGGTTTCTTAAGTGGCATAAGGCAACACTGAAATTCTAAAGAAGTGTAACAGCACACTACTTAGCTTTCCAGGGCCCAACACTGACACAGGTGTAGTAATATGGATACTGTTCATTGGTTTTCAACTTTCAGAACAGACAAATAAGGAAGACTTAATTACAGTTATAAAATGTGATATAGACATTAATCTTGACAAAATGAAAGTAAAATGAACAGGCTGGGGGATGGAATCAGAGAGAACTGAAAGGAAAACTAGTATTTCTATATGACTTATAATGTTGAGTCAAAAGATACTTCAAAAAAAAAAAGGTACTTCCTTAGATTAGTGAGACCAAATTAAAAAATAAAACAAATTTTGGGGTTGTAGAGGTGACCAAGAACAGAAATGAAATAACAGATTATAAATACAGGTGGGATGATGGTGGAAGCTGCAAAATCAATATCCATAGTAAAAGGAAGTCAACAGATAATGTCTTAGGTTCATAAGTAAAATGAGGTCTAAACATCTTAGAGATACACAGGTAACTATCTAAAAAAATTAAATAGCAGAAATGGGTAAAGATGAATATTATCTATGAAGCAGAATTAGTTAGGGGTGGGGTGGGGTACAACAGATGGGGTTGCTTCATGATAAATCTGTATTTTTTTTAAGATTTTATTTATTTATTTGACAGAGAGAGTGAGAGAGCACAAGCAGGGGGAACAGCAGAGGGAGAGGGAGAAGCAGGCTCCCCGCCGAGCGGGGAGCCCGATGTGGGGCTTGACCTGAGCCGAGGGCAGACGCTTAACCATCTGAGCCACCCAGGTACCCCTCTTTCTGTATTTTTTAAACCAAAAATATGTATCACTTTGACTAAGAACATAAACTTAAAAGATATTTAAATAGTAAACAAAAATATTAAAACTTAGTTAAGTCTAAATAGTTGATAACTTGGTTGTGAGCCTTAAATTTTTTGAAGATTTTCCAAATAGAAAAGAAATTTGATAAAAAGGAAAATCAGGGGCGCCTGGGTAGCGCAGTCGTTAAGCGTCTGCCTTTGGCTCAGGGCGTGATCCCAGCGTTATGGGATCGAGCCCCACGTCAGGCTCCTCCACTGGAAGCCTGCTTCTTCCTCTCCCACTGCCCCTGCTTGTGTTCCCTCTCTCGCTGGCTGTCTCTGTCAAATAAATAAATAAAATCTTTAAAAAAAAAAAAAAAAGGAAAATCAACCTTTAACTAACATTTTACATTATTTTGACAAAACTAGGGGATGGGAGGGTAAAGAAATATAGTAAGATTTCTTATTTGGGAACAATGTTATACATATGGTTTAATATTTTATACTGACAGCGATACCAACTGAAATAGATTCTTTAAAAAATTGAGGGTATCTTCTAAAGAAATGAACTGTTGAACTGCCAAACCACTACAGCCTTAAAAATCTGATGAAATTTATTTTATTTCCACCAAGAAAACTACTCACATAATAAAATTTTGCATTTGCTTTTGGTAGAATTGATAAATGAAACCATGGGCCAATGCTTTGAGAAGACCAGTAAAATTGACAGATTTTTGCAAAGTCTCATCAAGAAAAAAAAAAATGAATACACAGCATTTCCATTATCACACAAAACATACCATAATGGCTCTTCTCCCAATACCCTTCCATTTCAATAAAATTCTCCGCTCCCCTTCATAGTAGAACTCCCCAAAGGAGCCACTTACATCCACACTATTTTCACTTCCCTCTATTCCCAATTTCACTTGAGCCCACTAAAACCAGGCTTTTCCCCCTCCATTCCATGGAAACCACTGCTAAATGGCAAATTTTCAGTCTTCTTACATGATATGTCAGCAACATTCAACAGGCTGATCATTCTCTCCCTGAAATCCTTTTTTCACTTGGCTTCCAGGATACCACAATCCTGATTTCCCACCTTGCTGGCAGCCACTTGTCAATTTTGATGGATTATCCTGCTCTTCCAAATCTCTAAACGCTGGAGAGCCCAGGCTTCGTCCTCAGATCTCTCCTCTTCTTTGCACATATTTCCTAGGTGAACTCATTCAGACGCAAAGCAAGGATAGGATCACTCATGGACTTACTGTATGCTCTCATAATTATATTTGGTCTAAGCTCAACAACTCTCTTGAACTTCATACTCATGTACCCAACTGCATACTCAAATTACTACTTGAATATCTAACAGGCATCTCACATTTAACACGTCCAGAGGAAACCTTGGTTCCCCCACCTCTAGGTAGGATGTATGTCAAAATATTAACAATGGTTACATCCCAGGTAATTTTGTTTCTGCATTCAAATTCTTAACTATAAATACATGTTACTTTATAATCAGAAAAACAAATGGATAAAGAAGATGTGGTTCACACATACAATGGAATATTACTCAGCCATCAGAAAAGATGAATATCGGGGCGCCTGGGTGGCTCAGTCGTTAAGCGTCTGCCTTTGGCTCAGGGCATGATCCCAGAGTCCTGGGATCGAGCCCCACGTAAGGCTCATCCACTGGGAGCCCGCTTCTTCCTCTCCTGCTCCCCCTGCCTGTGTTCCCTCTCTCACTGGCTGTCTCTCTCTCTGTCAAATAAATAAATAAAATCTTTAAAAAAAAAGAAAAAAGAAAGAAAAGAAAAGATGAATATCTACCATTTACATCGACATGGATGGAACTGGAGGGTATTATGCTAAGTGAAATAAGTCAATCAGAGAAAAGACAGTTATCATATGGTTTCACTCATATGTGGAACATAAGGAATAGTGCACAGGACAATAGGGAAGGGAGGGAAAACTGAAGAGGGAGAAATAAGAGAGGGAGAAAAACCATGAGAGACTTTTAACTCTAGGAAACAAACTGAGGGTTGCGGAAAGGGAGGTGGGTGGGGGGATCGGGTAACCCCGTGACGGGCAGTAAGGAGGGCACGTGATGTGATGAGCACGGGGTGTTATACATAATACCACTGGAACATTATATCAAAAACTAATGGTGTACTATACATTGGCTAATTGAATTTAAACTAAAAAAATAGACAACAACTATAAACAATGTGCTTTCATTAAAAATGCAGTTGACATTTATTTCAATTGTCTTGAAGGCTCCCAAAGAGTCAATTCCAAAGAATGCCAAATACTTTTTCCTCCTTTATAATGGATATTTCCTCCAGTCATCACTGGTTTGTCACTACGTGTGAAATTCATGGGCAACTCTACAACATAGTAGCCTCCACTGATATCTTCACAGTAATCACAAAAGAATAAAGGAAACTGTATAGGACTCTAAAATAAAGGATGATTTAATGTGGAAAAAGAGAACTCTGTTACAGGAAAATAAGGGGGAAGGACCCATCAAGTCAAGTCTAACTGTTTAAACATGGGCAAATGTGCATCCATGAGACTTCGGTAGGTAGCTCCTGACCTATTTTGTCTCACGAAGGCCTTTAAAAGGGATAAAGAGCTAAACAAACATACAGAATTATGAAATGCAAAAGAAAAGCCAGCTTAGGTTATTTTAACACTACCAGCAGAACAATATTGGAAAGAACAGCAGTACTAGGGGCGCCTGGGTAGCGCAGTCGTTAAAGTGTCTGCCTTCGGCTCAGGGCGTGATCCCGGCGTTCCGGGATCGAGTCCCACATCGGGCTCCTCGGCTGGGAGCCTGCTTCTTCCTCTCCCACTCCCCTTGCTGTGTTCCCTCTCTCACTGGCTGTCTCTCTGTCACATAAATAAAAAATAAAATCTTTAAAAAAAAAAAAAAAGAACAGCAGTACTAGAAAACAATGAGAGCTCTGCCAGTATTACCAGGTATGTGATCTTCTGTGAGCTACATGACTTCATGCTTCAGGTTTCCCGTAAGAAAAACAACAACACTTACCCTAAGGATCGAATGGTTTGGTGCATTTAACAGCACAGTGTTTGGCACAAGATCATTCATATTTTATCATTATTACTGCCATCATTATTCAAGTGACCAATAGAAAACTGTTTTTTAAAAGGTTCTACAAACGCAAGAATTAAGTTACAAAATGTAGAGATTCCTAAATCTTGAAGAATAAAAATTTAGTAAACCTAAGATCTCAACAAGGTAAAAAGAAAACACTGAAACTGGAAAGTTTGCTCAAGATAATTGCTAGCTGCACAGAACTAAAGCATTTCTAATTAAAAGAATATATTTATCCAGTATGACCCACTTCTCCACCTTTGTTACGGATGCAGAAACTGAAACCCTGAGGGGGTCAGTAACTTAAAGGTTGGAGAGGTCTTCTGCCCCCAAATCCAAATAGTACATTTCAATTCACTTGTATGACCTAAGTGGCACATGTGTGCAGGTTTTCTTGGGAGGGGTGAAAGTGAAAAGGGATGGAAGAATAAGGAATAGAGGGAAATGCCTCAAGTATTGTGTGTGTGATGAGACCAGTGTTAGAGTAAGAAGGCATTCAAGGAATAACAAATTTCACTTTATTACTCAATATTGGTTAATTAATTTTTGTTTAACACTTCTTGGATTACATAAACAATCTCATATATCATTCAAAGGAATCTAACATTAAACTATGCTGAACTAAAGTCAAAGTCTGTAGTTATATCCAACTATATATGGAAAATTCAAGGACAGAATGCTACCAGATATTTCACTAAAAGTTACTTTCAACAGAATAGTAAGTGTTCATGTCCTACATTCAAATGAAATACTATGAATTCTTCATATGTCATTTGGTTTTCAAACTGGAAAAAGTATAACCATGATCCAAATTATTTACTTCTGATTGCCTAGAGGAAGTGAAAGTCCTAAAACTAGATCAAGGTCAGAATGATTCTGTAGGTCTAAGAGTTAAACACATACAGTATGCAAAGTAACAGAGGCGGTGGGGGGGGGGGGGCACAAACAACCCAAAAAGTGCCTTCAAATTCCCAACCCCTCCTTAAACATCATCTTGCTCCAACTCATAATAAGTTTGAGTTAAAAAAAAAAAAAAAAAAGAGGATTTAAAAAGTTAACTAACAATTTTAACTAAATAAGGCAATCGTTATAGGGGAGCAATTAGAATACTGCATGAATCACAGATCTGAAATTTTTTAAATTAAGTAGGGGTATGAAATTGAAATGCATTATTTAAAAATAACCTGACCCACTAATCCCTAACAGCCACCACAGTGCTATAGTATCTCAATATACATAGCTGAAACTAAAATGTTTAAATCTCTCTCTTGTTATTTTATTAAGCTAACTTGGAAGTCAAAATTACCATTTCTAAATATGGATATCCAAGCTGTAGACTTTCCACCTAAGAACTCATAGCCACTTTCCCAAATATAATAATTATAAGACTTTGTCAAATAAGTAAATATGAGGCCTATTTAACAAAAAAGCAAGCTGAAATATTTCTCAGTGCAAATATTATTTAAGGAACACTAAGTAGATAAATACTAGTGCTTTTTACCTAGGACAATGATTTTGGCAATACAGTCTTTCTAAATTCTATCCAAAAACTTAATACCATTACAAAACCCTACCCTAACCATCTATATCACAGCTTCTCAGTTATTATTAAATAGGAAAAACTATTAGCAATTAATTTCTACTTGGTGAATTTACAACACTGTTTAGGTACTTATTTATTTGCCTTTCACATAGCATACGTGGCACCAAATTCTGGGACTGAAAAGGAGGAAAAAGAATGACAAGAATAAAAATCCTTTAGCATTATCAAAGTGCTCGAAAGCATTTGGGAGTGCTAGAAGAACGCTATATAAACTTAAAGTGGCCTTATGCTTGAAATCCAAAAAGAACAACAAGTAAACTGACCAGAGGACCACTTTCCGTCCTACTCAGGGAATGTGTGTGTAGAGACAGCAAGATGCTCCTGTGTGTATCTGTAATTTAAGAGTTTGGGTTCCGGGGCGCCTGGGTGGCACAGCGGTTGGGCGTCTGCCTTCGGCTCAGGGCGTGATCCCGGCGTTGTGGGATCGAGCCCCACATCAGGCTCCTCTGCTGTGAGCCTGCTTCTTCCTCTCCCACTCCCCCTGCTTGTGTTTCCTCTCTCGCTGGCTGTCTCTATCTCTGTCAAATAAATAAATAAAATCTTAAAAAAAAAAAAAAAAGAGTTTGGGTTCCAAAGAATCCTGCCCATCCAAGTGGGCATTCTATTGAATCAAACATTCTATTCAACCAAGCTAGTCTCACCACTCAGGAGAGCCAGAGATATCACAGATGCCCTGCAGTTTAAGAGAGAGAGGAATTCTGTTGGTATAGACACAATCAGAAGCTACAAAATATAATTACATATTCACCTTTCCCTGAAAATATTAAGAAATGACAGAGAACTTTGGAACTGTTTAGAGTACTGAAAGAAATATATTCCTTCCATAGGTCTGGGGGGTTTTTGGTGTTTTTTTTTTTTTCATAAAATGGGCATTTTATTTTCAATTTTTAAATATTTTTAAATAAAACGTTTATTTAATCTGACTGTAAAGGTTAAGACTTGATCATGGTAGGAAATATAATAAGATAAGGGGGGGGAAGTCACTGAAAATTCCAAATCCAAAGACAACCACGTTTTCTTTTTCTACTCAGAAGTTCGTGTCTATGTGTAGTGATGGTTTAAGTAGTAGACAAGGATGATACTGCCAATCACCCAACATATTCATCACCCCATTTTCTTTTTTTTTTTTAAGATTTTATTTATTTATTTGACAGAGACAGACAGCCAGTGAGAGAGAACACAAGCAGGGGGAGTGGGAGAGGAAGAAGCAGGCTCCCAGCAGAGGAGCCTGATGTGGGGCTCGATCCCGGAACGCCGGGATCACGCCCTGAGCCGAAGGCAGATGCTTAATGACTGCGCCACCCAGGCGCCCCCATCACCCCATTTTCTAACCAAACCCTGATTGTGTTCACAAATCTACTCTCTACCTGAGGCCATGAGTTTCTGGGGAAGCAGATCCCAGTTCCAACTAAGATGAATGAATGACGACCGACGACCAAGTTAAGCTAATCACAAGGTCTCATTTCCCTTGATATTGACTCATTTAGGTTTGGGCTTATATAAAATGTTGGCCCATGAACAGAGAGGAGAGGGTCAGGATGGCATCTATTATGAGGCTTTTGGGAAATGTTTTACTTAAGAGACATGAAAAGAAAGAAAGAAAGAAAGAAAGAAAGAAAGAAAGAAAAGAAAGAAAAGAAAGAAAAGAAAGAAAAGAAAGAAAAGAAAGAAAAGAAAGAAAAGAAAGAAAAGAAAGAAAAGAAAGAAAAGAAAGAAAGAGTCCTCTCCCAAGGAACTTAGTCACTGACTTATGACACCTGAACTTGTAGCAGTCATCTTGCAAACATAAAAGGAACTAGCCAAGAACAAAAGACAGACACATCCTGCATCTTCAACCTTTTCCCACTGACATTTTTTTAAAATACATACATACACAAATACATACCCTTCCTGACCCAACTTCCCCCTACTAAAATTCCTCTTCTCTACTCTTCTTCAATGCCAAGCTTCTCAAAAGAGATGTCAAAACAAGCTGTTTCCTCTACTCAACTATGCATTCATCATTGACATTCCTAAGCCTTTCCTGATTTCTTACAACTTAGGTTTCTCACACTCTATGGTTCCCAGGCACATTTTACATGTCGCTATTACAGCAAGTAACACATGCTATAGTAATGCCTTGTCTATTAGACAGTAACTTGTAAAAAAGTTCTATACTGCCAATATCTACAGAAGTTCCTGGCATACAAAGGCATAAATATTTGTTTCATAAATCAAATGTAATCCCAATACCTAACACAAAGGCATACCACAAATGCTGAAATGAATTTACCAACCCTACTATCTATACACACAAAAGCTGATTATGTTTTGTGATTAAGTTTGGGGAGAGGAGCAGCATGCACAGGAGGGTAAGAGACCAAAGTGCCTTGAAACTTAAAAACACAATTATTCTTCACTCTCCAGAGATAAGACAGCTACTCAAAGTTAACTCAGTGTAGGGACAGGGCAAGGGCCTGAGAAGCAAAGGCAGAGAACCTCGTCTCTGAGTTCCTCTGCCACTGGTGTGCCCTGCCACCAACCTGCTCCAGACAGCAAAAGGTGTCCCAGCCCTCCTGGGGTCTGGAAGAGACAACAAACCAGGCCAATGACAACAGACATGCTAGGAGAGGCAAACCACATTTTTTAAAAAACCCGAAGAAAGTATATCTAGAATTCGAACAGGACTTGTGACAGTCCTTTAACACAAAGAGACCATTAAATAGGCCAAGTTATAGTAGCTACAGACTCCTCCCTATCTATCATTTCCTTTGATTTCTCTGGATAAAGGCTGGGAATGAAAGCATGTAACCCTATGCGGCTGGGTAAAATGCTTTCCTACTTCAAAAGCCTTTTACTAATGTGGAAAAAATGATTTAAAAAGTCAATGGATATTTTTCTTTTCCTTCTAATTAAGTGATAAATCCTATCTGTAGGAGAACCCTGAGCCATGCTGGGAATACTCCTCAGAAAAATAGAGTAAATAAGGAAACATTAGGTTCATTGAAAATGAAAAGTATCTTAGGCCAAGATTTGATAACCACTTTACATTTTTGAAAAATAATATTTAAGTGCAAAATACACACTAATGACATTACTGATCTTACCGAAAACCACTTACTCCAAAATGACAACGTAATAATTATAACCTCATAAATTTATTCAAAGACTAATAAATCTTTTATAGACGTATTTTATAACAAACTCTCTGATGGATAATTTCCTTCACTGATTTAGCTGACTTCCAAAAGATGCTGGCATTCTTTAAAGGAGGAATAAGGCATTAGGGATATGAGTAAACAGGAAGCTGAGTGGGTGCATATCCCCATTTCTTCAACAGGACCCTAACAGGTCACCTCTTAGGCCAAAACACTTCCGCCTTAGAATCCCAGAGACAGACCAGTAAAAAGATCAATGGACAAAAAAGGCAGGAGAGAGGGGCAAAACATTTCCCTCACCACACTATTTAGTCTATTACCATGCAGGTAGGATATTGTCAACATCCAGGCTACAAAGAAATTGAAAAATGACTCCACTATATAAAGCACTGTTTAGTGTAATTCCACTTTAATGGGGGATGGGGCAATGGAGTATAACTGTCCACTATGACTCTGATACAATCTAAGAAATAACAAAAAAAAGTGGAAATAACTTTATCAGATAGAAGCTGGGAATAATAACTTTATTACAAAAATATTCTTTTGAATGAGTCTCTTAAGGCATTAAGAAAATTATTTAAATTTATTTTTAAAAGAACATGATTTACACACAGGTTCAACTGCATTAAGGTAACATTTTCTAAATCGTGCCAGTACTGAGAAAGGAACCAGCAGCCCGCCAACTTCACAGCATTCCCACTGTGCTCCTACAACAGTCATTAACAACCAAGATCCTGGCAACTCCAATTTCTTCCTTATGTTTGCTTTGGGGCAATTTTTATTACCCTATTAATAATCTCTAAACTATCCCTGATCCTAAATACAACAAAAGATCTGTTCTAGAGGAGTGAGGATATGAAGGGCAAGTATTAGATACATAAGAGGTCTAACATCTGGACAATCCAAATTACATTTTGCACAATTCAATTCTAAGTCAATTACAGGTGAAAAGAAGTCACAAGACAAATTTTCTTTCTATCTCAGGAGATAAACTAAAAGAAAGACTTAAATCCAGCTGCTTCCTCAATACTCATATCAATAATGAAAACAGAAAGCAGAATTTTAAATGATCAAAAGTTTCAACTTACACTTTTAACATAACTTAAGAGGTACAGCACATAATATGTTCACTCCTTCATTTTTTCAAAAATTCCCAAGTTTGAAAACCACAGAACTAAAATGAAGCCATACCATACCATACCACCAGTCCAGCAACCAAAAGTTTGCAGAACTAACACAGCCAAGGCCATTCGATGTTCCATGGGAGATAAAACAGAAGATATGTATCTTCATCATCAAGAAACTCATACTCTGGGGATCTTGGCTGGCTCAGTTGGAAGAACATGTGACTCTTGATTTCATGTTCTGAGTTCGAGCCCCACATTGGGTGTCGAGATTATATATATATATATATATACACATAAATAAATTAAAAGAAACTCACACTCTAGCCTACAGGATGGTCAGAATGTTTGACACAACCATTCTGAATGACCTACAGGTGCAAGAAGCCACACGATAAACATATCCACTGTTTATTATGGCTAATTTTTCTATCTTGGCGTAGGCATGTCATTTAAAGAAAATACAATACTTAGAAGTAATTGGCAGGTATATTTACACTCCAAATGTTCCCCAAAAACTGCTTGGGAGTGAGAGCTAAGAAATGAGTCTGCCCTGATAATAATAAGCAAGGCAGAAGTGAACAGGTTACTAAACCTGCCAGACCAGAGTCCTCAAATATTACATACAGAACTGACTAGATGCAGAATGGAAAGTGTTTTTATTTCTTCAAAAGCCAATTCCAATTAACCAGTGATGACCATCTCTGGGCTTTTGATGAGATGGTTAGACCCTTTTAGTAAAAAGCCATATCCTGTGTTCATTGCCCTCAGAAGTTGGGTGTTTGAGTTGCTGCTACTGACTTAACATCAGAATGTTCACTGGAGCTGTTTTTCCAGTAGCAGCAACGTGTTGTGCATCCGCATGCTCTCTTCAGTCTTCCTTGTGATCAATGGTTGTAATTCAGTTCAAAGAGGCTGCAAAATATGGCTGTGTAACTGAGCACTTCCTTGATTGTGAACAGACAGTAACACCGAAAATGTATTAATGTTTAAGACAGAGCCAACACTTAACACGTATTAATGCACTTAATGTCCAAACAGTCTCTAGGACATACATTCTATCATCATCATCCCTATTTTGCAGATGAGAAAAGGAGGCACAACTAGGTGAAGCAACTTGCCCAAGGCTTTTAAAGCCGGTAAGTAATAGAGCCAGAACCTGACCAGAGGCAGTCTGGCTCCAGATCTCCCACTTGAACCACTTTGCTGACTGCCTCTCTATTAGCTGAACAGTGACCAAACCTACAACTTCAGTTGTTAATGCTATCCACAGAGTAAGCCAGAAGTCCAGGTTTCATGGTGGTGTAAGTCTATTATTTTATCTGCAGTTCTGAAATGTTTACTCTCTTCAAGAGGCCTGGATTCTGGCAAAGAATGCTCAATTTACCCAGACCTTGGGCTTTGGTAGATTATTGGGCATATTTTTTTAAATCTGAAGTTTCATAAGTCATCTATTCCACCACATAAAATACACCCTCCATTTAACAGAACCCTAAGGAAATGTGAGTTTTCAGGTTAAAGCAATGTTCCCATTAACAGAACACTAGTCAGAAAATTGAAAGAAGTTGATTCCTAAAACGTAAGTCTTGGAGAGATCTATACTGTGAAGAGAATTTCTGACAACTATTTTAAAGAACTTTGCAAATCATTATTCTAAACATCATTTCTCACAATCTTAGCAAACTTAGAAGCTGAGTTTCTAAATACACACATTCTCCTAAGGGGGGAAATTTCACTTCCCAAGTGATTTGCTGAATATGTAGTCTTATTAATCCTTACTAAAGCAGATGTAAACTTGGCCCCCCAAAAAGTGACTTCAAGGAGTAACAGAACAAAATAACTTTTAAAAGAATTTGTTATATACAAGTCATACTCCAATGTATAAATTATCTTCAGGTGCTTCCACTGCACCCTTTTCCATATTACTACATTTCAGATCATATATATATTAAGCAAACCAAACACCTGGCTTGTCTCCAAATTCAAAATACATGGTATCATATGTAAAGAGCAACTATGCATTTTTTAATTTCCATTCCTGATATCAACAATGTAATAAATTTACATTCAAGCTTTGAATCTTTAAAGTGCAGCATAAAAAGAATAGAACTATATATGCAATAAAAATTAAATTAATATTAAGAACATTTTGAAAGAATGCTAGCTCTTAAGAGGAAATCAGAAGTTTAAAAAAATACTCCAGTTACTGAAAGAATGTTATTGGCTGTGGTTAACAAATTCTTTATGTTCCCCAACAGAAAAAGAGAAGCAGGTACCCACATTATATAACATGTATGTACTACTGTTCATCTGTATCTTGAAGCTTTCTTATTTTACATAAAATTAAAATTTTAAAAATCAAAGTTTTAATATTTTTTTCCAAATGAATCATCTGGCACTCCACTTTAGAGATGCTAATACCTATAAAAAATTCATGATTTCTAATCTCCTATAGTCCTAAACTTAGAGCAACAAAATTAACCATTTTTCCATTTATAAAATGTTTTAAGTGAATTACCATCAATAAGAATTAGTCATTCTTTGACCACAGGTAGGGCCAGTCTCCGCCTCCCCACTTCCACATTTTCCATTCCTAAACTTTGTTAACAATGGGGGCTGGCTCCTGAGCTCGGGTCATTTTTAAAGCAAGATGTAATGATCTAAGAAGTAAATACACTCTAGCACCATAACGAAGAGAATGAAACGTGTATATATATACAGATGGTTTACCTTTCATTAGACAGCTCTTTCTAGACTTGACGCAATGCAACCTGCCAATTCCACTCATATTCTCCTTACCATTGTCTCTGCCACCAGAAACGACTACTGTATGCATGAAAAGCCAAGGGCCATGAAAACCAAGAGGAAGTCTCCTGTGTGCTCATAAAGAAGTTTTTATGAAGAACAAATTAAGTTCACTTTTTGAAATGTATAAACCACATAACAACAAAACCACAAGAGGGAAACAAAAAGCTAAGTACAGTAAAGGTAGTAAATATTTTTATAACAATCCTGTTATTAGGTTACTCCTAGTTGTAAATTTCTTCCTCAGGTTTAGCTCTCTCCAGCACAAATTTATTCTCAGGCAGTAGGTCATGAGGCCGCTCCGCGTTTAAACACAACCTCAGCACCACTTGGCCACTTCCTAAGGCTTCTCTTGCACTTCACCCACTCATTACCTGTATCAAAACAGACAACCGGGCTGGGTCCCCTTCAGCCCTCTGAAGCAACCCCTCTTGAGCGCTCCTTGGCCTTTTATGGTGGAGGCATGTGATGAGCGTATCTGCACCAGCTGTTCTTAATTACCTCTCAGGCTGGGGTGAATGACTCAGCAACCCAACTTTTTTAAGGAGTCATCCTACCTTGTTATCCAACCAACATATTGAACAATGGTAAACCACTAGACCCAGCCATGTTAAACAACAATAACACACTATGCAATGCAGTCACTAAACCAAAGCCATCCCACTCTAAGCTGACTCACCAAGAGTCCTTTTCTCCCCGGACTTCTTTAGCCAAAGACAGAAGTGGCAAGTGCCTTCAAGCCCAACCCAGCCAACCCAGCCCTTGCACCACTACCCAAGACCAGGAAGAAGCCAGCCTACCTCTTCCCATTTCTCTGCTTGACCATGTGAAGCGCTCAAGTGCTCTGTCACCAACACGTCCGGTGTCCCCCCCCCCCCCTTATCTTTCTGGACTGCTCAGAATGCAAAGCCTCCGGATATAAGGAGCGTTAAAGTATATGAACATAGCCGCAGTAGTGGCATCCACCATGGGTAACAGTCCCAACACTGATACAGTTCTCCAAATAGATAAGCATCCCTACAAAACAGTCTTTGTTCCTTCAAGCATCACATAGTAGCTTGTTTTTCCCACACACGCCTTTCACAATTACTACTACACTATACCTTCATCAGCCCAAGTTTAACGCAGAAGGCTCACTGCACAAAGGCATTCCGCACAATGCTACTCAGTGACAAAACCGCCGCGCAAGAAGGAGAAAGCAATGGCACTCGTGTTCCATTAGACAAGCACAAAGCTGGTGTCTCGGTAATCAGCACCCACCCTCACCACACTGTGGGAGTCTTAATTACAACGTGTGGGCAAAACTCCAACAAAGGAAGCTCTGGGATGTCCGGTCCTCCAAACCAATCTTGGCTCAACCCAGCCCCGCAAGGTGGCATTTCTGCTCCAGCCACGACCTCGGCCATTCTTAACGTGACTCCACGCGCCGCAGACACCCTGGCCCGGCAGACCGGAGACAAGCAGCTCGCCGGACGCTGCGGCTGCTGAGGGTGGTGGGAGGGGGCGGGAGGACAATACGGAGCCGCGGCCGGCCGCGCGGGCGGTGCTGATGTGTCACAGTCCGGGCGGGCCGCGGCTAGGAGGGCCGGGCTCGGACCCGGGCGACCGAGAGGCGGAGGCGGGGGCAGTGGGCGCCCCGCGGCCCCGGGCGCTTCCCCGCCCCCCGCCCCACCGCGCCCACCGCGCCCGCCCGGAGGGGAAAGTGCAGCGCGAGCCGGTAAACAACAGCGCTGGCCGCGCGCTAGCAGCACGGGGCTCAGGCAAGTCGCCCCTTCCGGCGGCCGAGGCCACTTCCAGGAAGAGGGGCCGCCACCGCCCCCCGCCCAGATAAGCCGCCGCCCGCCTCCCCCTCCCCGGATCCCCGCCTCCCCGGACCTGCCCGCGGGCGGCCCCTCATAGGCAGGCAGCCCCGACCGCGCGCCGCTGCGCGGACCCTCCCGGGAAGGACGCGAGGAACGCCGAGCCACTCACCAGAGCCGAGGCGCCGCGCGGCCCGACTGACGGCAGCTAGCGAGCCCCGCGGGCGGCGCGGGCAGCGGTCAGGTGACTCACTCCCTCCCGGCGGCCGGCCGCCCCCTTCCCTCCCTGGCCCTCCCCTCTCCTCCCCTCCCCTCCCTTCCCGTCCCCTCCCTCCTCTCCTCTCCCCTCCCCTCCCTTCCCCTCCCCTCCCCTCTCCTTCCCCTCCCCTCCCTCCAGCCTTCCCCCCTCCCCTCCTCCCTTCCTCCCCTCCCTCAGCCGCCGGCGAAATGCCACCACCCCCCGGCGCTGAAACCCCGCCCGCCGGAGGCCCCGCCCCATGGGCCCGCCCCGCGAGGCCCCGCCCCGCCCACCCCGCATCTCTAGGCCCCGCCCACACCGGAGACCCCGCCCACACTCAAGGCCTCTGTCGGCTGGCTGGGGCCGGCCGGGATCCCGGTGGCTGTAGCGGCTGCAGGGGCTGCACCCGCCCGAGGTCCACGGGAGAGGTCGTGGGCAGGGACCGCGCGGGCGCGGAGCAGAGCTCCGGGAGGCGGCGGCGGCGGGGTCCGCGCATGGCTCCGCTTTGCGAGCACAGCCGGCCGCCTGAACGGAAAGGCCACCGAGGACCACCTCCTCCTCCTTCCCAAGTGTGGACAGAAAGGAAAAGGCTGATGGCCTCCTGGCCCCAAGTGTTGCCAGGACGCTCGGAATTGAGCGAAACTGCCCAGAGCCCAGAGTCCCGCGGACAACAGGAGGTCCCTCCCCAGACCCCTCCTTTGCCATCCCTTAAGGGCGGCTGGGCGCCCGGGTTCGCAAGGTGGTATTTGAGCTTGCTGGTAGGATGTATCGAGTGCATCCAGGATTTTGTGGAAAGCATCTGGCAGCCCTACTTCTTCTGTCTGACAAAGAATATAAGGGCGTCCGGCTAACAGGTGTTCCCCTTTAGGCTGTGGCTGCCAGGAAACTTGGAGCCAGGTTCAGAGACCAGTGGCGTCAGCCGGCTCAGCTCGAGCCCTGGTGGGGCTTTCCTCCTCTGATGCTTATTCTGGTGTTTATCCAATTGTCAGTTTTAAAATTATGTTCCCAAGCCATTTAGCACCTCTGGAGTGCAAAGCACTGTCTCTGCGAAAAGATACACACGCGGCAAAGCCCAAGCTTATCAATCTAGAGAGAACTGAGACTGTGCCAGCCAACCTGATTGTAGTTCGGATAGTCTGTGCGAAGGGATTTTGCTGTTGGCTGTGAGTTCAAGTGGAGAGAGAAAGGAGATGGAGAGAAATTGGTGGCTGAACAGCCGCAGCACCGTGGTGTGTGGACTCATTCTTGAACACAGGAAGACAGCCCTGGAGCTTCCAGTGCAAAAAAGGTTACCAAGATAATAAAGTCAGGTATTATCACTAACATGACTGTGTTTGTACTTACAGGTTAGGGACAGTTGAGTTACATCCAGAATACATGAGAAAGTGACAAGTGCAAGGAGTGAAGTGATTCACTATGACTTCAAATCAGAGCAGGAGGCGACATTGCATTGGGTCTTAACTGGGAAGAATGGGGCTCTGCAGTATGCAACATGCTCTTAGTCCAGAGGTAGGAGGCAGATGGAATTCCACACTGCCAGAGTTATAGTAGGGTACAAATATACGCTGAGAAATGAGGAAAGAACACAGACCATGAAAGGATTTGGGTTCTTCCACATGAGAGTTTTTAAGGCCTCACTCTCCTTTCACCCTAAGCCAGTGAAATTATATTCTTCTTTCCTATCATGCTTTTACAATTTCTTCTAGATGAAGAACAGATCCTCCCCTGTGGGAGGAACTCTTCCTTCTTTAGTCTAGGTGATGGGGATGATATTTTCTAGCACGACCTCTGATATGCTTCATTATTTGAAATGTCTTACAGATGTGTTGAGGAGACCAAGACAGCTAGGAATGACTCTCCAGTTTTAGTGTGAGAATCGCTGGGGTGGGGCGCCTGGGTGGCACAGCGGTTAAAGCGACGGCCTTCGGCTCAGGGCGTGATCCCGGCGTTATGGGATCGAGCCCCACATCAGGCTCCTCCGCTGTGAGTCTGCTTCTTCCTCTCCCACTCCCCCTGCTTGTGTTCCCTCTCTCGCTGGCTGTCTCTATCTCTGTCAAATAAATAAATAAAATCTTTAAAAAAAAAAAAAAAAAAAGAATCGCTGGGGTGCTTGTTAAAATACAAAGTCCTGGGTCCTGCCCCAAAGATTCTGGTTTCATAGGTCTCAGTAGTACCCAAGGATCTGCATTTTTAATCGTGACACAGGTGGTGTCAACCTGTGTCAAACCACACTTGAGAAGTACTGAGTTAGAGCTTATGGTGTGTAGTAGGGACAGGGTAAAAATTAGAGAATGAATTACAACCAAGTCAGAATGGGCCTCATACACTGTGCCTAGAGTCTGGCCTTTATTCCATGGGCTGAAGGGAGTATGTAGAGGTCTCTAAGTCATATGATTGTTTTTAGAAGCTAATTCCAGAGAACTTCATTCACTCCATTTCTGTTGCTTTAGCTCCTATGGTCTGTAAAAATTCATGTGCTATCCAATCAACAAAATTTGGGAGGTCAAAAAATAGGCTTTTAACTCTGGGTGATTACCAAGATAAAGAAACATCAGTCTCACCAACTTGAAAAACTGCCAGTTGACACTCTTCCCTCCAAAGGGATTGTGACTGAAACCATTACCTCCCTTGCCCCTGGTTGGGAGATTTTCATGGAAAATGAACATATTTTATTAGAAAATAATGAAGACTTCCTGGAGCAGCATGGACAAACACGCCCTAATATTGACCTGACATCTGAGGTAAAGGGGAAGGGAATGTAACCTCCGGCTTGAGATGTGCACAAAGTCTAAGATCAAAACAACAAAAAAAGTCAGATAAAGGAGAGAAAAGAAGACAGTACTGGAGAAGAGCTCAATGGGACAAAGGCCAAACTGGCGAAAGTGATTCAATGGAGAATCCCAGCACGGAAAAATTCTTGGGCCTCCAAAAACCAATCGGAGGCCGGAGTGGACTAACGATGGCTGTGAAATTTGTGTCACCCTCCTCGTCAAGAAGGGGAGTTTCTTTGTCATCCCCTAAATTTGCAAGAAGAATCACAACCCCAATGATCAGGGCTTAGAGGGAAGATCAGATCAATAAAGCAAACTATATAGAAGAGACTTTCATTTTAAGCCTGTGTCAAGCTCCCTGATCTGACACTTAAAATTTCCCACAATTACAGACTGATGGTGCCCCAAATTTCCCTCACTTCATGGCATATATTTATATAATGAAGCAGAGAAAATGTTATTCTCTCAGAAGCTCATGCTGGACATTGAACTTATCATATAATTAATAAATGAATGAATAAATAAATAAATAAAATTACTGAAGTTACTAAATGTTCAATGCAAGTGCCTTCCTGTGGAGCCAGTGACGTTTGTCCTTGTTGTTGAGTCAGAAACGGCACATACAGAGCCTTCAGCCAAGGTCACACATCTGCAAAGAACAGAGAAAAATCCAGCCTGATACCTTTCTTGTATGTATCTGTTGATGTTCCCATCAAGGATTATATATCCTGCACCTCCTGATCTTTTATCTTTAAAATTCGTGCAAGTATTAAATTCCATTCCATAATATATTTGTTTTACTAAAAATGTCCTCAAAATTCCGTATATATAATATATATAAATGTACATATACATATTTAGTAAAAGTGACACAGTCGGTAGAGGGGCTATACTTTAACTCACCTCTGGCCTATACCATTTTATTCACCACCAAAACTGGTCTCAACAGAGGCCAATTTTGCCCCCCCACCACCGCCAGAAATATTGGTGTTGAAAAGGAGGGGAGGGGATGCTACTGATATCTAGTGGATAGAGGCCAGAGATGCTATTAAACATCCTACAGCACACAGGACAGTCCCCATGGATAAAAAACTCTATTCCCCATTCACAACAAAGAATTCTCTGGCCCCAAGTGTCAGTAATGTCAGGGTTGAGAAGCCCTGAGCTGGATGTACTCATGCTCCAATACAAAAAAATGTGTATATTTCCTTGATAAAGATGAGCTACTGAATTTTCTGTAGCTTCCTAACAGCCAGGTAAGAAAGGAAACCTGATCAGTCAAGACTGAGCTAACTGGGGGTTGGGCTGAAGTGACCACAGTGAAAGAAAGAAGTACTGAAAGCCTAAGGAAGAGAAAATGAGCACAGGCCTTGAGGACCCCGCCTACCCAACCCTCTGCACCACCCCACCACCCCCATCACAACAACCTGTTTCCTGGACTGGGCTGCTGTAGGTAGGAAGCACTTTGGAAGCAGAGTAGAATGCTGGCTGACCTCTGAGATTTAAAAGCTATGAAAGGAGACCTATTGGATCAGAGGACAGATAGGGGTATTGCCACAAAGAGATAGAACTGTCAATTGGGGTCGCTGGATTGTCATTATTGGCCACTCCAGACTGCCTCTCTGGCCTTCTCCACCTTGCTGTGTGTTGCAGGATGAAGGTCTCTAGGCACAGAATCCATGGGTTCCACTGCTGCCTTGCTTCTGGTTGTATTTGGATAATGGGAGGCATTCTCTGCCAGGCAGTAGGTTGGCTGTAGCCATATTCCTCTACCGAAGACCTCAGTTCTTGTCAGGCAGCCTTCACCTAAAGCTACAGCCAAAGCAGCATCATTCTAGAAGTCAGTGCTATACCTCCCCACCTTGGTGAGCCTCAGGGTGCACCACTGTCCCTTGGAGGGTTACCTGTCCTCACTCTTGTAAGTGGTCCCATATGTTTCTTGCCAGCTCCCTGACTGACTCACGAGGCCAAGACTTGGGGGTAGCCAGAAAGAATATATGAACACATATCAGGAGCATCAAAAAGGGGAGATACTCAAAATCTGAAGCCAAGAAAAGGGAGAAAGAAACAGAGGCATAAACAAGGCACACATCTCTTGTGCTGCCCAGGGAGGAGGGCACATTGGCCAAGGATATAGTATTTTGTTCCTGAGTACATCAGGAGGAGAGGAGCCGCAGGCTACTATGGTTTGGCTCCACTAGATCAGCCATCAAGGTCACCCTACTCACATCCCTCTCTGGTTTCTTTCTAATGATTTGGCTTCACATATATCTTCCTGAGACTGGTGGTTGGTGAACATCTGGTACACTTGCTGGCAATATTCTCATTGTGAACTGATAAATTATCTTTGCTGTTTTCTTCCTGCCTCTGCAGCTTCGGGTGAGTGTGCATCCGAAAGACAGACTGACACCCATGTATCAGCAGCTCAGCTTCCCGCATCTGCAAGTTCAAGTTCAGAATGTGGGGAGTTTCACAAGGCAAAGCCCAGCGTGGCTTGGTCCAGGTGCGAGCTGCTTCACAGAAACACTCTGTATATTCATCATTAGTGACTTCGGGACTGACCTTTAGACCAGGGACATTTTATTCCCACTCACTTCCCTTTTCCTAAATCCCTTTTTGGCAGACGTTGCTGGTTGTCTACCCAATCCCCCTTCTTCCTTTCTAACATAATTCTAATTGTGCTCAAAAACACTTAAAAACACCACCCCAGACTCCCTTAGCCATGTGACCTAGCTCTCCTCAGCCAGATATAAGCAAACATGCACTTTATGGAACTTCCAGGAAAGCTCTTACTTTCCTGATAACAGAGGAGCAAATCAGCTGGTATGCACTTTTACCCTTTGCCCTCCCTGTCAAAAGACTGGAGGTGGAGCTCTTTTCTTTCAACCTTGAGGATGAAAACCACAGCCTAAGGATAGTAGAACAGGAAGCTAAAAGGAAGCTCAGGTCCTTGATGGCTACCTGAGCAGCTGACCAGCCCTCCTTGTGGGGTTCACTTGCTAATCATCCCAGAGAACGAAAACTCTATTTGGTTAAGCTTCAGGAGTTCAGTTTCTATTACATGAAGCCAGATGTAGTCTCAACTGATACCCCTTCTTCATCTCAAGGCTTTGTCCCCCCATATCATTCTGTTTAAACGCATGCACTGAGGGGCGCCTGGGTGGCGCAGTCGTTAAGCGTCTGCCTTCGGCTCAGGGCGTGATCCGGGTGTTCCAGGATCGAGCCCCACATCAGGCTCCTCCGCTGGAAAGCCTGCTTCTTCCTCTCCCACTCCCCCTGCTTGTGTTCTCTCTCGCTGGCTGTCTGTCTCTGTCAATTAAACAATAAAATCTTTTAAAAAAATAAAAAATAAAAATAAACGCATGCACTGAGAACCCCTGCAAGCATGCATCCCAGGTTATGTGGGAATAAATGGATTGTTGTGAACATGTGCAACCTGCACACAGGACCCTGGAAGCTGGCAAATGGGTGGCACTCAGCAGCAGCATAACAGGTTGAGAGCAGAAGGGCAAAAAAGTAGATCTTACTTATGAAATTATGAAGAATAGTATTACTGACTTCAGGATTGCCATCTCCTCTTAGATATTACGAGGTCACAAATAAGAAAACAGAGATGCAGAGAAGCTAGTAAAAATACTCTGATAAAATTCCAGGAAATGGCTCTTTGAAACATGGGACAGCTGCCAAATGGGGGGGGGGGGGGAAGGAAGTTAAAATCTTTCAAAACAATTTCATGGATTTAAGCTCTGCAAAAAACACTGGGAGGGCATAAGAAATTGCATGGAATTATTCTGATCATTTAAATTCTTCCTCTGTTATTATGCATTTTATATCTGAATAACTAATCAAAAATCTGCATCATAATTAATAGATTGCATGAATTGAAAGAGGCAGATCCACTTAAAGCAGCCAAAATAAAGAAATATATGTTAAATCCACATCGATGCAGCGAAGTAATAGGAATGAAGAGATGTTGAATTCCATTTAATAAAAAGAAATATCTTCTTCGTACTAATAATTTGAAAATTTTACCTAAATAAAAGGCGGCTTTAGAATTAATATTAAGCTTAGAGTTCTAAAAGCATCAATTTAAATTGATTAGAACACTAGAAAATTTCCTCCTGGCTAAATAAGATTTCCAGAAGAAATACCATCGGGAATGTTTTTTTTTTTATATCCCTCAGGATAAACAAGAAAAGGAAACCGAGGGCATATCTCTAATTAGCTACATGTGCCCCTTGGGTTTCTAAAAACAAGCTCTAACATAATTTGATTCTTTGTCCTTAGCAATGAGAAGTCAAGCATCAAGCCATTTGCAAGCACCGCATGACGTGCCATAGAAAGGAACAAAAATAATCATAGACATCTCCATCAGTCTGTCTATTTAATAGACAAGAGTCCATGTTTCTGTTATCAGATCCAGACAAATTGGGCTTTGCCTTTCTTGCTTCTCTACTTGGTGCCTGAAATCCCTTGGAGATTAAGTTTTGGGGATGAAAGTTTTGCATGTTCAAAAGTTCTCTGTTAAAATGAAAGTTCTTTCAAAGGGCAAAAACATGAAGCCACATTCAAGGACAATCACAACCACTCTAGAGAGAATAAGTTTATAAAAATACTCAGGGCAGATAGGGTTCAAATATATTTTGATAGGAAAATGGAGGAGAGTACCTAGAATAGAAAACTATACCTGAGAACCATGAAGTCTTAAGACTTTGAGCGTCTTCAGATGGGGCCGGGGAGGGCAACAGAAGGGCAGGGACTGCTAAGCAGTAGGACAGCAACAGAGACTAATTTGGAATTATTGCGAAGAGCTTGCACAGCTTTTGAAAAGTGTTATTTATTCATTAAGATTTTTATTAAAAATCCATCTCTAAGTGTGATATTGAAAATAAGATCCTCACTGGAATGCGTGCGTGGTTCTGTCCATTAAGGCTCTGACTGTGGCTCAGGTCATGATCTCCGGGTCCTGGGATCCAGCCCCCCTCCAGGGGAGCCCCACCTGAGTCTCCACCCTCAGAGGGAAGTTTACACACTCCCCTCCCCACTCCTACTCACACATGTGTGCTGTCTCTCTCTCAAATAAATTAAATCTTTACAAAAAAATAAGATCCTCAGAAATTGTAAATTCATCAGTATTAGTAGAAAAATAAAGGACAGCAAATATAAAAGTACAAGCAGCAGGAAAGATTCAAATAAATCTATTGTAATCATGGTCAATATGCTAAATATATGTGTGTGTTTAATACTTGATAATTTACAAATAATTTTCATAGATTTTTGTTTCATTTGATACACTGTAGATGAAACAAATTATCCCATTTTTAAAATGAGGAAGCTGAATTTTGGAGCTGAAAGCTGGCAGAGGTTGCCACACAGCTCTTTGGATTCCTTAACCAAAAGCCCTTTTCTCTGAAACAGTTTCCCTGAGGATCCCATAAATAAGTACAGATAAATAAACTTAAATCCATGGATCTTGATATTGTCCTATTGCATTGAATTATATCACATTTTGAAAGCTTTGTATCACACAATGTGCAGTGGTACCCTTTATTTTTTTATTAAGTATGATTTGTGATACTTAATCACAAATTTCTACAAAAATTGTCTGTCAACTCTCTCTTGCAGTATGATTGGTAGGGGATTTTTTGAAATTACTTTTACCTGTAATGGTCAAACATGGGAAAATCTTGGCCTCTCTGGAGTCCTGTTGGGAGGGACTACGGGACAAGCCAGGGATAGCGTAGATTAGAAGGCGCTATCCGAATCACCAGGTCCAGAGACTAAGTGTTTATATTAGTCTTGAGTACTTACTAGTCCAATTCAAGTTGACAGGGAGTCATTGATAAGACCGTGGATGGAACACAAATTAGCATAAGCTGCTTTGGGAGGGAATTTTGTCCTCTTAGAGAGGCATTTCAGCATAGTGGGGACAAGCATGGCCTATAGAGCCAGACTGTTTGAACCCCAGTTCTACTACTTTGCCATCTTGACTTGTTTCTTCAACCATAAGTGGGGGTTATGGTAATATGCATTACTAGCATAGTTGTAAACATTACATGAGTTAATATATAGACAGTATTTAGAACAACACATAGTATAAGTTATATAAGTATTAGCTTTATTATTAGGGAAGCCAAGAATATTTTAGACATGTAGCCAGATTAAAAGCAATAGAAAAGCAGAGATCAGGTCCTGCCCGGCCCCATCTTGCTGATTCTGAGAAGGGACTAGGGAGCATGAAGAAGACGAAGGCACCATGGGTTTTTTAGTTTTGCACTTAATGTAATGGGACTACTAATCATTTATCAGTGTGAAACTACCTAAGAGCTCTTTACCCTAATTTAAATTTAAATTTAAATTTAAATCTTAGTTATTGACCAGCATGATGCTAGGTTTCAGAAGAGAGAACGTATGTGTGCTCTGAGATGAGCACCTTCTCAAGTGGAACGAAACCATGGGACAGCTTGACAGGGAGTAAGCGGGGGGTATAGTGGACAATGTGGGTGATCTGCTCTGGCCCTTCAGACGCCTTTGACCGTTTTTGTGCCCCTCTCTAGCTTTCATGTTCTTTTGCTCCCCATTGCCAGCACCTGCAGCCCTTCTCTAGACATCTACTAATCCGGAAATGCCTGCTAATCGACCTGCCCCAGGTGCCAAGTTGATGGGCACAGAGGTATAAAGTCAACTCCCTTGCTATTCTCCAAGTTCTCCTGTGGCATCAGGCTGAGCCTACCTCCTGTAGGGCCTTGTTTGGCTCTCTCTCCTTCCCTATCCTTCTTCTTCCATTTCCTTCCTGGCTTCCCCAAGGAAGAAATAATAAATAATAATTAAATCATGGGCACACGGACCCTTGTCTAAAGTCTGCTTCTGGGGAGCCTGACCTAAGACAGAACTGAAGATACTTTATGTCTTATTTTATAATTAACGATCAGTAATTAGGGCAGGCTCCGGGGACAGAAGATCTGAGTTCAAATCTTGCCTCGCCACTTAGCTGTGCCAACTTCTCTGTGAGTCCTTCTTACCTGTGAATGTTTTTAATTTAATTCTTCTTGACACAACCAAGAGCTATCTTAGATTCTGAGTCGCCTAGGTAGAGGAACAAACCAACATTTGATGAATGCTGGGCACAGGGCTAGATATCATCGATATCATCTCATGTAATCTTCACAACGACCAAAAGGGGCATGTATGCCCATCCCTATTTCACGATGAGGGATTTGTGAGTTGGAGAAGTTATTTGCCCAATATTACACGAAATGAGTCTTTAAATTCATGGGAGCTAATATAGAATGTACAATTATAAGGAATCCCCCAAAATGGTAAAATTCCAGTATGCACAATGTCCTTCGTTGTATAAAGATGCCCTCCTTTCTGGTCTATGAAAGGTATCTGCGTGCACATCCTCCATAGTAAGACTGCAACAGATATTGAGACAATGCAGATATGTGAAACAGACCCTACTGAACAATATTGTTGACAGATGGCAACTCGAGGTTTCCAGGAGCAGGGAGAGAAAAAGGGGCGGATGAAGACAGGCCTATTAAACATCACTGGCAGGAAGGAAATCAGAGAAGGGGCGGGGGCTCTCCATGTTAAAATATGGTGGGAAATCGAATGAAGGCAAAAAGGAACCACTGGAGAAATGGAAACGGAGACTTCTGAGAACAGTGGTAAACATCATTTCCCCCAGATCGGCGCCAGGAAGAACTCTCTGCAAGTTGTGATTAGCATAATTACCAGGGTAAACCAAATAAGAACTCAAGTGTGTTAGTCCAGGTCCTCCAGAAAGCAGACACCGAGACGAGATTAAACATTTGATTAGGAGGAGTGCTTCTATGAAAGGAAGTAGGGAGGGAGTCAGAAAAGATTGGCAGAACCATAAGACTCCATTATAAGTCTGACCTCAAGTGAAGGCAAGTGGGGGAGAAGGTTGCATGGAAGTGTCCTAGGAATGAGGTACATGCTAATGAAGGGTCAGCAAAACCATCAGGAAATCCTTGAGTCTACTCTGATACTGGTAGGAGCCCTGTGGCTCCGTGAATGGGTCTGCCTTAGTATCCCCCACTGCATTCCAGCACTGACAGGGAGCAACCCATGTGAGGCGTGGACTTGAACAAAGATATCATGGAATTTCAACGTTTAGCAGCTGTGACCCTCAATCAATTACAATTACACCTTGCAGTAGAAGGTCTGGGAGATGCATTCTCATGGCTGCTTTATCAAGTTTCCAAAGTGTCTGAATACTATACAGTTACATCCTTTTTGTTCTCAGTGTTTCCCAGAAAAATCATGCAACTAGTCACCTATTTTTGGAGTACTTATGTGCAGCAATCCCTACGCTGAATGCCTCACATGTTTCTTGTCTTGTAGTCCTCGCAGTAGCCCTGTGAGGAAATGCTCTTACTCCCCTCCAGCGATGAAGAATCCAAGGCTTGGAGAAGTTAAAGAACTTCCTCATTAATACAAAGATATTTAGGGGTAATGCCAAGATTCAACTCAGGCACTCTGACTTCTGGTGCGACCGTCATACTGTAAACTATAACAATAGTACCAACTTTGGTATTAGATAAGGTCGACCTGAGAATTTAGTGAGCCAGGACATGTGAAGACCCTTAACACAGTGTCTGGCCAAGTAGGAAGAGCTCAAGGAATGTTGTTATTTGGTAGTTGAACCAGGACTCACATCCAGCTCTGATCGATGCTAACATCTGTACTCTTGGTCACTGACGCTGAACAGTCATCCGTGTAAATTCAGTGTTTCGATCAGATAGCATTAGGAACAGCCAAAAAAAAAAAAAAAGCCTTTATAAAAAGAAAAAGGAGGGCTAAACTTTCTTTTAAGAAATAATATCAGTCACACAGATAGAATTCAATGATAGGAGATATTAGAAATGTAAGTCATGCTTCCTTCAGTTCCCTAGGGAAGAAAGTCACACAGGTGTGGCCTGTTTACTGCCTATTCATAAAGAGAAATAGGTAAGATTTATGAGACTGCCAATGGGAAAAGGTTGAGACAAGTTGCTCTCTACATTCTTTTAGAAGAAAGCAGAAAGGGAGGAAAAAAAATGTTTGCAGGAAAAGACATCTGGAGTTCTGCTTATGACCAAGATGGAGTAAAGGAACAAGATTGATCCTCCCGCCAGAAACAGCCAAAAAATCAAAAACGATGTGAAACAATGGCTTTTAGACATTGGATTCTGACAACATAGGTCAGTGTTCCCTGAGAGAGGGGACACACATAAGCTGAGTCCTAGGAGTGCTCTAGACTAATGCCTGGAATGGGGGAACCCAGGGGCAGCCTGGCAGTCAACCTGAGTGGAGGAGTTGGAGATAGAGCAGACGCTGTTAGTCTAGAGAAACCAAGGCAGCTGGAATTCACAGAGCAGGATGCTGAAGAGAGGGAGCTACATAAAGAGAGAACTCCAGCAATCTGCAAAGGTCCTCAGTTTAATAATGATCAGTGCACGTCTGTGAGGAAAATGCTGGAGGATGGGGTAAGAACCACCCAAACGGAGCAGAAGGAGCAAACACCGGAGCTCATGAAGGCTGGGAATATTACAGGCTTCTACAAGCCAGAATGGAAAATTCTCATCACCCATGGGGTATTGGGTGGAATACGCAGAAGGTTATTACTTCAGTAGTGGGGCAAAATCGGCCCGAAACTAAAGGCTGCTCTGGTATCACTTAACAAAGCTTAAAAGCAAGCTTTGAAACAATCATACTGTTTTCACAGCTGCATCTCAATAAAACTCAAGAATATTTATGAGAATAAAGAATATCCAGCACCCCAACAGGTGCAACTCACAGTGAATGACATCCAATCAAATATTACCAGGTACACAAAGAAACAGGAAAATATGACACCCCAAAATGAAAAGAAAAACCAATCAAAAGAAAAACATCCAGAACTTATAGGGATACAAATGATAGAATTAGTAGACAAGGACATTAAAACTGATACTGTAACTATATTCCATATGTCCAAGAAGGTAGAAGAAAAATTAGATGTTTCAAGTAGAGATGTGGCTTATTAATATGTCCCAAATCCAACTTCTAGGAAAAGAAAACATGATGTCTTAATGAAAATTCCATCAGTGGGATGGGATTAACATCAGATTGGACATTGTAGAAAAAACAAGTAGTTAATTTGAGGACACAGCAACAGAAGCAATCCAAAATGAAATGGAATAAACAACTGGGAAAAGAAATAAACAGAACATCAGTTAACTGTGGGACAACCTCAGCAGCCTAAGGTCCATGTAATTGGAGATCCCAAAGCAAAGGAAGGGAAAGAAAAAACAATTAAAGATATAATGGCTGGAAATTTTTCCAAATTTGATGAAAACCATAAACATACACATGCAAGAAACTCAAAAAATCTCAAGCATAAAAAAGGCATTTTAACTAACTATACAACCCAAACAAATTTAGAATGGACTGATTGCACAACCATAAATGTCAAAATAAGGAGACAATACCTAAAATCATATTCAAAACTATTAAGAGTTTTTATTCAGGAAGTCATGTGAAGTAAGAAAACTCCACCTAACCAATTCAAAAACATATGAGATTATATATAAGGAAGGAGCAATTAGAAATGTGAAAGATAAATGGCTTTTTAAGATTTTATTTATTTTTTTGTCAGAGAGAGAGAGAGAAAGAGCACAAGCAGGGGGAGCAGCAGGGAGAGGGAGAAGCAGGCTCCCTGCTGAGAAAGGAGCCGGATATAGGACTCAATTCCAGGACCCTGGGATCATGACCTGAGCCGAAGGCAGACGCTTAACCAACTGAGCCACCCAGGCATCCTGGTAAAGTTTACATTTATTAAATTGTAGAATGAAGACAAGATTAAATCCATAAAAAAGGATGACTTAAATATGTCATATGATAATGGTGAAAATATCACCATCCCTAAGCTATTGCTAAGCTTTAGATCTGTACTTTAAATGACCTCCTGGCATGTTCACGTTCTCAAAGTTTCCTAACTCGGTACTTCCATCTTATTATCATACTACCCACATCACCCCATCTTACTCCTCACTTCAAACTCCTCCACTGTTGATAATTCTATCTCCATTAATCAACTGCCTTCTTCCAGACTATCTTGTCCCATCTGTTACCTCTGGCTTCCTCAAAACGAATCACCAAACCCTATGGATTTTACCTCTGAAATATCCTTAATATCAAGTAGTCCCCCCACACACTGCCATGTCTATTCTCACTGCCTCAGGCCTTCATTAGTCCTTTAATTTTAATCTAATATAAACCTTTTACTGAAACAAAGCATACAAACAGAAAAATGCACAAATCATAAGTGGACAACTTAACATTTTAACAAAGTGAACATATACCTGTTTAACCACCATCTAGATCAGTGTATAGAATTTTTCCATTCCCCAGATGACTCCCTGATACTGTCTCTCAATAATTACCCATTTCCCCCAAAAGATAACCACTGTTCTAAAACCTCACACAGAAAATTCGTTTTACCTGTTTTGTGAACTTTTATGTAAGTGGAATTATAGGGTCTATGATCTTGTATCTGGCTTCTTTAGCTCTGCATTATTTTTGCAAAATCCATCTGTTTTTAGGAGTAGCAATCATATGCAGATTCCACTGCCGTGTATGAAGAATGGACCACAGTGTATACATCCGTTTTACTGTTGGTAGGCATGTGGGTTATTTCCAGCTTGGGGCTACTATGAATAAAGTTGTTATGAACATACCTGTAAATGTTTTCTGGTGAAATTACCCACACATTTGTAAGGTTATAAAACTAGGAGTGCGATTTCTAGGTCAAAGGTGTGCAGAGCTTCGGCCTTAGTAGATATTACCCAACAACTTTCCAAAATGAAAGTCGAGTTTACCTTCCTGCCACTGGTACAAGAGTTCCTATTGTTTCACGTCCACCAAAACCCTCGGCATCATCAATTTTTAGAGTTTTTCCATTCTGGTAGTGTGTAATATATTCTTGTGGTTTTAATTTGCATTTCCATAATGTTAAACCCTATTTCATAAATGTATCAACTGTTTCAAAATTCTGATATGTGAGGTTTTGATTGAGTCTTCTGCCATTTTCTATTGGATTGTATTTCCTTAATGAGTTCTAGGAAGATTTTTTAAAATATATATTCAGGATACATGTCCTTGTCAGTTTTCTCTCACCCTGTGGCTTGCCTTTTCAATCTCTCGGTTGGGTTTGGTTTCATTTAATCAACCTTCTAGTGATATAATTCATATACAATTAACTGCACAGATTTTAAGGGTATAGTTCTGTGAGTTGTGACAAATGTATACACATGTGTCTTCTTATTACAATCATATGAGGAATTGGATATCTTAACAATATTGAATCTTCCAATGCACAAACATGATCTAGTTCATTATTTACTTAGACGTATTTCATTCTTTCTCTGCAGTGTTTTTGTAGTTTACAATACACTGAAGGTAATAGCCAGTTCAATAGGACAAGAAAAATAAATAAAAGGAATAATAAATGGATAGAACCAAAACTTTATATTAACAATTGATAATGTCTTTTATGCAGAAAGCTATAAGAAAAAATTTAAACTTACAAGAATTAGTAAATGAATTTAATGAGGTCACAGAATACAAGATTAAGATACAAAAATCAACTGTCTTGCACACATTTTGTTACATTTATTCTTGCTATATTTTGATAGCTGGTGGCTATTATAAATGGTATCATTTTTACATTTTATTTTATAATTGTTTGTTACTAGTATTGAGAAAATTAACTCCTTGTTTTGCTACCTGCTATTATTTCACCCTCAAGAGCATCATGCCCAAAACCATCCATTTACCTCTACTTTGCTGATCACTTACTTTTAAAAACCAGCTCTAAAATCATCTCCTGATTGGAAATTTCCTCAACCTTCCCAGGAAAAATGAATGCTTTGTGCTACATGCTTCTGAGAATATCCAACATGAAAAATAAATTTTTAAAAAATTAGGAGATTTTTGTTAAAATGATGTTAACAGTTGCAATCTTTAGAAATTATATAATGATTGTGAGGGGCGCCTGGGTGGCACAGCGGTTAAGCGTCTGCCTTCGGCTCAGGGCGTGATCCTGGCATTATGGGATCGAGCCCCACATCAGGCTCTTCTGCTATGAGCCTGCTTCTTTCTCTCCCACTCCCCCTGCTTGTGTTCCCTCTCTCGCTGGCTGTCTCTATCTCTATTGAATAAATAAATAAAATCTTAAAAAAAAAAAAAAGAAATTATATAATGATTGTTAGACAATTATGACATTCAACATAGAGTTTTAACTCTTTCAAAAACAGAAGCATTCAGCTGAGAAAATATAAATGATTAAGAGCAATAAAATAGTACTTTAAATTTTAGAAGGGAGATTCATCTTTTATGATTCTTTTATTTTCATGATAAAGTTGTTCACTCATGAACCTAGCATTAATTACCAAACTCTAATTTTATTACCTACTATGCTAAAAAATCTTAAGCTTTCACTGTATATTTAAAAATATTAACATTATAAAGATAATTTTTCAAACTTAAACTACAAATTTACCTCTAATTAAGGTGAAATATATTTTAAATTTAATGGGCTGCCAGCTAAGTGACTAAATGTTTTAAGTGTTTAAAAAAGAAAAATGAGGGGTGCCTGGGTAGCGCAGCCGTTAGGCGGCTGCCTTCGGCTCAGGGCGTGATCCCGGCGTTCCGGGATCGAGTCCCACATTGGGCTCCTCCCTGGGAGCCTGCTTCTTCCTCTCCCACTCCCCCTGCTTGTGTTCCCTCTCGCCGGCTGTCTCTCTCTGTCACATAAATAAATTAAAAAAAGAAAAAGAAAAATGAAATATAAAATAAAAAGAAATATTTTAATGAAGTATGAATGCTCTTCAAAGAACCATCAAGAGGAAGGAAGACATAAGTAATGTCATTTTATATTTCTCTCTCTCTTTTTCTTTTTGTTTTTGGTCCTACTTTCTGAATAAAATGTATTGCTGGTATGAATCATGGAACACTACATCAAAAACTAATGATGTACTGTATGGTAACTAACACAACATAATAAAAAAATTTTTTTTAATTTAAAAATAAATGTATTGCTGGTGATTGCCCTCCTTTCTCTAGGTCTAGCTCTTCTAATTCTTCTAATTTAAATGAAGGGATGAATATAAAGTTCTCAGCACAATCTTTACTCCGGGTAAGTGCTCAAAAAACGGCAGCTATTATACATTATATAAATAATTTCTAGAAATTAAGACTTCCAGTAAGACATGGCCATGAATAATTCAGAGGTTTTAACTGAAACAATCAATTCAAAAAAATGAGAATAAGAAAAACCTTTAGAAGTGGGGTGCCTGGGTGGCACAGTCAGTTAAAAGCGTCTGACTCTTGCTTTCAGCTCAGGTTGTGGTCTCAGGGGCGTGGGATTGAGCCCCAAGTCTGACTCCAGTGGGGAGTCTGCTTAAGACTGTCAGTCCTCTCCCTATACCCCTCTCCCCTACTCTCTCTCTTTCTTTAAAATAAATAAATCTTGGGGTGCCTGGGTGGCACAGCAGTTAAGCGTCTGCCTTCGGCTTAGGGCGTGATCCCGGCGTTATGGGATCGAGCCCCACATCAAGCTCCTCCACTATGAGCCTGCTTCTTCCTCTTCCACTCCCCCTGCTTGTGTTCCCGCTCTCGCTGGCTGTCTCTATCTCTGTCAAATAAATAAATAAAATCTTTAAAATAAAATAAAATAAAATAAAATAAAATAAAATAAAATAATAAAATAAATAATTTTTTTTAAAAACCTTCAGAAGTAGTCACTAAAAATATAAATTCAATAACTTGTAGTCATCCTAAATTTAAGTCTTTTGTTATTTTTTTAGTAACAGTTTTAATATACCTAAAGGAAAGCTACTTGTGGTTTAGTTAGATGTTAAATCTAAACCCTGTCATTTACATTACCTGGCGTATGAAAATTGCAAAACTCTTTGTCATATTGAGATATTTGAACAATGTTTATAGCATACAAACAGTGAAACATAACAAAGCAAAGGGTTATTTCGAAACAATTTATTTTTAACATGACCATTAAGGTGCTTAGTATGAAGAAAATAAATAACCACTGGAAGCATGGCTTTAAAGAACAATAACCAATTAACTTTGTATTACGTATCTATTGCTGTAAACAAATTCCTGTAAACAATAGCAGCTCAAAATAACAATAAGCACTTGGGGTGCCTGGATGGCTCAGATGGTTAAGCTTCTGCCCTCCGCTCAGGTCGTCATCTCCCAGTCCTTGGACTGAAGCTCACATCGAGTCCCACAACCAGCTCCACGTGGGACTCTGGGCTCGGTGGGGAATCTGCCTCTCCCCCCTGCTCGTGCTCTCTCTCTCTGTCTCTCTCTCTCAAATGAATAAATAAAATCTTTGAAAAAAAATTACAATAAGCACTTATTATCTTAAAGTTGCTTTGGTCAGAACATATCTTGTGTCGGTGTGTTCCTCTTAGTATATCCCTGAATATGTGAATTTTAAGAAGCACAATTTAAGAAACACAGTTACAAGCGGTGGGTATATCTTAGATTTACTTGAACAATCTTAATATCCATTTTTGGCACAAAATAATTTCACATTGTAAGTATTTTTAAACAACTGTTTCAAAAGGCTTTTTACCTACCACAAGTTTCTTTTGAAAAACAGGTGCTTTGTTATTGTTGAAATGTCATATTTACTTTGAAGGGACAAAGTAAGTGTGTTTATTTGTCAAAAATATGTGCTACATAGCATGATTCTAATAGCCATTTATCTTTCCAAGAAAAGTGAGAAATTTGTCTTGTTTGTATTATGCATGCTATCTTTTAATACGTATTTTAACTATTTGGCTGAAATTAAGCCAGGAGCTTCTCTGCCTTACAAGATATTTTCATGATTTAATAGTTCCACCTCTGTGATTGCTCGCTAAGTAGACATAAACTCTGCCCATTCCTGCCATGTGATTTTGCAGAATTTCCCATCAAAAAGCAAAGTATTTTTCTCTAACCTTTGAAGCTGGGGTTGGCCATGTGACTTACTTTGGCCAATGGGATATTAGCAAAGATGATGCAAGCAAAGGCTTAAAAAGTGCTCGTGTGCTGGGCTTCCTCTCTCTTTCCTGCTCTTTGCTCTTCACTGATCACCAGATATAGAAACCCAGACTAATCTGCCAGAGGAGAGAGACCATGTGGAGCAGAGATGGGTCATCCCAGCTGAGCTGCCCCACTCCCCAGCCTGCCAGCTTGTAAGTGAAGGTATCCTAAACCATGCAACTCCGTATGAGTCAGCTCAGACCAGAAGAACCACTCAGCCCACCCACAGAATCATGAGAAAGAATAAAGATTGCTGTTTTAAACCACTAAGTTTTGAAGTGGTTTGTTATACAACAAAAGCTGCTAAATACACTCCATCTTCAATACAAAGTGTTACACATTCTATATTTGAAGGTCTTGTTTTTATAAATTAACACAAAAATGACTTCCCATAGCATGTAACTGATAATATGTCCCCCAATTCTCAAAAATAGACCAACGGTGGAAGGAACCTCTGTTGACCTTTCTTCCCTCCAGAAAGCACACATTCTCAGACTTACTGACCCATTGAAGACCCTGGTATTAATCTGTATATTATACACCAATTAAGCTTAGTTTATATTTTTAAGATTTTTTTTCAGTTTTAGTAAAATTAAATAGAAATAGAAACTCTATTATTTTCTTCATTCACCTCTATTTTGGAGCTCAGTGGTGTAGTGAATAGTGAATGTTAGATCTATTTTTCTGCTTTCTTTTCTTCTTCTTGTCTCTTGATATTGAGAAAGATAAGAAGGGTATGGTAATTTCTATTTTTCCTTTCACCAAATATCCGTCCCATTCATTTGATGCTATTGAATTAACATCTGATGCTGTTCGATATCCAGTTTTAACTCTCTTTTGGAGTTTTCACTGAAAGTAGAAAAATAATGTGCAAAATTGTGCTCACAGTTTTGTGAGAATTATGTTGAAAGTCATTTTTTCAGGTTCATCTTTAGTGACCTAGAGTGACCAACCCTTCCAGTTTTCCAGGGACTGTGGGAGTTCCTGGCACTTGAGACTTTGTAACTAAGCCAGGGAAAGTTCCAAGCAAACTGGGATGAGTTGGTCGCCCTCACTGATGACTGTTCAGCTGGCTTTCAAAGGACTTGAGTACTTCGGAATTTCCTTTGCCCAGTGACTTCTCAGTGCGAGAGCTCGCCGGAAACCGAGAAGGGCAGGGCAAAGTAGGGGAATGTTGCGTAGTTTTCAGTTTTCTAAATGATTTGAGTAAGAAACATGCCATAACGCTTTACTGAAATAATACCTCAGTACTCTGAGCAGTAATTTCTTAAAGCTGTAAGGTAATTGGGATGATTTGAATGTTACTTGTTATGGGGAAATTTTCTCAGAGAGAAAGGTTGTATAAGGGCAAATAAAATTGGATGGCTTATTAAAATGACCTGGACAATTATGAATCTTCCCTTCCAAATGCAAAGACAATTATTTAGTTAAATGTTTAAATAAAATGTATAATTGCCATACTAATTTAGAGCAAATTTACATTGAAGTTATATTTTTATATACTATATATATTTTTGTAGCAAATTAAAGTTCCTTACATAATTACCTTTACGGTATATTTCTATTTGTTTTATTGGAGTTGAAGCATTAAATTGACTATTTCAAAAGGGAACATAGAAATTTTACTTACAGCTTTTCTTTTATGATGTTTTGGTTGGAGCTATGAATCATTTCATGATGAATCAGCAATATAAGCCCCAATTATATCATTAGTCCTATGAGAAAATACTGTTTTTAAATGGCGACATTTCTGAGAAAACGCTGCAAATAAAAGTGGGACTGTTTTTGTATTATGATATTTCAAAATGCAGAGTCCATCTTTTCCATTTATATTCATATACTCAGTGTGCGTGTGCGTGTGAGAGAGAGAGAGAAAGAGAGAAAAGAGTGAATCCCGGGCACTAGCAACAGAAACGTGGTGTCTGCTGTTCAGTGCTTTTCAAACTTTTATTCGCACGTGAATCACCTAGGGAGCTTGTTAAAGCACGGTTCTGATTATGGGGTAGGTTGGGGTCGTTCCTGAGATTCTGCCTTCCTAACCAACTCTCAAATGGCAGTGATGTTCCTAGGCTGCTGACAATGCTTTGAGCAGTGAGTTCTAGGAAGTCTACGGAAGCAGAATGTATCCCCCATAGCCACCTACAGTTTTATCCTGTCGTGCATAAGCTTGATTGATTGACTGATTTGAGAGAGAGAGAGAGAGCATGAGCAGGGGGAGAGGCAGAGGCAGAGGGAGAGAGAGAGAATCCACAAGCAGACTCCCCACTGAGCATGGACCCATGTGGGGCTTGATCCCGGGACCCTGAGATCATGACCTGAGCTGCAACCAAGAGTCAGCCGTTTAACCAGCTGAGCCATCCAGGCGCCCCGTCCTGCGGTACCTCCTTAGTAACATGATTCCCCATCTGAACCATCCTGTTTCTTTGTTTGGTGTATTGTCTATCTCAACCAGAGTCCATGAAGCCAGGGACACCTTTTGTCTTATTCACTCCTGTGTCCTCAGTGTCTACAACATGACGAGCTACTGCTTCTAAAGATCTATTGGTTAAATGATATCTTTGCCTGACGACACCGTGTATGTGCGGTGTGGATTACGGGATACACACCATGTATATATCAAGCAGGGTATTGCATGACTCGTAAGTGCACTGCCCAGCTGTGTGACACTGCCAAGTGACATAACATCTCCTGCTTCTGTGTCATCATCCATAAAGTAAGAGTAATAATAGTCACATTTACAGCACTGTTGGGGGGAAAGTGCCTGGCCGTAATAAACATTAGGTAAATATGAGCTCATGAGCTATAATGTTTTACCATGAATAGGTATTCATATTTACAAAACCTAGAAGCTTCCGAAAGGCAGCAGGCATGTCCTATGTTCTATTTGAAAGAGATCAAGACTGGATGGATTATTTTTAAACCGTGCTTCTCAGAGAGGCAAGAGGTCTGTGTAAATATCCAAAGTCTCTCCCTGAGGGATGGGTAGATTGAAAGGCACACAGAACCCAGCACTCAGGTTCTGCCCCCCCCCCCATAACCATCATCATTCAAGCAAAGCAGCTCCAACCTCTCTTATTATATACTGACATTTCAAACAGACTTCCCAAATAAAGGGATGTGTTGCTTTTTTAAAAAAAAGTAACTTGAGGGATTCCTGGGTGGTTCATTCAGTTAAGCATCTGCCTTCGGCTCAGGACATGATTCCAGGGTCCTGGGATCGAGCCCCACATCAGGTTCCTTGCTCAGCAGGGAGCCTGTTTCTCCCTCTCCCTCTGTTCCTCCCCACTCGTGTGCACTTTCTCTCTCTCTCTCTCTCTCAGATAAATAAATAAAATCTTCAAAAAATATAAAATAAAGTAAAATAAAAAAACTAACTTGAGAAGCACAGCACAAGGAAACCTCCAAATCTTTATTCTGCTCTATAATCTTATCAGATCCTAAATATCAATTCTTAAGTAGCACAACTTACGACTCACAGCACTGTTGGGAGATCTTCAGGTCCATCTTTGCTCTATTAAGATTTTTATCTATAAGGCATTGATTAGATTATGTTACTGTATTATTATATAATGTACTATGTATTGATTATATATTAATATCTATGAAATGAATTACTTATTGAGGCTCAGTAAGACCAGTTTCAGGAAGGTGGAGACCATGACTGCTGACTTGAGGTGGACTGAGAATGAGGAAACAGCCTCTACTCTTCAGGCAAGTGGCTCTGAGGCAAGAAGTTGGCCTCTCAAGTGGGGTCAAGTTCAAAGAAAGATTCTCTAGTGGAAGCTGGTCAGATGCGGGCATTGACTTTTTTTAAAGCCCCGATTACATAATTCATTTCAGCAAGTATTCATGTCCTGTTCAATTGGGTGCTCCTTCTTTTTCTTTAGACCAAAATCTCAGCCATGGCCGCCTAATAGAATCACCTGGGGAGTTTTCAAACAATACCAGTTCTCTGACCAACTGACACTCAACGCCTTGGGAGGGAATCCAAGGCAAGGGGCACTGAACCACTATCCACACTGCCTCAAACAAGGGCACGATCTCCTATTTGTCCATTCATATAGCTGGTGTGACATGGAACACTGTCTCCCTGTCCAAAAAGCTGTTTCCCACAGACCGAAATAATTCAGTCCAAGAAAATATAATACAATATTATTTTCATTTCATTAATGTTTTTCTTAAAATAACAAAAAGGTACATTTTTAAGGTCACACGCAAACATCCAATATCATCCCATATTACCTAGGTACAATTATCTCAGTAACTAACCTCTAGCATTTTTGAATGCTGCTTATTCTAATACTGGTTTTCCCTCTGGCCTAAGCAACTTGAATTCATGCTGAAACTCCTAATTTGAATGTTAAGTTTCCCAGAGCTTTTCTGGCTTCTCAGCACCTTTGTGTCCAAAGACCCAGCAAGCACTTCTGACTACCTTTGATCTCCTTTAAAAGTGTGATTTATAGCCAGACCCTATGATTTATGATGAAAAATATTCCTTCCAAGTTTCAAGTTTCTCTGCCTCCCTTCCTCTCCCTCCTCTTTTCCCTCTCTATCCCTTTCTCCCTCTCTCCCCCTCCTCCCCTCTCTGATTTGTCTCTCGTTTCTGGACCCAGTAAAATGAGAAATATTAACCAACACCATCACTGTTGACTTGAGTGAAACATAATCTTCCTCCAAGTTATGAGCTTCCTGACAGCTTTCTTCAAAGTCTTCACCAGTGTTTTCTATTGGAAAAATTCTGTACCTTTCTCTAGCCAATTTCTGAACAATGTCTCAAACATAATTCTCAGAGCGAGACCTTTAATATAGATTCCTTTCTGTCACTAATTCAGAAAATTCAGCCTACGATAGATTCTAATTCCTTAAAACCTATTTACTCAGAATACAGTAAAATCTAAGCAAAGATATGAGATTATATATACCCCATAATTATAATATTAAATTCTAATATAGAATACCTATATCATATGTTACAGCCAAAATCATTTGCAGCATAATTGTAGAAATCCAGCATTTTATAAAGCAATTCTTGTGAATTTTCTTAAGGAGCTGAGTAGACAATTGCTAATAGACCATCCCAAATCCTATGCCTTTTACTTTGGCTACTAAGTGGCCAGATGAAACTTGAGGCAATAATAAATATAAATCATTATTCTTTTTATAATTTTCATTATGATTTTTAATTACAATTTTCATTTTAATTTTAACTTTATGATAATTATGAAAGCTAACATGAAATGAAACCGTGTCCTGTGCATACGTCATTCTAACTGTTCACGTCTATTAACATTTACTCATTACAATAATCTAAACAGATGTCTGCTATATATTATTATCTCCAATTCACTGATTAAGAAATTGAAGGGAAGTAACTTGCCACACACACCTGCCTAAGGGTGGAGCCAGGAACCAGGCCCCAGCCCTCGGACTCCAGCTTCCTTACCCACCGGGCCACACTGCCTCAAGGAAGTGCCTCCCTTCACTCACTCATTAAACAAATATTTATTGAGTGCTACCTCCAAAGTCAGGGCCTCTGCTCTGATGCACAGTCCTGTAATTAGAAAAGAGTATAGTAACACGATATGCACAACAAACAGGAGTGATACAGGAGCGAAAAATGCAGTCTCAAGCAGTGAGAAGGGATGTCTCAATTGGGTCCTAAATAACCAGTGGGAGGAAATCGGCAAAAAGAAGCTGTGGGGTGAAGATGAGCTTCCCAAGACAGAGAGAGTAACATGCAGAGGGCAGGAGGATCCGGAGAGAGAAAGATGTTGAGATAACTCTTAACTCAGCAGTGTGATCGGGACACGGACTGGGGGTAAAAGCAGATGAGAGGGGCCAGAGGGACAGGCAGGGGCCAGATCGTGCTTCCCAGATCTGATGGTGCCCTTGCAAGGTACGAAGCAGATATGATCAGATTTTCTCTTCAGAAGAAGATTGCTCTGGCTCAGTGTGTTAGAAGACTAGAAATTGAGAGCCCCGGAGACCAGACAGGAGGCTGTTCTGGTTGCTGGAGCAAGAGATTTTAATAGTCTGAACCCAGCTCATGGTGGCCGAAGTAGCCAAACGTTGCAGATCATTACTTTATAATACAAAACCACGATGTGCAAAACAATAAAGCACACATGCTAGATGTCTGATGAATGACACATATTACACACACACACACACTGCAGGTATTTTAAAAAATAATTATTCAAAAGCACCCAAGAGAGAAACAGCCAAAAACCAAGGAACTATATTTACAAATGAACAAAAAAAGAGGATAAATCAGGAAGAAATCCTCGAGAATTCATTAATTGTAGTTACTGTAAATAATCATGTCCCACAGGAAATCTCCAGGGATAAGTTTTTCCTGCCAATGATAAAGTGAAGGAAATCTGGACAAAAACAAACAAGAGAAGATTGCACAATTTGCTACAATTAAAAAAAGGGAGATGATTGATTTGAGGTATGCAACAGGCAACATCACGTAGGCATAGCCTCCGGAAATAGGAAGGTGCAGGATAAACACGTGCCAGGAGGCTGCACCCACATTCCACCTCCTCCTATTACATGAATTTCTTCCACCTTCCCTTGGCTCATTCCAGCAGAAAGCAGGATTCCTGCGATCAGTCACGAGTCCTTGGTTCATCCCACCCTCTACCACCCATGTCTCTTCATGCCCCTTTTCTCCTAATCTTTGGAATTGTACTTTTCAGTACCAACTAAATCATATTGATGGGGGGGGGGGTCCCATGTTTGTGAATATCACTGCACAACCACACTTTGTATATAAATGGTCAAATTCCCTCAAAACAGGACTAGGTCTTAGCCCCTTTTCCTATGTGGTCCACACTCAGCCTTGCTTGAGTGTCTCAGTGTTGGTGAAATAATGACAGCTACAAAAGGAAGTGGAAGCACCACTTCCTGAACATCTCCAACACACTAGGCTTCAAGACAGATGTTCTTCCTATGTTATCTTACTGCTTCTATCATCAGATCCCATGAAAGAGGTGGTATCTCCATTTTTACCTGTAAGGCGCTGTTTCCAAAAGTACTCAGATCTTGAGTTGCAAAGCCAGGTTTAGAGCCTTGGCCTGATTCCAAAGTCTTACACTCTTCCTACTACATCACGTTCTAAATTCCTCTGGTCTGAAGTCCTTGGGGAAAAAGAAGGATGATATTTTCTTCCTTCATCTTTTATAAGGACATCAGGAGAATGAAAGAGAAATTGAAAAGAAACCAACCCCAAGAAAAATGGCAAGATAGAAAATATTTTATGAAAGTCACTTCCTTTGGAAAATCCCAAGAACTCTGCTCTTTGTCCATGTGGCCATTTAAGTAAGAATGTATTTTTTAAACTTTCATTATGAATTTATTAAGGTGTTTAAGAAGCTATAACCCAGATGCAAGAGCGTTGCCATTCTCGAACGGAGGCAGTGGTGGACCGAAGTGGCAATGGGCTCCACAGATAGACAGATCACCTGCAATCCTGACTTGGCAACTCATGAACGACATAATTTTGGGCAAGTGATTCAACCTCCCAGACCATCTGTGTCACCTGCTATCCTATGACCATACGTCAGAAATCATATATGACATTACTTCTGTGGGGTTTTTGATGATGAAAGCAGTCCCGAGTTCACCCAGATTCAAGGAGAGTGAACAGAAAACACAACTTTCAATGATTAAAGAGTCTCAGAGAATTTTCAAATACCTACATAGGTCTGACCTAATACCTAGTATGACAGGAAGTTAGAGACTCCAGCTAAAATGTCGGAAAGAGACAAGATACCCAGGAGGAAAGGAGCTGGTTAATATAGTGCAAGTGGGGAGGAAACAGTTATTGAAACCAAAATTCTGTGTTTATGCCGTATCACTCTGAGAATCCTCAAAAACAGCTTAAAACAATTTTCCATATGCAAGAAGAACAGAAACTGAATGCTTATGTGAAGTCCAAGACAAAGAAATCTATCATTTTAAACATGACCTGTTGTCACATCTTGCCTTCCTCAGACTCAATTTCTTTTGAAACATTTAATAAGTAAGAATATATTTGACCCGAGTATCTTTTCAAAGCTAAAATAGAAGGACTGTATATCAAGTGAGAATTTCCATTTATAAAGAGCTTTATAAATCTCGTTAGTACATAATCCTGCCAAAACACTGTAATGCACGAGGATAATTTACCCCTTCTCAACAATTCTTTAATAGGAGCTGTAGGAAAAGAGATGTCTCACTCGAGATCACAAAATGAACTTAATGAAAGCCTCGTATTTTAACATATGGCCCAAGGTTCCCAGGGCAGATGCTACCTAGAGAGCAATGGAAATTTCCTGAAAGAATATATCTTGTTAAAATACACTTTGAACAGAGCTTTACAACTAAAATAGGGAAAGCAAGTGATGGCATGCCCTCCCCTACAGCTGGGAGCGCCAATCTGTGGCGCTCTTTTTCCTAGAGAGATAATGACTGTGAGTCATATCAGCTCCGGCTCTGGGAACAGTCCACAGACACTGGGAGCAGATGGGCTTTTTGGCAGCAGAACACCTATTTCCTGTCAACCACAGGTGAGTAGTAGACTACCTTCTTAAATAAGCCACACCTGCTAGTTCAAGGACTAGCAGGTTACAAACGTGATATCCAACTCGTGACAGCATGCTGTATATATTTAAAGAAGGCGGACAGTCTTTGGGCTTTACTAAAGGAGTTTACACACATTTAAAAAGAGTAGCTAATCCATATATCAAAAATCATGCCAGTTTTCATAATTGTGTACTACCTAGAAAACAAACGGTGAGCCTTTCTTTCAGACAGGCAAACACTGCAAGTGCGAGGATAAGATTTTCAACTGTGGCGGTGGCAGAAAACAGTGTGCTGGGACGCCTGGGTGGCTCAGTCAGTTAAGTGTCTGCCTTCAGCTCAAGTCATGATCTCGGGGTCCTGGGACAGCAGGGAGTCTGATTCTCCCTCCCCACCCCACCACCCCCGCTTGTGCTCTCGTTCTATCAAGTAAATAAATAAAAAATCTTAAAAAAAGACACACACGACTACATATTATATGATTCAATTTATATGAAATTTCTAGGGAAGACAACAGAGAGAGGCAGAAAATGGGCCAGTAGTTGCCTGAAGCTAGAAGTAGAAGAAAGAAAATGACTGTAAATGGGCAGCTGTGAATTTTTTGTTGTTTGAGAAAAGATTTCAAGTATCCAGGGTTTAATCAAAAATTACCAGTCATACCAAGAACGAAAGAGACCTCAAAGTGACTTAAAAAGGCCATCAATAAAACACTAACACGGAGTCTGAAGTTACTTAAAAATTTCAGTAATAACATACATTTTTACAGGAGAAATTTGATAGAAATGGTGGTTTGGTGGATTTAGAAATTAATCAATCACTTTGGATATATATCTCATTAACATCAAGCTCCTGCTGTGTAGTATTGATGTAAGGAAAGACCTATTTTACGCTTTCGTATTTATCCACGGGGAGTAAAAACACATGTCCACAAAGTACATGTATACAAATGCTCATAGCAGCTTTATTTGTGATACCCCAAAACTAGAAACCACCTAAATGTCCATGAAGAGGTGAACAGATAAATTATGATGAATCCATATGATAGGGCGCTACTTATAATAAAAAGGAACAAACTAATAAATGCAACAATGTGAATGAATCTGGAAAACATTACACTGAGCCAGAGAAGCTGGACATAAAAAAATGCACACAAGATGATTCTATGTATATGAAATTCTAGGACAGGAAAACTTATCTATAGTGATAAGAGAATATCAGTGGATGCCTGGGGCCACACAGGATGGGGGATGATTGCACAGAAGCTGGAAGACAATTTTTTTTCTTTTTTTTTCTTTATTTAAATTCAATTAGCTAACTTATACTATGTCATTAGTTTCAGATGTAGTGTCCAATAATTTATCAATTTCGTATAACACCCACAGCTCATCACATCACATGCCCTCCTTAATGACCATCACCCAATTACCCCATCCTTCCACCCACCTCCCCTCCAGCAACCCCCAGATTGTCTCCTAGAGTTAAGAGTCTCTCATGGTTTTTCTCCCTCCCTGATGATTTCCCATTCTGTTTTCCCTACCCTCCCCTATGGTCCTCTGCCCTGCTTCTTAGATTCCACATGAGTGAAATCATATGATAATTGTCTTTCTCTGACTTATTGCTCTCAGGATAATACCCTCCAGTTCCATACACATCGATGTAAATGGTAAATGTTCATCCCTTCCTGAAGGCTGAGCAACAGTCCACGGTATGTGTGTATATATATGTGTATATATATATATATACACACACACATGGGTATATATATATATATACACACACACACATGGGTGTATATATATATATATATATATACCACATCTTCTTTATCCATTCATCTGTTAATGGACATCTTGGCTTGTTTCACAGTTTGACTATTGTGGACTTTGTTCCTATAAACATTGGGGTACAGATGCCCCTTCTTTTCACTACAACTTATCTTTGGGGTAAATACCCAGTAGTGAAATTGCTGGGTTGTAGGGTAGCTCTATTTTTAACTTCTTGAGGAACTTCCATACTGTTTTCCAGAGTGGCTGCACCAGCTTGCATTCCCACCAACAGTATAAGAGGGTTCCCTTCTGCATCCTCGCCAACATTTGTTGCTTCCTGTCTTGTTAATGTTAGCCATTCTGACCAGTGTGATGTGATATCCCATTGTGGTTTTGATTTGTATTTCCCTGATGACAAGTGATGTTGAGCATTTTTTCATGCATCTGTTGGCCATCTGTATGTCTTCTTTGGAGAAATATCTGTTCATGTTTTCTGCCCATTTCTTGACTGGATCATTTGGTTTTTGGGTGTTGAGTTTCGTAAGTTCTTTATAGATCCTGGATACTAGGTCTTTATCTGATATGTGGAAGATACTTTTTGATAGGGTGGAAATGCTCTGTATCTGACTGTGGTGGTGGCCATTACCTAGTTTGTGCGGAGGCCCAGTGGGTCTGCTTTGCATCTTGACTCCATCACTTACTTAGCCAGGTTATTTTTAACCTTCCTGGGCCTCAGCTCCTTCATCTGTGAAAGGGGTATAATAATAATAATACCTATTTCATAAAGTTGTGGTAATTGTTTTAAAAAATGAGTTAATAGGGGCCCCTGGGTGGCTTAGGAGGCTGAGCGTCTGACTCTTGATTTTGGCTCAGGTCATGATCTCAGGGTCGTGAGATCCAGTCCCACATAGGGCTCCACATTGGGTGTGCAGCCTACTTGAGATTCTTGCTCTCCCTCTGCCACCCTTCCCCCACTCTCTCTATTTCTCAAATAAATAAATAAGTCTTTAAAAAATGAATTAATAAATATGAAGATGTAAGAGAGGCTGAGAGATAGAAGTTTCTATATGTGTGATCCATTATTATTGTTAGCAAAGGACAAAGTTATAAACATGAGGATGTTTTTTAAAGATCTGGTTACAAAAGCAAAACTTGGCTTGCATAGGAGTGGAAACTACAAGGCCTTCATCTGATGGACTATTCTGTCGTAATTAACTGCATTGTGGAATCTTAGAGAATCTATTAGTATAACTTCTGGTATTAATAATTCACAAACAATCAGGTAAACATCACAATCAATGCAGAAATGACATAAAATCCAACATCCATCCCTGATACAAAGCAAAAAAGGTCGATTATTACATTTAATCACATCAAAAGCCAGCATCAAATTTGATGGTAAAACTTTCAGTTTTCCATTCAAATTTACAAAAAAAATGGTGTTATGCACTACTGCTATAATTCATTGTTCTAGAAGTAAAAGCCAATGTAATCAAATAAGAAAAATAAATAAGGAGTCTACATATTGGAAAGGAAGATGCATAATTGTCATTATTTGGAGACTGAATGATTGTATACAAGGATTAAATAAAGTAGCTAGTTAGAAAATATCATTTATGAAAATGAATAATTTTCCAACATACAAATCATAACAAAGGAGAAAATAAGCAAAATCTTACAATAGCAAAACAAAACAAATAATTAGGAATCATCTTAATGGTGAATATATAGAACAAACATGAATATAGTTTCCCAACTTTACTAAGAACACATAAAAGGAGAGTTGACTAAATGTTCCTGTATAGAAAAACTCAAAACTATAAATTTATCAATGCAACATTCCAAAAAAAATCAATTAAAAAAAGAATAAAACTTTGTGAGGTATTTGACAAAACTGTATGAAGTTCATCTGGAAGATCAAATATACCAGAACAGCCAGGGGGAAAAAATCCAGATAAAATAAATTGAGAAAGGACTTTGTTTTATCAAATATTAGATCACATAAAACTATAAGAACTAAAACATTTTGTCACAGGACTAGTGTATTCATTATCTACTGTTGTATAACAAGTTTTCCCAAAACATTGGCTTAAACAACACAGGCATTTTACCTCATAGTTCTTTGGAGTCAGGAGTCTGGGTATGGTTTAGCTGGGTTTTCTGACCCCGGATGTCTCCCAAGGCTACCACCAAAGTACCAGCTAGGGCTACCGTCTTCTCAAGTCTCAACTAGGTATGACCTGCTTCCAAGCTCAAGTATTTGGTTGTTGGAAGGATTCAGTTCCTCACAGGTTGAAACCTAGAGATATCTTTCTTTCCTGGCCATATCCCCTCTTCATAGAGCAGCTCACAACATGGCAGCTCACAACATAGCAAACAAATGAGAGAAAAAGAGAGACAGAAAGAGAGAGAGAGAGAGAGTGAAAGATCCGAGTAAGAAGTAAGTCTAGAAGTCATAGATTTTGTAATCTAATTGCTGATGTGGCAGCCCATCACTTTTGCAGCAAGTCACCACATCTGGCCCACACTCAAGAGAAGGGTGTTACACAAAGGCACGAACACCAGGATCGATGGGGGCCATCTTACAACGGGGGTCATCTTACGCATGACCTGAGCTGAAACCAAGAGACGGACCCTCAACCAACTGAGCCACTGAGGGGCCCCATAAGTAAGGAAAATATTAACCCAGTAGAAAAGATGCCCACCTGAACTCATAATTAAAGACACGTAATGTCAAAGAGAAAATGAAATACCATGTTTACCTACAAAAATAGCAAAAATTTTGAAGTTATACAACCGACAGTTGGCAAAAGTCCAGAGAGGATGTAAATTCAGGCTGTCTTTGGGATAACCATTTGGCAAATTCTTTCAAAATTAAAAGGTGTGTATAATCTTTGCTAATAAGCTATCCTGTGGAATTCATGAAAGCACAGAAAACCATTATTTGTATTGCAATCAGGGCTGTCAGGTCTTGTCTAGGTTGTGCCCTACACTGGGCATCTTGACAAAGTAGCAGGGAATCAGGGAGTGGGGTTGGGGGGGTGGTGGCTGGTGGTAATCACCTACTCCAATCAACAAATCAAACATCCTGGTTTGGGGCTGTATCTGTTGAGAGAAGTGTATCAGTTAGCATCCTAGTAGGAAATAGTGGCACAATCCATTTGGATAATTTGAGCTCTACCTACTTACAAAGTGTAGAGAAGCTAGAGAGGATAGTGCAGTGTCCCAGGACTAGAAAGACAAGAGCAGCTATCAGAGGAGGGAAGTAGGAGCTTGAGAGAGAAAGTTTAGGGAGGAAACCCAGTCCTCAGCAGGCAGGCAGGAAAAGAACCCAGGGAGGAAATATCCCAAACTCTCCTCACTTTCCCCTTCCAACTTCGCGCAGCTGCTCGCATTGGCTGAACCCATATAAAAGGAAGAGTGTATTGATAGGATCCATATGCAGATCAGCTTCCCAGGGAACAGAGTGAGGCAGGAAATGGTGGAGAGGAAACTGGAGGGACTCGTAGAAGACGTCCTTCATAGAAGAGTGTCATTTTCTAATCCGTACAAAGTCATCATGGAGTTGGCCGCCACCTTAGTGTCCACATTTAATCGTTGCATAAAAAAAGAAATAATTTAAATGTTCATTACTAGAGGACCATGTACCAAATTAATGTACATAATACAATGGAATGTTATTGAGTTTTTTTTAAAAAGTGAGAAAAATGTATAGGAACTGGTCTGAAAAAGTAACCCCTAAGACATTTTATAAGTTAAAGTATGAATGATTCTCTCAGTGTATGATGTGTACACAAACTTAGATAACATGTAATGTAGAAAATGTTACATTATGTAAGAATATGCTTTTATATGCCTGAGAATTTCTGGAAGGATAGTTGAGACTCTTAAAAGTGGTTATCTCTAGGGGCACCTGGGTGGCTTAGTCGTTAAGCATCTGCCTTTGGCTCAGATCATGATCCCAGGATGCTGGGATCGAGCCCCGCATTGGGCTCCCTGCTCAGCGGGAAGCCTGCTTCTCCCTCTCCCACTCCCCCTGCTTGTGTTCCCTCTCTTGCTGCTCTCTCTGTCAAATGAATAAATAAAATCTTAAAAAAAAAAAAAAGTGGTTATCTCTAAAGGGCAGGGGGAGGTAGTAGGAGGACCAGTTAAGAAACTTTAGGACCAGTTAGGAGACTTTATATTTTCATTTTATATTACTTTTATAATAAAATAAAAATAATTTAAAAGGTTACTTTCACAAACACTATTTTTAATATTCTCTACCAGAGATACAATAATACTATGGAAAATACATATAACATTAAGACATGGAAAAATTGCATATACAATATGATTTTTTTAAAGATTTTATTTATTTATTTGACAGAGACAGAGCACAAGCAGGGAGAGTGGCAGGCAGAGGGAGAGGGAGAAGCAGGCTCCCCACTGAGCAGGTAGCCCCACTCAGAGCTGGATCCCAGAACCCTGGGATCATGACCTGAGCCAAAGGTAGATGCTTAACCGACTGAGACAGCCAGGTGCCCCTTGCATATACAATCTAATTATAAAAATATTTGAAAAATATATGTAGGGAGAAAAGGGGCGGAAGGAAGCACCAGACATTATCAATAGTTGTGTATATGTGGATTTATTGGCATGTTTTAACACTTTTATATTTCCTAAATATTTTTAATGAGAATATGGTACTTTTTTAATGGAAAAGGAAATATTCTAAAGTGATGGCTCCAAACTTTCAAAGAAGTAGAAATCCTTTTCAAATAAATGCTTATGCAGAACCCCAATCATAAAGAAGACATTTAAATATTTTCTGGATGAATTTTGAACGTTTAAAGTTAAAAATAGTTGGAAATACCAAATATAACATAGTAAAACATCTTCATTCCCATTACATAAAAACTACAGGGAAGTGGATATTGTTGTCAGTAATCACTGATTTTTTTAAGGGAAGAGGGGGACAGAGGGAGAGAGAGAATCCCAAGCAGGCTCCACGCCCAGCATGGAACCCAACGTGGGGCTTGATCTCACAACCCTGAGATCCTGACCTGAGCCAAGATCAAGAGTCTGACATTCAACCGACTGAGCCACCCAGGCATACCTACTAATTTTTTTTTAATTTCAATAATTTCATTATTGGCACTGTCTTAAACCAAGTTCTGACTCCTGAGTTTTGTTCTTCATCGGACAAAAACTCAGATTACAGGAAAAACCTGAAAGCTGGAAATGTTGACTTTAACCATAAAAATAGGAATTTAGTCCTAGCTCAAGAAGAAGAGGGAGTTTAGTTCTAAAAACTCTCTCCATATAGCCTTCTTATCAGAAGAGGAGAAATGGACATAAATTATATGATTTCAAGAGCTTGGATGGAACCCTAGATTCCTAGAATCTGTAAGAGGAGAAGGACAAAGGAGCATTTGTCTTTTTCTTTAGTGATGCTGATTCCCACCCACTGTGCTCACCACACAGAAGGAAAGTCATGTTGTAAAAATTCTGTTTCTCATTTGCGACCAAATGAAGTATTGGAACACTTGCTGTACAATATAACTTTTAAGGGAAGGTTAGCCAATTTTCTTCTTGGAAGAAGAAATGAAATCATCCAAAAAAAGCACTTTGGGAACTATGAAGGAAATGGGGAAATAAGCTCTTCCTTTTGTGAATAAAAACTCAGTGTTACCGTATCTAATAGCGAATAAACTGAAAATAGCAAATGTGTAATAGAGATCTTAATGTCTGTTAAAATAAGAAAGAGAAGTCAAACAAAATTTGCTGACTACTCGGATTAGAAGTTCATGTGACCAAAAGACAAAATTTCTACTGGACAAAAAGCAACCATTCAAAAATACGCATCCTGCTTTTTGCTGAGTATTTACTCTAAGTAGCAAGAATCATTATAGCAAAGGGGAAATGGATGGATGAAATAACACCGGATAATTTCTTTCTTTTAATTAAGAAATGTAGAATTATAAGGAATTGAGATGTTGAGCATAAACCCAAGTTTTTCCATTGGAAAATGGTAAAACCCATATTCTTACCAGGGGTTAAATCAAAGTTCGTTGCCTACATATGCTCACTTACTTTTTGTCAGGATTTTTTTAAAGATGTATTTATTTATTTTAAAGTAGGAGAGAGAGATGGGGGGAGGGAATCTCAAGCAGACTCCTGACCAAAGGCAGAGCCGGATGCAGAGCTCAAACCCACAACCCCGAGATCATGACCTGAGCTGAAATCAAGAGTCAGATGCTTAACCAACTGACATTTAGTCACCCAGGTGCCAGGTGGACATTCTTCAGACCGATGAAAAAATATTTCCCATTTTGCAGCTTGTACAACCAATTTAAAAGATAAATTTTAAATGTAAAATATGGATTTGATAATGATTTCCAGTGTTATTTCTTTTTTAAATGATTTTTAATAGACTTCATGTTTTTTAAGAACCGTTTTAGGTTCATAGCAATCGAGAGGCAGATGCAGATTTCCCATGTACTCCCTGCCCCAACTCATGCCTAGTCTTCCCCCTTTTCAACATCCCCCATCAGAGCCCTATATTTGTTACATTTGATGAACCTATAATTGGTACATCGTCACTCAAAGTCTATAGTTCACAATAGGGCTCACTCTTGGTGTTGCATATTTCCTGGGTTTGGACAAATGTATAATGACATGTATTCATCATGTATCATACAGAATAGTTTCACTGTCCTCAACATCCTCTGGGCTCCATCTTTTCATCTCCCCCAATCCCGGGCAACCACTGATTCTTTTACTGTCTCCATAGTTTTGCCTTTTCCAGAATGCCATACTGTTGGAATGATATATAGCCTTTCACGTTGTCTTCTTTCACTTAATGATAGGCATTTAAGTTTCTTCCATGTGTTTTCATGGCTCGATAACTTTTTTAAATGCGGAATCATATCCCATTGTCTGGATTTGCCAGTTTATTTATCCATTCACCTCCTGCAGGACATCTTTGTTGCTTTCCGATTTTGGCAATTATGAATAAAGCTTCTATAAACATTCGTGTGAAGGTTTTGGAACGGACAAGTTTTTAATTCCCTGGGGTAAATACCAAGGAACACAACTGCTGGATTGTGTGGTAAGAGTATGTTTAGTTTTGTAAGAAATCACCAAACTGTCTTCCAAGTGACTATACCATTTTACATTCCACCGGCCATGAACAAGACTTCCTTTTGTTCCATATCCTCGTCAGCATTTGGTGTTGTCAGTGTTCTGGAGTTTGGTCATTCTAGTAACTGTGTGGTAGTATTTCATAGCTGTTTTAATTAGCATTTCCCTGATTACATATGATGTGAAGCATCTTTTCATGTGCTTATTGGCCATCTGTACGTCTTTTTTGGTGAGGCGTTCAGTGTTATTTCTTGATGGGAAAAAATATTTCTGTAGAAGCATAGCCTTGAGAGTGGCCAACCTCAAGTTAATATTCCTGCATAAATTTTGCAAAGCTGCCAGGTGGAGGAACTTTTTCCCTTTGGAAGAGAACCAGGGGTTTGCTGAAACCAGCAAATGGCTCGAAATAAGAAAACCCGAGTTTCGGACTCTGCTCACTCTAAGCAGCTTTGGGCGATTGCTTCATCTGTAAAACATCAACAGGTCCCAGGTGGTGATAACACCCTATGATTCTCACCAGGCAACATTACGTACTTATTCTCACAAGTCCAAGTTCGAGTGAAGATTGCCTTACAGCCTTGCTGTGTTTTCTTTCAAGATACTTCCTGTCAAGATCACTACTTTAAACACTTTAGCTCATTCAAGATAATATCCTTCAATAAGCCTGTAAGAATATTACGTCTCTCCTAAGCAAACATTCTATTGAATGGATACCGTTTAGCTACCAAAGTGGCCAGTGCAGTCAGTTCTTATATTTGCTGAAATGTATTAAAGAGTATAGTCGACACATTCTTCTCAGCCGTTTTTCTCTTCATAATTATTAAAAAACATCAGATAAAATTGCGTGGTACATTTTCTCTTCCTGAAACCGTTTCTCATGAATACAAACTTTGAATTAGGTAGGAATAACAAATTGTAGGCATATTCTTGGAACATTTCTCAAAATCATTTGCAAGTCACAGTATCATTATGTCTTTATAACATGCAACGACCCAGGTGCACAATGTAACCATTAGTAGTAGTATTCTTATCATAAAACTTGAGGAAATCAGTATCTACAAAAAAGCTCAAAACCTCAGGTTGAAAATAAAACATTTACAGAAATATATTTTTGTGCTTGGTTTTGCATTTGATTGTCACTGTATGGAATGAAAGAGTAAAGAATTCATGGCTCCATCCCTGAGCCATTGATTTCTACCCTGGCTTGCTTCCTACAAAACGGTCACCATTTTAAAATGGCCCTCACGGTTTGGTGTGCAGAGAGTGGAAAACACGCACACAACTCCCACTTAACTCCGCTATCGGTGCCGGTGACACAAGAGGCTTGGTTCGTTTGCTCCAGGCCGCTTGATGGCTCTGAGAAAGAGCTGAGGAATGGCACTCAACCACCGAAATTCATTTTGTCGTAATGGTGGTGGAGGTGGTTGTGGTTTTGGTAGTTGTTTCTGCAGAGATGGGGCAGAGAGCTAGAAGTTCACTGACATTTATCTGACCAAGATCTGCTATAAGGTGAAAGTACGGAGCTTCTCAAGTTGCAAAAGTGAAACAGTTTACAGCTACTGCCGTCGGGTCAGGGCTATGCTTAGAACGGTGGATCTTTCTGTTGTTGACAGAAACCTATGCCCAAAATGAGTTCACCTTCTTCGGCTGCCAGGACTCATGCTCCTGTGGAGCAGGTCTGAGCTGTTTTTAGGAGCAGGGCCCGGGCAAGCTGTTGAGAAACGTGGCCTAGTGCGCATTGGTTTCCCGACATAGGTAATTAGAGCTGATGGTCCAGTTTCCAGAACTATCCAAAATTACAGAGGAGGCCCGTGTGGGGTCTGGGCTTGCCCGGCTCTGTCATCATTGTTTCCTGTCTCTCCAGTAAAGGCCTGAGGAGACATTTGCCAAGAAGCTCACATGGAGAGACGAGCTTACCCTGGTAGTTGGCGGATCAGAAACAGAAACTCAGTTGCCTGAGTTTTAATCTAGTGTATTTCCCAACCACACTAGGAGACAGTAAATAAACCATTACTATTTTAATCATTTGACTATGAAAATAACACTTCAGTCTTCCTCTGAGATAGAGGAATGCATCGAAATAGCACCCTTTGCCATACGTTCTGGTTTGCGTACAGACTGGCCACAGACGTCTTTTGGGGCTACTAATTTACCTTTTTTTGATTTACCGGACACCCATGTGAAGGTTCCTGAGGAAAAGCATGTCAAAATATTTGAAATATCCTAGGCCTCCTCTTCCTAATCTTTAATTCACCATCTTCAACAAAGTTGATCTATATTTTTCAAAATGAAAATATAAGAACTCAATGTGGTTGTGAGTTCTGGAAACCATCGTTCCTGAAAGTCCTTACTTTTTTTTTCTCAAGTTTTTATTTAAATTCCATTTAGTTAACATACAGCATAATACTAGTTTCAGGTGGAGAATTTAGTGATTCCTCACTTATATACAACAACACCCAGTGCTCATCACAAGTGCCCTCCATAATCCCCATCATCCAATTAACTCATCCCCCCCACACCTCCCCTCTCAGCAACCCTCAGTTTGTTCTCTATAGTTAAGAGTCTGTTTTATGGTTTGCTTCTTTCTTTTACCCCCTATATTCATCTGTTTTATTTCTTAAACTCCACATATGAGTGAAATCATATGATAATTGTCTTTCTCTGATTGACTTATAGCTCCATCCATGTCATTGCAAATGGCAAGATTTCATTCTTTTTTTTTTTTTTTAAGATTTTATTTATTTATTTGACAGAGAGAGACAGCCAGAGAGAGAGGGAACACAAGCCGGGGGAGTGCGAGAGGAAAAAGTAGTCTCCCAGCGGAGAAGCCTGATGTGGGGCTCGATCCCAGAACACCGGGATCACGCCCTGAGCCGAAGGCAGACGCTTAACGACTGAGCCACCCAGGCACCCCCAAGATTTCATTCTTTTTGATGGGCGGTAATATTCCATTGTACAAATACACCACATCTTCTTTATTCTTTCATCAGTCGATGGACATTTGGACTCTTTCCATAATTTGGCTATTGTTGATAGTGCTGCTAGAAACATCAGGGAGCATGTATCCCTTCAAATCACTATGTTTGTATCCTTTGAGTAAATACCTGATTTTACAATTGCCACGTCATAGGGTAGCTCTATTTTTAACTTTTTGAGGAAACTCCATACTGTTTTCCAGAGTGACTGTACCAGTTTGCATTCCCCCCAGGAGTGTAAGAGGATTCCCCTTTCTCCACATCCTCCACCACTTTCTTATACCATATACAAAAATAAATTCAAAATGGATAAAAGATCTAAATGTGAGACAGAAATCCATCAATATCCTAGAGAACACAGGCAGCAACCTTTTAACTCAGCTGTAGCAACTTCTTATTAGACACATCTCCAGAGGCAAGGGAAACAAAAGCAAAAATAAATGCTTGGGACTTCTCTGAGATAAAAAGCTTCTGCACAGCAAAAGAAACAAACACAAAACTAAAAGGCAACCTACAGAATGGGAGAAGATATTTGCAAATGACATATCCGATAAAAGGTTAGTATCCAAAATATGTAAAGGATTTATAAAATTCAACACTCAAAAAACAAATAATACAGTTAAAAAATGGGCAGAAGACATGAATAGACATTTTTCCAAAGAAGACATACTGGTGGCTACCAGAGACATGAGAAGATGCTCAACATCACTCATCGTCAGGGAAATACAAAACAACTACAATGAAATACCACTTCGCATCTCTCCTAATGGCTAAAATTACCTTTTTGTGTGTGTACTTAAAATATTCAAAAATACTAATAAGCATAAAATCTGACTAACAAGTAAGGGGATACTGCCCTTGTTTGTGCCACAATTTGTGCATTTCTCACTCTTTCGTACAATTTCTAATTGATTAAGAGAGGGGTCAATTGATGTTCCAGTTTTGTTTATTAACAAAGCACGAAAGAATTATTGCCATTAATGATGAATCCAAACCCTTAAAGAGATGGTGATTATGGGCAGAGACATCAAAAAAAATTTAAAAAGGGGGAAGAAATGGTTCCCTCCCACCTTCACAAGGTCACAATGACACATATGGAATGGAAACACATTATGTTAGAACAAGAAGGGACTTAGAAAATATCTACCCCCGCATTCCTCTTTTTATAGAGGAGAACACAAGGGGAAGCAGTTTGACCCATATCAGAAAGCCCTTGGGAACTGATATAGAACCAGAAGATAGATTTCCTGTCTCTTTCCATCAAACCAGACCTCCATCGCCTCAGTCGAGACAAGTTAATAGTGTTCTAGAAGAAAATCTGCATTCCATTCTACCTTTTTGTGACTAGCATCCAATCTTTGCTTCTGTTTCACAAGATAGGAAGAATAAAGGGGAGATCAAACAAGGGCTATGTAGGAACTATCAGGAAGGGGCTACTTCCTCACTGCAGTGGGTAGAAAAGTAAAACACAGAGTGTCTCGCCAAGTCAGGAAACACAGGATAAACTCATTTTCATCAATGTATCATTTATAGAGTCAAAACATACTCACTCTGTATTTCTTCAACTTTCAGACCCTTTTAAAAGTATCATAATTATACTATGTTCCCTCCTCTTCCAGAATTTTTGATCAGTAGTGTTTTCTTAAGTTTTTTTCCCCCCAGATTAGCAATTAGACCCATTGCTTTCAACAGCAAATTCACCTCACATGATAAGCATGTTGAGCCTATTATTCGAAAATGTAGCTAACATATTGTTTTAATTGAAGTTTATCCTGTGCTTCCTGGCTTTGCAAATACACTATAGAATGGAGACTGAAAGACAAACAGCAAGAAATTATTTGTCAAGAAATGCAGTAGATGGGGGCGCCTGGGTGGCGCAGTTGTTAAGCGTCTGCCTTCGGCTCAGGGCGTGATCCCAGCATTCTGGGATCGAGCCCCACAACAGTTTTCTCTGCTAGGAGCCTGTTTCTTCCTCTCCCACTCCCCCTGCTTGTGTTCCCTCTCTCGCTGGCTGTCTCTCTCTGTGAAATAAATAAATAAAATCTTTAAAAAAAAAAAAAAGAAACAAATGCAGTAGATGGGGGCACCTGGGTGGCTCAGTCGGTTAAGCATCTGCCTTAGGCTCAGGTCATGATCCCAGGGTCCTGGGATTGAGCCCTACATCAGGCTCCTTGCTCAGCCGGGGGCCTGCTTCACCCTCTGCCAGTGTCCTTTAGCTCCCCTCCCGCCCCCCCACCCCCAGTGCTCGCTTTCTCACTCTCTCTCTCTCAAATAAATAAAATCTTTTAAAAAAAGAAATGCAGTAAATGAATAATGTAAGCTAACATAGACAAGTGCCTAAAGATTTCTTTTAAAAGATGTTTAATATAGAATCTATACTCTGATCCTTTTGAACTAATTAAGCCTTAAAAATTACCAAGCACATTTTTTAGATTGTGTTGTTTTAACACCTGATGCTGGAGTGTAATCTCCCCAAGAGGAGGCATACATATCAGTTTCATTCCCTGGGAGTCCTCAACACTTGGAAATGTGTCTGGCACATAGAAAGAATTCAATAAATTTTTTTTAAAATAAATGCTGCCATATATGGATAGAGGATTAACTTGATTTGGTTAGCTAAGCAATCAACAACTCATCTGAACCTTGAGTGGTTGAGCAAAATCCCTAGTGTCTCTTGCTCAAGGATGGGTTGCATAATGAGGACCTCTCTGACCATGTAAGTTATCTGGGAATGATATCAAATATGTCAGCCTAACAAAGACACCTCAGTGAGTTATCTTGGGAATTCATCGTCTTCTGCACATCTAAGGAAATACAGCACATTTTGACAGAGAGCCACAATTCATGATTTCATGATATAATTGACATAATTGCAGCACTTAAAATAAATTTTCCTTGCTTTTGGGTAGATCTCGCCAACCTCTAACACACAGTGTATTTTTTTTTCAAAATGGGTTATAAACACTGAAGAGCAAATACATCATAATTATATAAAGTGTTAGCATGATTTTTTAGAGGAAAGCTTCCTCATTATAAGTATGTCATTATCAATATATTTATTTTGTATAACCCTAATTCTAAGAGACTACTCCTTGGGGCGGTAAGGTGGAAGAAAGGCACTAAGGGACATGATGATTCATCGAGAAACTGAGAAAATGGAAAATGTTGGGACTTCAGGGGCGACAGACGACTCAGGCTGTAGGTTTCAATGCTATCCATACCCACTGCTTTTCTGCTAAAGATGGAAACTCCACCTGCCTGTCACACTTTTGGAAAAGCTTAGGTTGAGGAGGGGTGGGAAGTATATGGTCAGGGGCACCAGAAAAAAAAAATTACAAAGTAAAAGAATTGTGCTCATTTTGAAACAAAACAGTGTGTAGGGGCGCCTGGGTGGCTCAGTCGTTAAGCGTCTGCCTTCGGCTCAGGGCGTGATCCCGGCGTTATGGGATCGAGCCCCACATCAGGCTCCTCCGCTGGGAGCCTGCTTCTTCCTCTCCCACTCCCCCTGCTTGTGTTCCCTCTCTCGCTGGCTCTCTCTCTGTCAAATAAGTAAAATCTTAAAAAAAAAACCAAACAAACAAACACAGTGTGTAGGTGGCAGAAAAGCTAGAGTAGAGACGGGCACAGAACTGAAGCAACTTGACTGCAAAAATGCCAACCCCTCAAGCGTCCCCAAGGCAAGCCACTGACTCTTAAGGAAGGGAATTTTGTGCTCAGTCAACCTCTTTGGTGCATAAGTAGAACAATTTTACTTAACAATATCTTCTTTACAAACGTGAGCCATACAATCAGATAACCATTGTTCTCATCGGAGCTTCACCATGGGCCAACTGTGTGGCATTGGGCAAGTAGAAACTCTCTCTAGGCCTCAGCTCCACATCTCCAACATGGCGGGCAGAGTCCCACTTCTCGTTCCTGCAGAGGCCTTGGCACAGGGACTGACATACAGGAAAATATCAGTAAGAGGCAGCTATTATTTTTCATATTTTGCTTGCAGGGATATGAAAATTGCTTTTCATTTTCCTTTATTTTTCCCTTGGTATTTTTTTCCTCTGTTTTTCTTTCCTTTTTTTTTTAAGTAGGCTCCATGCCCTGTGTGGAGCCCAATGCTGGGCCCAAAGCAGCCCCCAAACCAAGACCCTGAGATCAAGACCCAAGCTGAGATCAAGAGTTGGACACTTAACCAACTGAGCCACTCAGGCACCCCTTCCCTTAGTATTTTAAAAATTAACCAATCAACTGGGGCACCTGGGTGGCTGAATAAGTTAAGCATCTGCCTTCAGCTCAGGTTGTGATCCCAGGGTCCTGGGATATCCCCCTCCGCAGGAAGCCTACTTCTCCCTTTCCCTCTGCCTGCCACTCCCCCTGCTTGTGCTCACTCTCTCTTTGTCAAATAAATAAATAAAATCTTCAAAAAAAATTAACCAATCAACCAATTAGTTAAAATAGAGAAATGGATGCATTTGTCTCCATATCTCACTCTTCTGTCATCTTCTACTTCTTGAACCCGTCTTCGTGCTAAGACGCTCTGGTCTCTGCCTATGCTGATTCCTGCATCTTCTGGCGTTGCTCCCAATCACAGTGATTTTGCAGCTGCAAGAGCACTGTTTCAGCGTCAGCCCAAAGAAGAGCAAAGTGGACTTGAGCAAAGTGGACTTTTGCTTACACTAAAGCCACCAAATGAAATGAAAAGATGAAATCAAACCAATGGAAACAACTCATAGGAAAGGAGATACAGTCTAAGGTAGGAATCAGTGAACTTCAAGGGAGTGAGATCAAAGCCAGACTTCATCTCAGAAAAAGAACATTGTATAAGGCTTCCCAAGTGTGAAAATCAAAGAGATCTTCTCTCTCTCCTTCATATGAGAACATTCAAGGATAGGAAAGGTAGATTTATGGGTCTGAGACTTCTGTTGAAAGCCTTGCCTTTCTCATGAAGTTACATGTCTGGCATGTCAGCCCAATATGATGGATTATGTTATTGTTCCCCACATTGGCTCTCTTCCCTGTAAGGTGATTGCACATCCCAGCCCATTTCCAGGTGACTTGTAGTGCTTCTCTATGGGTGGAGTATACTGCTTTGCCACATTGTCAGGTTTGGCCGTATGACTTCTGTCTGAGCAAATGAAATGCAAGCAAAAGTGATAGTGTCCCAGTTTCAAGCAAACACTTAGAAGAACCACATTTTTTAGTCAATTCTCTATTTTCTCTCTGCCACAAAAATAGCATATCTCAGCTAAGTTCTGCTCTTTTGCTGATCCCTGAAAAGAGGAGACATTTGCAGCAGAATCGTAGCAACCGATTCACAGCTACTGCCGTACCATGCAAGGGAGACACTTGTTGGTGTGAGCCCCTGAGATTCGGAGACTGTGTGTTACTACAGCTAAGCGGACGAACACATCTGACACCACAAAGCAGCAACACTACTGCATTGGGATAAACATCCCATCTCTAAGGGCATCCCATTGCTTAAGGGGTTTGGATTTTAAGCTAAACATGAGCCAGAGATTAGCTAGGATTAGTTCAAGATCTATGTTATCTGTAGTCAGACGCACCGGGGATAAAGAGCACTTGTTGTGCCATCCTGGAAGAGCTGGCTACTACAAGGTAAGCCATCATTATCCTAGGGAGTCGTAATTAACCATTTTACAATTCTGGGAGTGCCCATAACATAGCTCAGCCTTGAAGGAGTCGGTAAGCATGGGTTTATGCCTGTCCCACTGCAACCCATTTCTTGGAATCCAAAGCAAGTTAACTTGTCGTCCCTTCTTGGAGTCTGTGGAATTAATACACACAGGCAGGGCTATTAGAGAGAAACTGCTTCTTTGGGCTCCCAGTTCGGCAACGGTCTTCATGGTTCCACCTCTCCCTTTTAAGTTGTTTATTTATGGGCTGTTTGACAACTCCACTGCTCAGCCAGTGGCCTTGGGGTGCAATTACAAATACTTTAAATCTCAAAGTTAGCATGTTTTTCAAATCAATTAAAAGCATTTAAAAATATTTAGGGAAGAAGCCAAGAGCAACCAAAGTCCTAACCACCTGGACGGGCCCACAGGGACTTGCAGGGCCTGACAAACTCGGTCTTGCCAGGACTGGCAGGGAGGAAAGCACCGTGAGATTCAGAAAATGAGCTGGATGGCAAGAAAGCAGACTGAGCAGAGGGCATGTGTTCCTAGAATGCTGCTGCCTCATCCAGCAAGGCCAGACGGGGCTGGGAAGCAGACCTCAAGCATAGCTGTGGGAGCTACGCCCCAATCCTTGGCAAGCTTAGCTTGGTGGTGGGGCCCGGGCCTCCTGAAGAAAGCCAGCAGGAAGCTGACTGGTGCAATACAGATGATGTCTGCTGTCCCTGGAATGAATTATTCTTCAGAAGATTAGCAGCAAAGAAGATTCACTCTTTGGCTAGACCAACTGGAGGGGATAAGTCACCCTCTAGGCCTTAGGAGTCTGGGAAAAAGGATGAGCAGAAGGAACTCATGAAAGACAAAGCTTGACAGGACCCAAACAATGATGGTCCAAGGATGGGTTACCACAGAGCAGCCACAGCTGGAAGGGATATTGCAACCAGGTTCCCCTATCAGGCCAATGTCCTTCTTTTATAGATAAGGAAACGAAGTCCAGAGAGGTTAAAGGACCCACCTGAGGCCTCACAGCCAGTGAGCACATGGCAGAGGCAGGGCAGGGCTGGAGGCTGAATTTTCCATCTGCAGGGTGAGAGCGTTTCCATAGTCTCCATGCTGGCCTGTTCCAAAATAAATATAAGGGCCTGGCAGGAACCCCTAACGTCCAGTCCAGGTCAGCAGAAAGAAGGTGTGACTACAACAGCAAGGACTTCTGAATCTTGATACAATTACCAAGTGATCAGCCCAGGACATTTCTGCTCAAGGTTTCCATACGGAATAGAGGTATAAGATACTGTTGTATATGGGACGCCTGGGTGGCTCAGTCGTTAAGCGTCTGCCTTCAGCTCAGGGCATGATCCCGGCGTTCTGGGATCGAGCCCCACATCAGGCTCCTCCACTGGGAGCCTGCTTCTTCCTCTCCCGCTCCCCCTGCTTGTGTTCCCTCTCTCGCTGGTTGTCTCTCTCTCTGTCAAATAAATAAATAAAATCTTAAAAAAAAAAAAGATACTGTTGTGTAGATATTATCTGCATGTGGGGGAGGAAAAAACAAACCATGCGATTTCCTCCAAACCACTGAAATTTCATCTTTGAAAATTCCACAAGTCAACCTTATTGTCAGTGGTAAGGATCCTCCCTAATGAGAATTGCGTAAAGCATGAGTAAGACTCATCACTCTCCCTTTGGGACTGGGGATTGGGAAGGCAGGTGGGTGGAGTGGAAGGGGCTCAGAAGAGGAAGGAAGAAGGGGGAAGTGCTTAACAAAAACACTTACTGACAAATAATGAAAACAAAGAACTTGGCCGGTAGAGTACGGCTAAATTAGGTTTTCATATGATAAGCAGAGTAAAGGACTCATTTAAAATGCTTGTAGGTAGACTGGACGTTCTTTCAAAACACTAGATTGACATAAGATCTTAGAAATACACAGAAAAGGCAAATTTCTGTAGATTTCCTTCCCCCTTGCCAGTTGTCATACTTTCGTTTCCTCCCAAAGCAGATCCTAAATACCTACTCAGCAAAATAGAGAACATGACATCGTCAACAGACACCCCAACTATCAGAAGAACAATGTAACTTCGTTCTGCAAATACTGTCAGTCTCCAGGGGAAGATATTCTTTCCACCATCACTCTGTTGCACTTGGGCTTCACAAAGTGATGAACTTCTCAGGAGGAAATGCTTCTTCAGCACTTGGTAGATTCGTTTTGTCTCTTCTGACAGTACCCATTTTTGTTACTTGGAGCAGACAATGGCCAGAATTTCTCTTTGCATAAACCACACGATAACCCAGACCTCGCTGGAAAAGCTTTCAGGGCTGACTGAGCTGTGACACAACTCAAACGGCAGTGTGAGTTAAAGGTTTCAAAGAATCATCGAGATGAACCGAACCCTACCGAAAGTGATTCTATCACCAGGTTATCTAGTTGGGATTAAAACCTGTCTGAAAATCAAGAGAGAAAGAAATTAGATGGGCACTGGGATTCCATGTAACTCGGGCTTTTCCTCTGCAGAGTAAGCCAAAGCAGACACAAGAGGGCACCTGAGCCCATACTCATGTTAGAAGCAAACTCCTTGTGACTCCCTCCAGCCTCCTACTCCCCCTACCTTGGGTCCCCAACCAAGACCACAAACCTGATCCATAAAGGAACTGAAGTCCACCTACAGAAGGGAAAATATTAAGTGGATTGATTTGAAGCTTCACACACTAATGCATGATGTATCAGAGTGATATTGGTGTCAGGACTGAGATCAGGATGGAAATTTGGTCTTTGCCCAGAGCAATAACCTAACAGCCAACTCCTGATCACCCAGCATGGTAAGGGTCACAGAGAGAGCATGACTCACGCAATCCAAAAGCCTTTCTAGTCCGTAGTTTCAAAATCACCCTTCCCCAAGAAGGGTGCGCAAAGCGGGTTCAGAGAAACCAAATAGGCCAGCTTGAGTTTCATTTCCCTCCATGCAGAAGGAATGATGAAACACCACAAAAGTAACTGCTTTAAAAACCACCTAGATTCCCCAGGTTCTTTTAGATTGCCTTATGGGAAATAGCAGAGCAGACAAATTTAAAACTCGACTCATTTTTTCACCTGCTAAGACCTCACGTAAGTATATGCTGTCGGCTGCATTGTGTCCCCCGCCACCCGCATCCCCAAAATTCATATGCTGAGTCTCCAGTACCTCAGAATGTGATTTGGGGGGGAGGTAAGGCTTTTAAAAAGGTGATTAAGATAAAATGAGATCATTAGAGTAGGTCCTAATCCAATATGACTGGTGTACCTTACAAGAAGATATTAGGACACGCATACACTCAGACGGAAGACAATGTGAGGACACAGGGAGAAGATGATCACCTACGAGCCAAAGTGAGAGGCGTGAACAGAAACCAACCCTTCCGACACCTTGATGTCAATTTCTGGTCCCCAAACTGTGAGGACATAAACTTCTATTGTTCTAACCACCCAGTCTTTTGTACTTCTGTCACAGCAGCCCTGGCAAACTAATACAGTATATTGATTTTTCCACACTAATCTATTCACATAACCCAGTGAATATATTAGTATATTAAAAATTTATCACTAGGGAGTGACTTAAAAACTAAATATAATCTGTCTCTCATAGTTAATGTTTTGTTAACACCCACATTTCATAGGAGACATGTCTGAATAACCAAAATAATGACCTGGTCAGCCTGGAAGTTTGAGCGCTCAAATGCATAATACTTGTTCCAGCCACATGAACATCAACATCCACAGTTCCTTCCTATCATTTCCATTTGACAGGTGGGAAAAATGAGGCCTCAAAAGGATGAACAATTAGTTGGAAGCAGGAAGGGCTTGGGTTTCAACCTAGTTAGCCTGAGTCGGAAATTGTGCTCTTCACAATCATGAGAGGCTACTCCCTGCAAGCAGGGAGCAGAGAGTGCGATATATTCTGAGCTTGAATGGCTGCCAGTGCTATCACTGGCAGAAACAGAGAAGATCCCAAAGTTTTGTTTTGAGGGAAAAACAAAAGTTGTTTGAGTTGGATCTTAGATCTGTAATCCAATGGAGAAACCTAAGTGGGAGGTGGAGAGCCAGGGCACAGGATGGGTAGGGAAAATGGGGCTCCACCGTGTAAGGCATGGAAGTAGATGAGACCTCAACATAGAAAATCCTAAAGAAACACGACAATGACAAGGACTTTGTTCAAGTAGAACCACAATTAAAATGAGAATGAGGGGAGAGGTCACGGTGAAGAAGCCAGAGAGGCAGAGTGGGACCAGAAAACAAAGTGTTCTTGGGATCCAGGGTGCAATAATGTTAAGAATGTGGTGGTAAATCCGCGGGAGAGTACACTGCTGACTTGTGTTGTTGGCAAATTGAAATTAATGTTACATTGAACTATTTTGAGGGCAGGCAATTGGTTTGACTCAGCTTTTCATTGTTGGGGTATTTGGGTCACTATATGATAAAAATTAGCATTTAAAAAATTTTAATGTTCATTGTTTATTTAACTATGGGGGGAAATGTAAAGTACGTGAAACTGAAAACATGTTATTATTGGCTTTGCAAATAATTACAATGAACTGAGTGTGGAAAAAACGCCTGTAAAATGACTTTTTAAATTCAGAAAAATTAAGGACTTAATAAACCAACAGAGAGATAGCTACATTTTTTTTTAATTTTATTTATTTGACAGAGAGAGAGACAGCCAGCAAGAAAGGGAACACAAGCAGGGGGAGTGGGAGAGGAAGAAGCAGGCTCCCAGCAGAGGAGCCTGATGTGGGGCTCGATCCCAGAACGCCGGGATCATGCCCTGAGGTGAAGGCAGACGCTTAACAACTGAGCCACCCAGGAGCCCCGAGAGATAGCTACATTTTGACAAAATAATGGATATGAGTAATGCAAATGTCTAGCGGTACCTAACGTGAAACAAATTGAAAAAATAAAACTATAGTCTAATAAAAAAGAAGTCAAAACCCCATTTCTTGGCTAAATCACTAAAGAAGAAAGGTCTTTGGGGCATCTGGGTGTCTCAGTCAGTTAGGTGTCCAACTCTTGATATCAGCTCAGGTCATGATCTCAGGGTCACGGGACAGAGGCCCACTCCACACTCAGCAGGGAGTTGGCTGGAGATTCTCTCCCTCTTCCCCTCCCCCCCCACTCACTCTCTCACTCTCTAAAATAAATAAATAGATCTTTAAAAAATAAAAATAGGGGCGCCTGGGTGGCACAGCGGTTGGGCGTCTGCCTTCGGCTCAGGGCCTGATCCCAGCGTTCAGGGATCGAGCCCCACATCGGGCTCCTCCACTGTGAGCCTGCTTCTTCCTCTCCCACTCCCCCTGCTTGTGTTCCCTCTCTCGCTGGCTGTCTCTATCTCTGTCGAATAAATAAATAAAATCTTTTAAAAAATAAAAAATAAAAATAAATAAAAAATAAAGATAAAAGGGAAGGTGTTTTAGTAAAATATTGTCATTCATGGAAATCACACACATTTATTACCATTTTTCAAAAAATTAGACTAAATCTTACTACTACTTACTCCATGAAATCTTTGAGTTGGAAAGGCCATTCAAGCTAAATCACCACACCATATACATAGGCAAGAATTCCCTCAGCAATATTCCTAACAGATGCTCATCAATAGTCCACACCACTGTCTCCATTAATTATAGAAAGTTCTTCTTAATATTGAGTTTACAGCTATCTCCCCACAGGATCAATCAAATTCTTCCCTTGGGACAGGATAAAATGAATCTGGACCAAAATAATTAGCCTGTCTCTCATTAATTATCTCTTCTGCACATTCCTAATTTTTCCATTGGCTCTCCAGGAATGTAGTGTTCAGACCCCCTCTGTTGACCCATCACTATTTATGTGCACTCCAGCTTAGCAACTGACCCTTAAAATGTGACAGTGACATTTCAGTACAATACTCCAGCTACATCTTGACTATCATAGCTGTTATTAAACAAACAGTCGTTGATCATCTATTAAGTGCAAGACACAGGGGATATAAAGAGGCATAAAACATCATGTCTAGAACTCAGATCTTATGGGAAATATCTGAAGAATAAGACTGTTAGGTTTTTGGCAGTTGTGTAGTATTTTGGTTTCACTGCAAATTCATAGTTCATTGATTTGTTCGTGTTTTATTTTTGGTGTCAAAAAAACTGCTGTCAAAAAGGTTTGTATGTCATATCTTATCATTGTAAAACTGACCTTTTGAAGTTGACAATAGGGACTCACATATTTCTCGTCATTTCATAGCCGGTGGTCCAGCCTGGAGAGATCTTTCATCTTTTACCCCCAGCTTTATAAACTGTAAGCTTGTAAGTGTGGTAAACATGGCATTTATGTTTATGCCCAAGTCACTGATAAAAATTTTCACAGGAGCTGTGCCTGGGTGGCTCAGTCGGTTAACCGACCAACTTTTGGTCTCAGCTCAAGTCTTGATCTCAGGGTAATGAGTTCAAGCAAGCCTCCAAGCTGGGCATGGAGCTTACCAAAAAAAAAAAAAAAAAAAATCACAGGAAAACTTCAAGAACAAAGAACTGTGGCATGCTTGGATGCCTGGAGAAATTTCCTTCCAGGTTGACCTCCCTTGATTTATATCCTTTCATGTGATTATCCAACTACCTGAAAAGTCATCAGTAGTATCAGCCATCCCACATGCCTCTATCTTGTTCATAAGATTATTTAGATAGGCTTTATCCAAGGCAAGACAATAATAAAGATTGAAGGGAGGATGGTTATTTGTGCTATTTATAGTTACTTCTATAGAAAAAAAAAAAGAAAAAGAAGAACTGCACAGATAGCTAACTGATAAAAAGGCCAAAGGAGGAACCAATCACAAAGACAACAGCAGAAACTGTCTATAAAGAAACCACAGGGCTCCGATGATGGGGCACACTACACTACCAAATCATGTGCCAATGGTCATGAGAATGCAGAAATCCTTATCCCCTTAGAAAACTCACATATTTCTAGGAAATGTGGCCCTTCAGTCCCCTGGGAATATCGTGGAATAATTTAGGATGTGTGAAAAGAGCACACTGTAGGAGTTTATTATAGGATGCAACAGACACAATGATCACAGACAGGAAGGATACCTGCCTGGGTCATGGAAGATAAAGTCTTCGTGGACTTGACTTGAGGTTTGGTAATTCTTCTTCTAGGTAATATTAAGCTAGTCCTTATTGGTTTATACAAATGAGTTTTAATTTGGAGTTGTTTCTTACTTTATCTTCTCCCATGTGGATTTTGGTCCAATGATGATAACTGGAGGTCCCAGAGCCAATAAGATATATGCTCGTCCGCTATTCTATGGTGATCATGCAATCTAGGAAATCTATGATCAGAGAAAATGAGAGTTTATTTTGACCTTTTCTCAGTAAATGTATGTCAGTCCCTACTGATTACTATCTTCTGTTCCAGGTGTGCATCAGCCATCCATCTAATAAAGAATTCTAGAATTTCTTAAATCTATTTTTTTAAATATTTGCATTGTCAGGCTTCCTTCACCTCTCCAATTCTCCAATGTCTCTGACAACAAATCCTGAAGACTTTTACACTCTGAGAAGTAATTTATCTAATCCTGAAGGCATGACCACATTTAAGATCTCTTGAGGCTCTCTTACTCTTTTTTCCAAATCCCGTGCTTGGTGAGAGAGTGGAAAGAGAATAACTTTGGATTCAGAAATCCATTTATCAAACTTATTCACCGTGTAACTTTGGGCAAATTACCAATGCTCTCAATCCTCATTATGTTCCTCTATAAATTGGGGATACTTCTTCATTCACAAGGTTACTGTAAGAACTAAATGAAAATATGCAAGTAAACAAAAAACAACAACAAAATATTAGCAACTAAAATCCAGCAACGTATGAAATAATTATACAATATGACCAAGTGGGGTTTATCCTGGAAATGCACATCTGAGTCAATCAGTGCAATCCATCATGTTGAGTACCTGCAGGAGAAAAACCGCATGATCGTGTCAACCGCATGAAGCCTGCTTAAGATTCTTTCTCTTCCTCTCCCTTTGCTCCTCCCTTCCCTCTCACACTCTCTCGGGGAAAAAAAATAAAATAAAATCTAATACCACTTACAATAGCTCTAAAAATATAAAACACTTAGGTATAGATCTAACAAAACACACAGGTTATGTATGCTGAAAACTACAAAATATTGATGAAAATGATCAATGTGTATGGATTGAAAGACAATACTGTAAGTAAATTCTCCCTAATTGATCAATAGGTATGATAAATTCTCGAACTCCAGCAAGATTTTTGTAAATATACACAAACTGATTTTAAAATTGATATGGAATGCCGAAGGAATTGGAATAGCTAAATTATTTTGAAAAAGAAGAATAAAGTTGGAGGAGTTACACTATCTTTTTCATGCATTTACTATAAAGTTACAATAATCAAGACAATGTGGTACTAGTGAAAGTTTAGACATAACAATGGGTGGATTTGAATAGAGGGTCCAAAATCAGACCTACACAAATATGACCCATTAGTTTTGACAATGTTCCAAAGAAATTTAAATGAAAAAGGTAGTCTTTTCAATGAATGATATTGGAATAATTGGACATTCATATGCAAAAAATTGAACATCTTGCAAAGATGACGTGGATGGAACTAGAAGGTATTATACTAAGTGAAACAAGTCAATTGACAATTATCATATGATCTCACTCAGATGTGGAATTTAAGAAACAAAACAGAGCATCATAGGGGAAGGGACGGAAAAATAAAACAAGATAAAATCAGAGAGGGGGACAAACCATAAGAGACTCTTAATCATAGGAAACAAACCGAGGGTTTCAGGAGAGGAGGTCGGTGGGGGGATGGGGTAATTGGATGATGGACATCAAGGAGGGCACTTGATGTAATGAGCACTGGGTGTCATATAAGACTGATGAATCACTGAACTCTACCTCTGCAACTAATAATACACTACATGTTAATTAATTGAATTTAAATTAAAAAATAAAGGAACGATGATATAAAAAAATAAATGTAAAATAGACAGCTATAAAACTTTCACATGAAAACATTAGAGAAAATCTTCAGTATCAAGAATAGACGGTGTTCTTGGACATGGAAACAAAAGCAAATCCATTAGAGAAAAAAATAATAAATTGGACTACGTCAAAATTAAAACCTTTTACTCTTTCGAAGATACCGTTAAAAGAATGAAAAGATAAGCTATTGACTGGGAGAAAATACTTGAAAATCATACACTGGACACAGTACTTGGATCCAGACTGTGTAAGAATCTCTCAAAGTTCCACAGTAGAAAATCAAACAATTCAATTCAAAAATAGGCAAAAGACTTACACATCTCATCAAAGAGATAAGAGGATGTCAAGTAAACACTTGACAAAATTATTTGCCCTTAGAGATTTTAAATTAATTTTAAATTTAATTTTCATTTGCATAATTAAAACCAGGCTTCAAACACACTGATTACAATGGCCAAAATAAAAAATACTGACAATACCAAGTCCTGGTTCAGATGCAGCACACCTGGAACTTTCACATATCTGGTGCAACGCAAAATATAGAAACTGTGGAAAACAGTTGGATAGTTTTTTTCTAAAATGAAACATACATTTACCATATGACCTGGCAATCCCATACTTAGGTATTTGCCCCACAGAAATGAAAAGTTATGTTCACTCAAAAATCCTTACGTGGATGTTTAGAGCTGCTGTATCCACATTCACCCCAAACCAGAAAGAACCCAGATGTTCTTCAATAGATGAATGGTTAAACAAACTATGGTTGAACAAACACGAAAAGACAAAGTAGGGAACAATCAGTACATGTAACAACTTGGAGGAAAGTCAAAGGCAGTATATACCAAGTAGAAGAAGCCAATCCCAAAAGGTTACATAGTGTAAGATTCTATTTTCCAGAAAGATTACACTGTCACCACAGAGAAGAGATTTGTGGTTGTCAGAGATAGGAGTGGGGGCAGGTTGTGACTGCAAAATCATAGCTCTAAGAAACGTTAGAGGGTAAGAGAACTGTTTAGTATCCCTACTATTGTAGCGGTTACCTGAATCTAGACCAGTAGGAAACTCACAGAACTGTACACAAAAAGATAAAGTCAATTTTACCATATCCTAATTTAAAATTTCTTGGTGCTAATATAAAAAGACATACTCAAAGACACTTCATTTCTGCTTCCTTGTCTGTAAAATAGAAGTTTTAAACATACTTTATAGGACACAATAAAATAACTGACAGAAATGTTTACCAATATGGTTTCTGCATTGAGTAGCCAAGCATCTTCAGGCATAAAGTATGACACAGAGATAAGAAGGGCATGTCTTTATTTTAGTAATTTCATTAAAGATGCAGGCCCCCATGAGAACTGGCTTGGATTGAACCCCATTCTTTAAAAGGAGTCACTTTCCTGGACTGACTACCAGAATCTTATTCCTAAATGCCGATTGGGTCTACCCCAGGTGATTTTCTTCTGCTTTTATCTGGGTTCTATGTTACCCTTTGATTCCTTTAGGATCACATGCCAAGTCACGATGGTCAACCATGCACTGATTTACAGGTTTAGAAGGGGTTTTTCCACTAAAATATTAGTCACTTTGTTCCCCATTGTCAATGTTACCTGAATTTTAGAGGTTTTTTTTTTAAGCTCTATTTGAAAATAGCCCAAAGTTAAGCTCGTAAAATAGAATTTGTAATATCTTCCGTCTATAGTTGCTGCAAGTGCACAAGTGGGTACCGACGCTTGAACTTGAGAAATTACACATCTAACAAAAGCCATAAAAATCTGCTTTTCTCCTTTTCCCACTGCCTTTGTGAGTACAGTCTGGGAGACATTCTGAGTCTCCCTGACTTTTGGAAAGAAGAGAATAACTTCTGAATTGGAAACTATCTCAGAAATATTCCAGAGTATTCTTGTGTTCCTTCCCTCTCTCTCTCTCTCTCTCTCCCCCTCACACACACACACACACACACAGAGAGAGAGAGAGACAGACAGACAGACAGACAGACACAGAGATAGCATTTTTGGTTTTGTTTTTTGGGTTTTTTTTTTTTTTTTTCAGAAAAAGAAATTACTGTTTAAGGGGAGAAACGAAGCTGCTTTATAATAACTTTCCCCTAATATCTAGTAAGAGATACTACTTCTGAAGCTACAAAGAAAAAGTTTACCAGCAGATTCCAAACAAATGAAGGGATATGACCCAGTGTCATTAACTTTAATAAATAGAATTTTAAAAAGCAGATGTGTCTCACGGAGAAGAGTATGGCATAGCTCCTAATTTCACTCCTTCCCTTTCCTCAGAAGCCACATTGATCCATTAACAAAATCCTGAGAATTCTCACTAAAATACACTCAATTTGAGGGGCGCCTGGGTGGCTCAGTCGTTAAGCGTCTGCCTTCCGCTCAGGGTGTGATCCTGGGGTTCTGGGATCAAGCCCCACATCAGGCTCCTCCGCTGGGAGCCTGCTTCTTCCTCTCCCACTCCCCCTGCTTGTGTTCCCTCTCTCGCTGGCTGTCTCTCTCTGTCAAATAAATAAATAAAATCTTTTTAAAAAAATACACTCAATTTGAAAAGAAGTATAGTATATTGCTTATCTTCTTTGTCTTCTGATTATGGAGGCAGTAAAGGAAAGCAAAAGGTGTAAACAACATAGCTGATTCTCTATGAAGAAGATAAAGTCTGTGAGATGCTTGTGAATTGAGGACCAATGTGAATCCAAGGTCTACACATGGAATGTATCCTGACCGGGTAGAGAGAATTCAGGTGCCTAACATTAGAGAGAGCCTCCAAAGTGAAAACAGAGTCCAAACACACACACACACACACACACACACACACACACACACACGCACACATTACCCTTAGGCTACACTGTACTTCTGGCTAGTGATGAATGGGGTAACAAATTAAAGCTAGGCTACACACAAAATCTAGTCCAGATTTGGGTACTGGTGAGAACCACTATTCAGAGTCTGTGTAAGTTACTGTCACTTATTTCACTATCAGCAAATCAGCAAAACGTGCAAAAATCGGGGTTTCAAGTGGGTGGGAGTATATCTCAATGCCTCCTTTTGCTCCTCAGAGTCATCTAACATCCAATGGTATCAGTATCTTAAAGAAAGAAAAGAATCTGCTGGTTAGCAGAGTAAAGAACCATGGCCGACCATAAAAGTGAATGAGATTTTAAAAAATAATAAATGGCATGACAACAGTGAAAAGAAACTATGGACAAATTGGAGAAGAAAGAAAATATAATATGTAACTAATAAAGAAACTAACATAGAAGAAAAACCAAACAAGAAACAAGGAAATTTTTCAGAAAAGCTTTGAGTAATAGGACAAGAGTCAACAACAACCATTTGACTTTGACAAAATAAGGGCACAATAATTAGAATATAAAGAACACCATAACATGAAAAGAGAAAATACAATTCTTAGAAAATGAAATGAGAAGCAAAACAATGTCATTAAAAATAAGCAAGTTAAGAACAATAAGAAACAAATAAACAAGACTGAAAGAGCAAAAAACAAAATCCACTTACTTAAATTTGGAAAAGGATTTTATGCACATCATAGTAATATAAATCAACATGAGTGCTTAAAGAATCACAGAGAAACCACTGCCAAAACAGGCCCCTGACAAATGCATAATTGGTGTCTAGAAGAAAAATAACAAATACAGAGATATATTATAAGAAAATATCCTTAAAATTAAAACATTAAATCTGCACAGTAAATGAACATGAAAATTTGGTATGGAACTCTTTACATTAATATATGTCCATGTGAAGTTAGTGAACTTCAAAAAATAATGAAGAAACAATCATTCAAGCATCAGAAAAAGCTAATCACCTCCAAGGAGAAAAACAATTATTGGACAGATCTCAGACTTCTGCAGAGCAACATTCCACGCTCAACTATAAATGGGAATAGTGTACAATGTGTCATCCAATATGACGGTCACTAGCTACATATGGCCTTTGAACACTTGAAACATGGCTAATTCAAACTGGGGTGTGTTGTAAGCATAAAGTACATGCTGGTTTTGATGATTTACTATGAAACAATAATTTAGCGGCGCCTGGGTGGCTCAGCTGGTTAAGTGTCCAACTTTAGATTTCGGCTCAGGTCATTATCTCAGATCAAGCCCCATGTTGACTCCTCGCTGGGGATGGAGCCTACTTAAAATTCTCTCTCTCCCTCTTCTCCTCCCTGTTCACACTCTCTCTCTGTCTCTCTAAAAATAATAATAATAATATTTTTAAATCTCATTAATAAAGTTTTATGTTGACTGTGTGTTAAAATGATATTTCAATACAATTGGGTTAAATAAAATATACTATTGAAATTAATTTTATCTGTTCTGCACAATATTTTTAATGTGGCTACTAGAATTACAGTTCTATCAGACTATTTTAACCTACATAGTTTTTTAGGAAAGAATAAAATAGCTACCTAAGATGTTTTAAAGTAATTTGCAGCAAGTATACATTTTTTAATGTAAAAAGAGAAATTCAGCTCTTATAACCTATTATTGAAGAAACTACCTGATGAAATCCAGAAAAGAATCAAAATAAAGAACTCAAAATTGAAGAAGGTATAGTAAAGAGGACTAGTGATGGGCACTGGATCCTTTTAAATATACCAAACACGCAGAACTGTGGTTGCAAAGGAGATATTATATATCTTGATAATATAAAAAGTAATGCTATAATAGGAGTCAATAAACTTTTCCTAAAAAGAGCAAGAGAGTAAATAACTTGGGCTTGCCAGCCCCATGGTCTCTGTCAAGATGATTTAATTTCACTGCTGTAGTTCAAAAGCAGGAATAGACCATACACACACCAAAGGATGTGGCTCTGTTAATACAAAAACTTTATTTACCAAAACAGGACCATGTTGTTCCCATCAGGACTACTCCTTTCACTGCTGTAACTCAAAAGCAAGAATAAATAAGACATAAACAAACGAGCATGGGCAATTGCACAAGTTAACAATAAAATTTTATCTACAAAAACAAGCAGCAGGCCAGATTTGGTTGTAGTTGCCTAACCCTATAACAGAGGGGAGGGAAAAGAAATGTATTATAATAAAATCCCCATCTTCTTAGTGGGTGTTTTAAAACTACTATCTAAAATTGAAATACACTGTTTTTAAAACACATAAAATCCCCTTTTTAAATGTTTTTTTTTTAAGATTTTATTTATTTATTCAACAGAGATAGAGACAGCCAGCGAGAGAGGGAACACAAGCAGGGGGAGTGGGAGAGGAAGAAGCAGGCTCATAGCGGAAGAGCCTGATGTGGGGCTCGATCCCAGAACGCCAGGATCACGCCCTGAGCCAAAGGCAGACGCTTAACCGCTGTGCCACCCAAGCGCCCCTCCTTTTTAAATGTTTTTAACATATTTTCCTTTAAAGAGGACTTTTTACAGAAAATAATATCTTTGGGGATTAAGAAATCAGTCTAGGAATATTACACAGTCATAAAAAAGAATGAAATCCTGCCATTTGCAATGACATGGATGGAGCTAGAGAGTACTATGCTAAGTGAACTAACTCAGAAAAAGACAAATACCGTATAATTTCACTCATATGTGGAATTTAAGAAATAAAACAAATGAGCAAGGGGGGGGAAGGAGGCATAACAAAAAACAGACTCTTAAGTAGAAAGAACAAACTGGCGGTTATTGGAGGGGAGGTGGGGGGGTTACGTAGATGGCGGGTATTAAGGAGACCACTCGTGATGAGCACCGCGTGATGTATGAAAGTGTTGAGTCACTAAATTCTACTCCTGAAACTAATAGTACACTGTATGTTAACTAACTGGAATTTAAATTTAAAAACATAATAAAAAAATCAGTCTAAAATTCATTTATTTTCTGTTTCACCTGTTTATTTTCTCTATCAGTTCAATTCCAATAACAGTAAAAAAAAAAATTTACATTTTTTTAAAACTTTTTTACTTTAAAAAACTACTCGATTTTTTTCTATGCTACAGATTCATATATTCCATCACTGTTGCTTTTTAACCCTTTTGTAACCACATACCCAAAAAAATGCGTATGACTGCTTTTCTTTAAAATGGTCACTGAAACATACTCTTGCCCATCAATGTCACTTGGAACTGAAAAACTTCAGAGTACAAACTAAGTGACTTTGTTAGCATTTCTATCTTGTCATGTTAGGTTCAATATTCTCCAGATTTGACCGATCGGACTTCTCTGCTTTTTCCCTGAATTACCTGCTATTTTTCTGTATCGTGTCAGCTCCACTTTAAAATTGGCCACTGTTTTTGTTTCTTCAGCTTATGCTCTTTGGTCAACTCAGGTCAACTATCCTGATACTGTGTGATCCCCTCTCATATCATCTGACCCTAAAAATACATCCTTGCAAAATCAAAGAATGTGTTTTTCTTTCCGAGTCATCTTGACAGGTATCCAGTTCCCAAAGTAAAGAATTATAACGAATTTCAGGCATGGAGAGCACTGGGGTGAGAAAATCCTTTCATGGAGGTCTCTGTGTCCAGCCACCATGCACGCTCCAGCTTTTGTCCTTTAGCGAGAAAGGAGATCATCCAGTCTCTGCAGATGGGAGTGCTGTCCGTCGAACACAACTGAAGTCAAAAGGGACTTCCCAGTTCTCTGAGAAAAGCAACAACTGGAGCTTTATAAGAAAGTGCCAGTAACTCATAAACAACTCAGATATCTTTTACAGGGAGAGTATTTCTAAAACAATAAATCTTTTGCCTGATACTTGTTCAAACATGAACTCAAACCGCCTGAACCCTTTATCAGTTATTGTCTTTCGGTATGATTTCTTTCTTAATCCTTGAAAAATCATACTACAATTCTATGCATGGCCAGAACACCTTAACCAAGGTTGCCGATCATTAATTCAATGCCAGCCATTTAAATTTTAATACTTGCGATAGCTTCTACCATCTATTTGAACATTCATCTAAATACAGTAGTTCAGGCCTAAACAGAAGACAAGAAAAACTTTTCACCTGAATAATCCACATTACCTCTCATGAGTAATCTCATCTCAATACCCATCCATTTTCTGGAAATCACTGTCACTGTAATAGAGCCAGTTTCTTGAAGAAAAAGAAAAACGAAGTTCCTTGTACTGTACTGATTACATCTATTTTTCTGATCTCATCGTGGCTCTTAGGCTGTGTCATCTCGGTCTCTTTGGCTAATTTTTATGATAGATATATTTTACTCAAGGGCCATTCAAATATTTAAAAATAAATTTCTCTTGAAGAGAAAAATCTATTCTGGACTTCAGATAGGATAATTCTCCTGCACTCCTTAAATAGTAAGGTGCGTCATCAGAAGCGAAGCGCCAAACACTCAGGGTCCCTACAGAAATAGTCATTTTGTTTGTTCAGCTGCACATAACCTCACATATCTCAGCCCCATGCATGCTGGGTATTTTTAGTAACCGCTCAAGTTGCTTATCTCTCTTCAGCGTATTCTTTCATAACCCTAAGAAACTTCTGCCACTCTAAAAATTTATTACCATTTTGCTTATAGCCAGTGAAGAAGTCATCGCTTCTTCACAGATTTCCATTAAAGGAGTTTAGATAAGAGAATGAGATCCTATTAGCAACGCAGGAATTACATGCAGTCTTCATCCACAAGGATAAGCGTGGTGGTAACCAACCAAAGCCAATATGGCAGTGAGAATGGCTGGGCCAGTGAGGCATGTTGCTCTGCTGCAGAATGTCTTGATTCTTACATTGTGGTCAGTGGTAAGGACAAGAGTGAGTAAGGGCCATGGTGTACTTATATCGGTATATCCAAAATATTTAGGTGCTTTCTAGATTCAAAGAAAAAGGTTGTACTACTAAATAATTTTTCATCAAGCTTCAACTTTCATTCCAGAAACACAAGGAGAAGGTTGCTATATTTGTTCTTTTTTTTTTTTTCTCACCTATGAATAAGAAAGGCGGGTGTTTAAGCAGCAACATCTGAGATCTAAATTCAATTCTAGAAGGATTTTTAGACTGATCAGCTAAATATAAAGATAATTTACTGGGTGAGGTTGTAAGCTTCCTGCATAGCATGGTTTTAAGATCCTGAGCCATCATTAGAAAACAACTATTTACTTTGGACTTAAAAATAATTGCTTTAAAAAAATCTTGGATCCAGAAACTTCGACATGTCTCTTTCGTTGGTATTAACAGTCTGTCTAATATAGTTACAAGCATGACCTCTGGAGCCACAGTACCTGAGAGCAAATCCTAGGATTGCCATTTATGAGCTTGGCTAAGTTATTTATGAGCTTGGCCAAGTTATTTATGAGCTTGGTCAAGTTAACCTTTTGGTGACTCAGTTTCCTGATCTGTAAAAGTATCTTGTCAAAAAATTGTTGTAAAAATTAGATGTGTGAATTTAATGCTCTTGGCATATGGTGAGCACTAACTGTGATTGCTGCTATTAGTCTCATTGCACATCTGACATTTTACTTCTTTTCGGGATAAAATGCTTTGTTTAAATTTGATTTTCTCAATGCCTTTACAGAAATAGGCTACTATGGAAACCGGCATAGAGGCAAAGACAGAGACACTATTAGATTATGTTATGCCTTACCCACTTACGTTATGTATTCATTCATTTATTCATCCATTCATCTGGCATGTATTGAACACGTATTACGGACCCTGTATAGCACAAGACCCTGGGGACACAAAGATAAATAAAATACAATCTTCAGAGAAGAAGAGAGAGTCCTATATGCTACTAAGCACATTGATGTCTCAGATTTTGGTAGAAGAATGAAGAGCACAGTGGAGGTGTGAGTGAGGGAAAGACAAATTTCACCCTGGAGAAGGGTTAGGAAAATCTCCACTGAGGGAGGGGTGCCTGAGCTGAGTACTGAAAGATGAGCAAAGTTCATCTGGGGTCTGAGTTAGTTTGAGGGCAGAACAGTACATGTAAAGGACACGAGGACAACTTCAGTAGGTAAAGCAGAGTCCCTCCAGCAACCTAGTGGACAAACTGATACGGGTTCTCCCACATGCTAGATAAAATAGCATAAGAAAAAAAAGCAAGCTTGAAAGAAGGAAAAGGAAAACAACCATAGTTTTAAGAAATGAAAGGGACAACCAAATGCAGAGTAGTAGATTGAACTGATGTAGCAACCTGCCAGGAGTTGTCAGCCCTTCTTAGAGAGAGGGCTGAGTGTTAATATCAGGCAGGAAAAAGAAAATAATACAGCCCACGTGAGGTAGATAGCTGGAACTGAGATCTCTGCACTTAGCCTGGCCCATCTAGGAAAGGGGAACTAGAATTATTCTCCCCACAAGACTAGAGAAGTAGCAAGAAAACTTGCCATCTGCCTGGAACTCAGGGTGGGGGAATAATTGAAAACCCCGCACCTAAGGCACATTTGCATGTAAGGGTCCAATTTATATTTTCCCCATCAAAATCCCAAGCTAAGACATTAACATAAAGCTGGTCTGAGACCCATGAAACCACTAGAAAACTGGCAAAACTGGTATTTTCACTACAGAGGACGCTACTCCCACAGGGGAAAAATCAACGCCTACTGAAGATGATCTCACAAGGAACTAAATTAAAACATCACACACACAAACACACACACACACACACACACACACACACGGAAACAATCCACCATAATGAGAGAGAGTCAGTAAACATTGTAAATGGAAAATTCACATTACAAAAACTAGATATAATAGATATGAACAAGACTGTAAAATAAGTAAAGTTTAAATAATAAAGGAGATAAAAGTGGGAATAGAGACAACAGCGAAAGAACAGGATGACGATGATGAAAAAAAGACAAAGAACAGAGGTTAAGGCAGCATAGTCCACTTAGATAATTACTTGGAGCTCAGCGTCTCTACAGTGGCAGGTGGGGTGGGGAAATGTGGGGAGAGAATGGAGAAGAGGCATCAAGAGATGAGTCCTGGGGTGCCTGAGTGACACAGTCGGTTAAGCATTGGACACTTTTCAGCTCAGGTCGTGATCTCAGGGTTGTGAGATCAAGCCCTGTGTCGGGGCTCTGCACTCAGTGCAGAGACTGCTTAAAACTCTCTCTCTCTCCTTCTGCCCCTCCACCCTGTTATTTCTCTGTCTCTGTCTCTCTCTCTCTCTCTCAAATAAGTAAATAAATTCTTTAAAAAAGAGAGAGAGAGATGTCCTGAAATGTAGACAGGATAAAGTTATGGAGGGTCCTGTGCCATCCTAAAAAGTTTAACTTTATCCCTCAGCAAGGAGAAGTCTTTAAAGAGTTTCAATCAAGAAAGTGATGAATAGATATTTGTTTTAAGATGCTCTCTTTTATAGTACTTGGAAAATGAGTGAAAGGAGACAAGAATGGAAAATGGAGACCCCTTGAGATTTTTACAGTAGACCAGATGTCCTTAGTTTTAAGTTGCATTTATAGAGTAAGGAACATTCAACAGCTCTTATCAGGGTTCCAAACTTCGATTGCCCTACAAACAGCAGTAGAGCTCCAGAAGCTGCTGGACTGCATGGAGCATTTATGCTGTCAGATGGTGCAAATGTTGGGGATACAAAGGTGAACAAAACACAGGCTCTGTTTTCCTCTCCTCCAAGTGATCATAAACTAGCAGGAGAATCAGACATGTAAATAAATAATTATTACACAACATGATGTATATGAGACAGGAATGAACAGAATGGGGGAGGATGGGGCAGAGGAGTGTGGACAAAGGCATTACAGAGAAAGGAACATTTGAGTTGAAGTCTGAAGGAAGAGTGAGAACATTCAATGCAGCAAGAATTTTGTAACCTCAGTGACTCATGAATATAACACCAAAATGATGAAAATTCAGGAACCACTTTCCATGACCTTCACATCTTGATGATATTCTGACATGAGTCATCGTGTGGTAAAGTGAAGAATAAAACTTGAGCCTCAGAGAGCTTTTGATTTAATAATTCTTTATTTTGGTATAACAGAATAATTTTACAAGTCTTACACACATTCTCTTCTCCCTACAATAACTCTGCAAGGTTGGTCTTATTCTACCCGTTTTGAGATGAAGAAATTTATTCATAGAAAAGTAATTAAAAACAAGACAAACTCACAAGAAATAACAAATGTTAGCAGCAGAGCAGAGTGTGTAATGATGGTAGTGGGTCCACATTTGTTCCATCTCACAGGGAAATTCCCAACTGTTCTGATCCATCTAGACCAGGACACCATAGTTTTCTTTCCCACTTCCTGCTTTGACAAGGTGAATGTATGGTGGCAGAATATGCCACCCCCAAATACGTCACTCTGGCATAAAGATTATTTTGAGTTAAGGGCAAATGAGAAGAAGCAGATATAAGAAAAGCTCTCTGCCCTTTCCTATTCGCCTAAAAGCAGGACATAAACTTACAAAGCACCCCCTCCTCCAAGAAGAACAAGAATTAATCACAGAGACAATTTTAGACCCTTATCAGCCTGGAGGTGGCACCAGAGGAAACTACATCACAAACCTTGCTTGAACTAGTGTTATCTACCATTAGTTTCCCATTTATCTGCATTCCCACAATTTGCTGCCATGAAAACTCAAAAGTCCTTTCTCTGTCTTGTCATTTTTCTAAAATTATATTGTTCCTTTGCTAAGATGCTATATAAGCCCAAGTTCTAACCAACCCTTTGAGTTACTCACCACTGAGTGCTCCCATTTGTAAGCATGATGCACGTGTTAATAAACTTCTGATTGTTTTCTTTTTTTAATATCAGACATGTTTTAATCAGAGAGGTAAAAGAAAATCTTCTCATTTGAATTAAATAAACTGTTAAGCTGCTAGATGACTTTTACTGGCTTAACGTTTACATACTTCGAGTTTTGTTCATTAAAAAAAAAAAAAAACAAGAATTTATATGGGCACCTGGCTGGCTCAGTTGGTTAAGCATCAGACTCTTGATCCTGGCTCAGGTCATGATCTCAGGATGGTGAGATCAAGCCCCACCTCCAGCTCTTTGTTGGGCCTGGAGCCTGCCTAAGATTCTCTCCCTTTGCCCCCCAACCCTCATGCTCTCCCTTTCTCTCTCTCTCTCTAAAAACAAAAACAAAAACAAAAACAAAACCCACAAGGATTTATTTAAAGTTTTAAAATGTGCTAATATGAGGCTATACTAGTGTGTGCAAATATCGAATATAGAACTACAAAATTTTCTTCGAATGTTCTGTATACATACTTGATCGCAGTCCAGCCCACCACAACCATTCTTTAAGATATGCATGGCCACTTTGACCTGCTCTCAGGGAGCCTTTCCTGGCAAGGCACAAAAGACCTCCCCACCCCCCAAAATGAAACTCCTTTCAGTGAAAATGCTGGAGTTCACGGCCAATCCCAGACCAATGTAAAAGTCCTATTTTCCACACCCCGGGGCATTTCATTTGTTGCTGAAGAAGTTCTTGTGGATCACGAAACAGAGAAACCACTGATGCTGGAGGCAGGATTATGCAGTCTTTGAATATATAAGTTTAATATAGTCTCTCTTATGAAAAATGGCTGGAAGAGGTCAGAGATGACTTATTCACTCTCATTTCCTCAAAAATAATACTCTGTATTCTCGTTTAAAATTTTAAACCCCGGCAGAATAGTTCTGGCCCCAGTTGGAGGCCAGTCACGCAGCTGCCCCTGCACCATACGGCCCTGGTCACTTCCCCTCACAGGCCCGCAGGGGCCATCCCCCTCTTGAGCTCACATGGCTAGCGACTTCGTCACTGTGCAGTAGGAAGTGAGAGCATCCAGGGCTGTGCTCTCTGCCTCCTCCCTAGGGGAGTGCTGGGGGGAAACCTAGCCCAGAACCTGCAACCCCCATGCCACCAAGACCAAGGGCTGTCCCCAAGCTACTTTTCTTTTATTAGTGTGTCTTTCATCTATCCAATTTATAGGACTTCAGCCTATATACTAGTAGGAAAGTACTAGGAAAAAATATTTTCTCTCCCTTGCAAGTACTCCACCTTTGTCCAGGGCACAAATAAAGGCCCAGTACTTTTAGACGGTGGGTTGTCCATGGGCAGTAACCATCAGTTCCTGAGAGCAAGTGGATCTCAAGCTGAATCCCCCCACATCTTGGTCTTTCCTTCCCTTCCCCGGCTCCATTTGGGCAAGTCCGTCCCTCCACACCTCCTTCTCATAGCCCTGTTGCCCTTCCACTGTGCTTCTCACAGCCTCAGCCCCAAACTTACGAAGTGATTATAAGTCAGCATCTGAAAATGCTTGCGTTGGTGTTTGATGAAAGTCTGGGGACTCCCCGGAGTTCAAGTGAAGGTAAGACACGGAAAGAAGGGGAACTACACAGAAACCAGATTAATATTCTAACTAACTCTGCCATATGTTCTATAGCCTAAAGACTCGATTGGAGTTCAGAGAAGGAAAAGCTAATTTAAATGTAGGATATGTGCCAAAGCCAGAGCCAGGCTGGGATGGAAAAGAGGCATTTAGAGAGGAGGAAGAAGTTTATAAATTTGAGAACTGAATGGGATCCTAGAGATCTTGGAGTCTGTCCTCCTGCCACCCCCACAGTTTAATCTTGGCAGAGAGCCATATAAGCCAAGATCCAGCTTGGACCACGTGGAGCTCTGTGAGAGACAAGCCTACCAGAGAACATCATTAATGTCAAGAAACGGTGGGAGAACAGGACGACGCAGAGAAACATAATCTGTGAATAATGAGCTTCCTCCGACAAGCAGAGCCAGTATTACAATTTTATTAAGTACATAATTCCTGCCCATTAAAAAGTCCATTGTCCACAGGGCGCCTGGGTGGCACAGCGGTTAAGCTTCTGCCTTCGGCTCAGGGCGTGATCCCGGCGTTATGGGATCGAGCCCCACATCAGGCTCCTCCACTATGAGCCTGCTTCTTCCTCTCCCACTCCCCCTGCTTGTGTTCCCTCTCTCGCTGGCTGTCTCTGTCTCTGTCAAATAAATAAATAAATCTTTAAAAAATATATAAATAAATAAATAAATAAATAAATAAATAAATAAATAAAACAAAAAGTCCATTGTCTTGATGACCTGGGAGATACTAGGGGAACAGATTATTCTTAAAAATGTACTATTTGCTTGATATTAATTGTTTCTTCCCACTCACAAGCACATTACACCTAGTGGGACTTAAATTGCTTTCTCTTAGTGAGGAAGCTTCCTCTTGGTTGTAAATTATACATCTTTGCTTGGACATTAAATCTTTAGGCCACTAGCAAACTCCTGAGAAGATTATTTTCCACCATAATATACTCTCGTTCAAATATGTAAAAAAAAAAAAAACAAAAACCCTTGAGTTCTGGGGAAGAACAGCCACGTACAAATAAACTCTAAGCGTAGAATTCAGTGAGGTCAGTAAACCACTCTTACTTTAGTACGAGGGCTGGCAAACGATCCCTGAGGCCAAATCTGTGTGCCACTTGTTTTTGGAAATAAAGTTGCATTGGAGCACAGCCACACCCAATCATTTGTGTATTATCTACTTTCCTGCTATCATGGCCGACTTGAGAAGTTGTGAAAGAGACCGGATGGTGTGCAAACTGTAAAATATTTACTATCTGGCCTTCTACCAAGAGTTTGCCAACTCCTGGTTAGACTTAGTTCTGTTACTGCAAACTGTGATTCAGAATACATCCCAATCCTGCCTAGTTCCCTCTCTCTCATAAACATTTATTGAGCAAGCTGTGTGCTAGGCACTAGAGTAGACATTGGGGGGGGTACAAATGAGTCTTGACTAAGACGAGCCTCCTGCCAAGAAAGGGGTAACATGAGTAATTTCAAGGTGTGTTGAACACCGAGATAAAAGTGTGCTATGACACTGTGAAGCCAAAATAAGAGAACTTACCGGAAAGTGGAGAAGGCGTTCTGGAGACATCAGACTTCAGCCGAGTGACGAAGACCAAGTAGCCACTAGCCGATAGGAAGGGCTCAAAGGAAACCGGAGGACTTAAGAGCCTGTGCTGGCAGCCCAAAGCCGCCGTCTGGCTCTTTCTCTTTGCATTTCTGCTGTAACAGTCTTAGTGGAGATAATGCACACAGCAGGCAGGGGAGACAGGGGTGTCTGGAACATTACAAAATCCCAACTCAAAGACTAACGAAGGAAACAATGAAAAGCTTTCATAGGAAACCTGTGTCAAATGAAGTTTCTGTCTCCAAGAAATTCTAGTCATATTTTTTAAAGCCACTTAAAACTTTCTGAGAAATAATTCCACTTGCAAAAAGCATAAACGCATTTTTTAACATGTAAAAATCTGGGGAATCGCCACTATGCAACAGGTGACGAAATAAAGCTTTTTCTGTCTCATTTTGGGCTGCACCCCCAAAACCAATTCAGTGAGTGACAGATAACCCCCTAGGAAAAATTCTTTGTAAGCTTGTCTAGGTGGCGTGAATTGAAGGGAACAGAGAAGGTCCTACGCTCCAGCAGTACCTTTTGCGCCAGCCCCCGTCCTGCCTTGCACAGTAGCCCTGGGAGGCGCTCCTATGGGTTAGCCCAGCTCATTGCCAAAGGCCATGGCCTGTTCAGGAGCGTACATTTGGTACCTGAAAGGTGTCACACATTAACGTCTTTCCTTTTACCGAGAACACTAGCGGGAATTATTTTTTCTGACTAGTTACTAAAAAGTAAAACCTAAAGGCCAGGACAAAAGCACCAATTCTGTCAGGTGTTGGGGGGCAGGAAAGATCCTGAGCATAAGAGACTGCGCTGGAAGATTTAAGTGGATTATACATTATAAAAAGAGGGCCAGAGGGGGGCCCAGTCCATTGAGTGTTGGACTTTTGATTTTGGCTCAGGTCTTGATCTCAGGATGATGGGATTGAGCCCAGGGTGGGACTCTGTGCTCAGCACAGAGTCTGCTTGAAAGATTCTCTCCCTCTGCCCCTCGCCTCCCCTGCTCCGCCCCCTCACACGCACGTGCACACACACACACACTCACACACATACACACACACACACTCTCAAATAAATAAATCTTAAAAAAAAAAAAAAAGGCCAGAGAACAAACAAACAAGAAGCACAAAGATTGAAGACTTGTTTTTCCATACGTAGGATCTGCGAATGTGTGTCTGTGTTGGTGTATTTGTGTCTCTATGTTCGGCAGGGGCAGGGGTTTCAGAGGGAAGAAAAAGGTACTTTTTGGAAGTACCAGAAAGAGGAAAGCACAAGTGGGCAGAGGTTATCAGAGATGAACTTTCCCACCTTCCCACTTTTGCTTAGCCATTTTTTGAAATCATCTCAATTCTATAGGTAAGGTGAAAATATATGCTAAGCGTGGTGAAGGTCTTTCCCCATATTTGTGTATACGACGCGAACTATTTGGAGGTGATTCGTGGTCAACAGGAGATCAATACTGGTATTTTTCCATTTTGAGCATCATCCTCTGAGGATTAGAAAACGTTGTTTTTAATGTATTTATATTCCTTGCTTTTTATAAATCTTGTGCCTCCTAATTTTGAGGTGCTTCCACCAAATGCCAATGAATTCTCTCAGTTCAGTGAGGTGATCACCATACACTATATCTCAAGTCCTAAAGGGAAGCATTAGAACATCTGTGCGTGACGCTCTATGGGACTCAAAACTTACCTATGCCCCCTTCCAGCAGCTTCTATACAGCTGGAGTACGAACATTATTAAGGATGCCTTTGCATGTTGGTCTTGCCTCCCCAAGGGAGAGTGGGAGGAGGGCTTCTCTTTTTTTCTCAAACTGTCTCAGCTCAGGCTGCTATAACAAAAATACCATAGACTGCTTGGTTTAAACAACAGACATTGATTTCTCACAGTTTGGGAAGCTGTGAAGTCCAAGATCAAGTTGCCAGCCGGTTCAGCTCCTGATGAGAGCCCTCTTCCTGGATTTGTTATCACAGGCAAGTCCTCGCCTGTCTCTTCTTATAAGGGCTCCGTCCTCATGATCTAATCACCTCCCAAAGGCCCTACCTCTTAATACCATCACACTGGGGGTTAGGGCTTCAACATACGAGTTTGGGGGAAGACACATTTAGCACATAGCACATGCCAAATGGTTCTTCAATAGAACTGCTGTAGGGACTGGGGTGTCTGGCCAGAAGGAGTATGACATCTCCCCACCCTGATGCCCTCCCCGCCATCCCTCATCCCTAGACAGTGGGAGCAACATCTGAGCCCCACAATGGCATGGGCCCTGAGTGAAGGTTCTTGGGGAAATCGGGCTGGAGTTTCCTGGATTTGTCAGGAAGGATATAGGCAAGGTGCCTGACTCCCACTCAGCAAAGTCTAACGAGAGCCTGGCTAGAGTTGCCTTGTAGGCAAAGTGAAGGGAGGCCCATCACTTCAGACTGTCTGGAGCCAGGTGCTGAGCATTCTATGGGTTAAATGGGCACTATGCAAGGTAACCATCTCTAGAAGTCTTGAAAGGACCCTGTGGAAGGGGTCTACTTGACAGGCAAAGCCACCCTTGGAGAGGAAGCTGTGGGAGGTGCTCCATCAGAGGAAGTAGCTAAGCGGTCATCCAGGCACATAGCTTACTTCGTGATTAAAAGGGCTTTGATACTCAAAGCCAGGGAATGAGGCAGGAGGGGGGACCTTTGGTCATTCTCACAATCAGTCCATGAGAGAAAGTGTTGAGTGTACTTCGGGTACCTGTCCCCAGAGGGCCCACAACACAAAATTACCCCAGTGGCAGCCAACTAAGACTCTGCCACTCCTCTAACACTTCCCACCCTCCTGCATCCTACCTTGGAGGCACAAGAATCAGCAGGTGGCTGGTGGCAGAGAAAGGAGTGCAGGGAAGAGCAGAGAAGCTGACCAGATACCCCTTCTCCACCGTAGACTTCCAGGCCCCCCAGACCCCACAGCCTTGAGCTATGGCAGATGGGAGAAGGTTTCCACTGAATGAGGGATTTGAAGTTTGGTAGTACTCTGGGCTGAACTTTCTGGTACCTGAAAACAACATCTGTGAGACAGATGTTATCTAGAGGAAGGAAAGGAGAGCTGACAGAGGGCTTGAAAGAGCACTGTTTTCTACTTTGCTCCCTAATACGTCCAGCCTGTTCAAAAATTGATTCTTTTTCTAAAGCGTATTTATCAAGTAATGAAACTGGTTTTCCTATGTGGTCTATAATCCAATCCTGAAGGAAAGACCCAACGAAAAGATGATATTTCAAGAAACACCATTAGCATTACATTTAAAATAAGGAAAGAGCTCACAGGGGGCTTCTTTGCAGGCCACCACCCATGCTGGTTCATCATCTCCAGCCTTTCCTGGCGGTGGTGGCAGGTAGGGAGCGTACACGTCTAAAAACTGGGTCCTTTATTTAGCCTGGTCTCAAATTTCAAATGCCAGTCAGAAAAGGATAAATCAAAAGACTTGATAAAGTCACTCAGAATTAATAGAAATAAGGGCGCCTGAGTGGCTCTGTCAGTTAAGCTGTCCAGCTCTTGGTTTTAGTTCAAGTCATGATCTCATGGGTCGTGAGATTGAGCCCTACCTCCGGCTCCACACTCTGCAGAGAGTCTGCTCGAAGATTCTCTCCCTCTAGCCCTTCCTGGACTTGTACTCACATGAGTGCACTCTCTCTCTCTCTCTGTCTCTGTCTCTCTCTCTCTCAAATAAATAAATAAATCTTTTTTTAATGTAATAAAAATAAAAGGAGAAAATGACTGACCTACAGTACCAGTGGTGATTTCTCTTCACCGTGCGCAGGTTTTCCTTGGTCCTTTTTCTGTACACCAGTCAAGCCTGCCCCACAGACTGCAGATGTGAGGGTATCTTAGACTTTATGTCAAGCGTTTCTATCACTTATGCAACATTGTCTAGTGGGCCACTTAATATCGTTATTTTCAAGAGACTACCTCTAAGCAATGGCATTGCAAATATTACAAAATTTGTTCTCATCTGAGGTACAAAACGGTTTTTTTCTAAATCCGTAAACTAGAAAATAACATTAAGAAATAAAACTATTGCTGTAAATGTTAAATTCACAATGGAAAGAAAATCTTCCTAGAGCTGAATTGTCTAACACAGTAGACACTGACCACTGTATCTTCTTATTCTTTTAAGATTTATTTATATATTTTAGAGAGAGAAAGAGAGACAGAGAGAGTGCGTGTGCATGGGGGGTGGGGTGCGGTGGCAGAGGGAGAAGGAGAGAGAATCTCAAGTAGATTCCCCACTGAGTGCAGAGCCCAATGCTGGGCTGGATCTCATGATCCTGAGATCATGATCTGAGCTAAAATCAAGAGGTGGATGCTTAACCGACTGAGCCACCCAGGTGCCTCCCACTGTAGCTATTTAAATTAAAATCAAAGTAAAAATAAATAAATATTCAGTTTCTCTGTCATACTAGCCATGTTTCAAGAGTTCAAGAGCTACATGTGGCTAGTGGCTACTACACTGGACTGTGTAAATAGGGAGCACTGTCATCATTACAGAAAGCAATATTGGACAACGTTATTCTAGAGTTTCAGAGTCACTCATTTTTGACACTGAGAAAACAACTCCTGTTTTCTCTGCATGATTAGATTCTTAATATTTTAATCCTCAGTGAATTTGAGCTTTTGTAAAGTAGGAAGATGTGTATATCAGAGGCTTGTAAGAACACAATATTATTCCTCATTTTAGAGACAGGCCAAGTTCCTTGCTAACTTTATTTTTAAACAGCCTTATTAGGGTCAAAGGACAGGCAAAAATCCAGAGTTGCAACACTTTTTCCTAGAAGCTTAATGCCTCTCAGATTTCTTGCAAACCAAAAAAATTCAGCACTGGGGAATTTAAAATGTTGAGTTAGTGACCTCATGCATTTAGCTGGTTCTCTGAAGCCTTCACGGTTTCTCTGCTAAACACAGAACGCACTTCTTTGTATCACATTCTTTTCCCATATTTGCAATCCTCACTTCCTTTTTACATGATATGTGTTTTAAAATATTAACGTTACTCTCTTCACTGACATGAATAGATATGAGTGCAAGGGTTGAAGAAAAGAGAACTTTCAGGAACATTTTTAGAGTTCTGTGATCTTATAGGCTAATAAACCTAGAGACCTGGTGTTTGCTTGAAACAAGAACAATTATGAGTTTTGAATGTTTTAGATTTCACTATACAGCTCTTCTTCCCCACAAAAGAACAAACTTGAGTAAATCTTTGTCAGAATTTAAATTTTCCTCTCACTGCTTTCTCTGGAAATACTTGGACGGGATCATCAAAACCTACATTCATTGTCTAATGAAAACATGGTCAAATCTCAGACATTTTAGCTAAAGTGAAGCCCAAATATATTATTTAATCTGCCATGAGTGGAAAAAAATTGGTATTTAACCTATAGATTCTCATTGAGATTTTTTTTTTTTTTTGAAGGAGAGAGAGAGTGTGTGTGTGTTCTCAGGGAGGGAGGGGCAGAGAAGAGGGAGAAAGAAACTCAAGCAGACTCTGTTTCAAGCGTGAAGCCTGACCAGGGCTCATCCCAGTATCCCCAGAACACGACCTGAGCCGAAATCAAGAGTCGACCACTTAACTGACTGAACTGCCCCGGTGCCCCTTGTATAATATTTATTATGGCTACCACTGCATGATTTGGAAAGTCAGACATCTGAAAATAAATTATGGTGAAAAAGAATGCTATTTTTAATATATGCAGAATTTATATTTTTAACTCTTAGGAACTTTTTTAAATGGAAGGAGATCATTAGTACATTCCCCCACCCTTTCCTACAATTAAAGAAAGACTTAGACCGACATTAGAAAACTAATTAATAGTGTTCAACAATTTAGGTAATGTTATTAATTTTCAAAAGTTTACTATGATTCTCATAGAATTTTCCCAGACCCAGCCATAATGTTAGATATAAAACAAACCACATAGGATAATAGATTCAGAGAAGAGAAAGAGAAACAAAAGCTTGCGTAAAAATAATGGCAAAGATTTTGAATTTCCAGGAAGGGAAACATCCCAAGGAATTCTAAATGGGGTAGGCAGTGAAAAAAAGAAATAACAGGGGAAATGCTGTAATCAGTGCTTTTCAGACTTTAAAATGCATGGGAATCACATCTCATCCAAATTAAGCTTTTGATAAAATAAATCTAGATTAGGACCTGAGAATCTGCATCTCTAAGAGGCTTCCAGGTTTTAACAAAGCTGTGGTAGACTCTACTATCATCAGTACATAACTCACATTTACACTGATGCTTTGTTAGCTAAGACTGGCCCTCAACTGGTTGCCCTTATTTGATCATGAATGAATGAAATCAGATTCTGTGAAATATCTGGTCTTATACATCAGCTCGAATCTTCTACACCTGTCTCTCCCAAGCTGAATGGCATTAGGTATACCAGTAGTTCAAAGAAGTTTGGAAAGTGTTGAGTCAAACACAGACAAGTTTCTCTACTGTCAGACTCTCAGAGCCTTTAACACAATGTACATTATGAATCTTCAAGAGAAAGAATTGACCACACACAATACTTTCTTCCTAGTTAACCTATTAATACCTCCCGGAGAAACTTGCCTACAGTGTGAATAGTGACGTATTGACAAGTTCTGAAATCTCAGTGGTTCTTAAGTTCACAGCTACTACTTTGGTCAATGTAATTGGTGACCGATACTTAAGGGTAAGTCACTGATAAAAGAGTTTTCAAAGATGATCAAGGCAACAGGTTAAAAATAATGATGACCTTTATACCAGTCAATCTGATAGAGCTAGGGAGAGAATATTAGTGTAGAAAACACTGGAAAGAGCACGATGCTGAGAATGTACAGAAGGCATGTTATAGAATTAGGATGTTTGAAAACCATCCTTTAACTTGGCACAGGAGAGCTGTAACCTTTAAAAAAAAATGATAGTGGTAAACAGGACAGACTAGTCCTGTGCGTACTGAACAGAAACAGAACGGCCCATCATAAGTAGGAGCAGAAGTGCCCCACCCAGGGACACAGTTTAAAGAGAAGTTTTCCAATCATGCCATACAGGGCCTTGTGTTCATTGCCTTTGCATGCAAGGAACGAGAGGAAATGTTTTCCAGCATAAGATCTGGGAAGACTCATCTCATCTCTGGCTGCCATGACAACTGGGAGAGATCTTCTAACAGTATAAAGTATGTGAAACCCAAAGGTTCAAGAAATACTTTTCTGGCCTGTCTTTAAAATGGTTATGTTGAAATAAATAGTAGATTGAAGTTTTGCCTAGATCAAAGAAGCTTCAACCAAACTGACTTTCTCTTTTATACAAACATAGAATTGTATGCTTTCCAACTTCAAGAGGAAGTAGCAAATATACTCTTATGATAACAGAATCTCCCTGATATCAAAGACCCATCCCATGAACCTGGGATATAATGGTTCTCAAAATGTAATTGTATCGGTATCACCTGGAGAGCTTGTTAAAACACAGATTGTTGGGACCCACCCTGGAGTTTCTGATTCAGCTGGACTGGGATGGAGCCTGATGATTTGTATTTCTAACAAGTTTTCAGGTGATGCTGCCATTGGCGGTCCAAGAGCCACACTTTAAAGAACAGTGGAATGGAAGGAGCCTAGTGATCACTTGGGCCATCCCCTTTCCCTCACAGATGAAGAGTCTGGGGCACATAAAAGAAATGATCCCCTAAGATGGGGTCATAAACAGCCCCCTTGACCACATGTCTGTGTGCCATTCCCATGCCGTTCCCGTGCTCTCCTCTCCACTCCTGTATCAGGAGTGAAAGACTTTGATGTGGGCAAAAAAAGATGACCTTATGTCCTGTTCATCCACCCTTCTAATTTATCTTTGCTTTCACTATCTCTCAACTATTTTACGACTCTGGCAGTGGTAGAAAACGGATCATAATGCAAATGATTATTTTCTGAAGAAATGCAAGTGACTAGGGATCTGTGAAATACAACTGGTTGTTGGGCTGTCAGTGCTAACAAAATATGCATCATATGTAAAACTAGACAGCATTCTCAATTGCCTGTGCTTGTGTGTGTGCGTGTGTGTGTGTGCGTGTGTTCTTTCAATACCCTCTTAAATTTCTAACATCTTACTGGGTCCCACATTAAGTAATGAGTTAAATAAAATCCTTGTTACATGCTTATTTAATATTTGTATTGATTTGAGAATCATGATTTTACCTTTTTTAAAAAAAAATTCTCTTTTAAGCTCCTAAAAAAAAAAAAAAGAGTGATTTTTGAATGGCAGAATAAGGACCTACAAAAATCTGCAATAAAGCTCGGGCAAAAGTCAAAATCAACTTTTTCCATATTCCAGACATTAACTAAAGAATTACAAAATTCCAAGTTGTGTCTATCCAGAAAAATGGCAGAATCTTGGTAAGAACCATCTTTCCCTCCCCAGCTTCATGGTAGCCTTGAGGACCAAAAGCTTCGTAACTGTAATAGCCATGCAAACCAGCAGTCTAACTGAAGAGGGTAGATGGGTTTGGAACTTCCCAAAAGCCCCATAACTGTCAACATTTGACTGGCTTATGGCAAGCTTATTGAAAATCCCCATTTTCAGGACGTGTCCTTATTTGACCTGACTCAGAACATGCTCTGTTAACAACATCCCTGATTCTAGGGAATTTGAAAGAAAAAAGAAAAAAATCAGTGGCAATTGTTTTAACATTGTAGCTGCCTAAGATGATGTGACTAAGAGAGGCTAATCAAAACACCTGAAAAGAACAGGGCGAGGTGAGGTCCATAAGGGACTTTGAAAAGCTCACATGCTTTCTTGGAAATCTAGTAGAAAGCATGCAGGGCTGTATGCGTACACAGAAAAGACTTAAGAAAGTCCTAATCTCTCATCTTTAGCTTGCCTTGACGCTCAAGGCAAAGTTGTGAACTGCTAGCAAGATCACTGCAGATATAGCCCAACGCACAAAGGCTGGGAGAGTTATTCGTTCAAAGCATTTATGGAAATCTCTGTCTAATCATTAGCTGACCACTAAGCTAACCAGGCAGAGACTTCAATGGCCACATAGGACAAAGAGCACAGGCTTTACAGAAAGAGCGCAGGAAAGTCACTAAACAAATGAATAAACAAACAGCAACAATATAACAAAAACAAAAAACAGCCACAACAACAAACTCTGGGGAAAGCATCTGATTTCGAGAGTTGCCACAATGTATTGTTTAAAACAGAAAAATACTAGACACATAAAAAAACAGGAATGTATAGCCATGCAAAAGAAAACAACCAGTCAGTTCTCCCTAACAAAGTCCAGACTTTGGACTTCTTAAATAAAGACTTTAAATCACCTCACGAACTAAAGGAAATTATGTTTAAAGAATTAAAGGAAAGCATGAGAATAATTCAAAAACACAATCAAGCTAAGCAAAATAAGTCAATCAGAGTGAAAGACAATTTTCATATGATCTCACTGATAGGTGGAATTTGAGAAACAAGGCAGATTATAGGGAAGAGAGGAGAAAATGAAACAAGATGAAACCAGAGAGGGAGACAAACCATAAGAGATTCTTAATTTCAGGAAACAAACTGAGGGTTGCTGGAGTGGAGGGGGGTGGAAGGGATGGGGTGGCTGGGTGATGGACATTGGGGAGGGTATGTGCTATGGTGAGCGCTGTGAATTGTGTAAGACTGATGGATTAGACCTGTACCCCTGAAAGAAAAAATACATTACATGTTAATAAAAAAAAAAATACACAGAAGAAAATGACTTGAAATACTGAAAAATAATTGGCACTTGGTTTTTAATCTGGAAGTCTTTGACATTTAATAGCATCTGGTAAATATAAGCAAATGAATGAATGAATGGATAAGAAGCCAAATAAGTTTGCCTATTTTTTATGTGTTTAAATCAGATTTATTATTGAACATTATATTATTTTTAATAAAGTATTGAAATGCCATGGCAAAAAAAAATCAAGAAAACAATTCCATTTACAAAGGAAAAAAATTAGAAATAAATTTTTTAAAGCACAAGATTTATATACTGAAAACCTACAAAATGTCAGTGAAAGAAATTAAAGAATATCTAAATAAATGGAAAAACATCACATATTCATGGATCAAAAGGCACTATTATTGTTAAGACGGCAATATTCCACAAACTGATCTGTGCATTCAACCCAAACCCTCTCAAAGTGTCAGCTGCTATTTTTTTTTTTTTTTTGCAGAATTTGACAGGTTGATCTTAAAATTTATATGGAAACAGAATATCCAAAGCAATCTTCAAAAATATTAAGGAACTTGTAGGGATTATTTTTTTCGAGAGAGAGAGTTCAAGCATGAGCAGGCCAGAGGAGGTGGGAAGATGGGGGGGGGCCGCAGGGGCAAAGGGTGAGGGAGAGAGAATCTTAAGCAGACTCCAGATCCAGTGCAGAGCCCAACACAGGGCTCCATTTCATAATCCTGAGATCATGACCTGAGCCAAAATCAAGAGTCAGATGCTTAGCCGACTGAGCCACCCAGGCATCCTGAAACTTGTGGGATTTAGACTGCCTAGCTTCAAAATTATTTATTACAAAGCTACAGTAATAAAGTAGTAAAGACAATTTGGTACTGGTGTATTTCAATGGATAAACAACAATCTTTTCATTCTCTTGGGTCCTCGCTTCCAAGATAACCAAGAAAAGGAGGAATAGTGGTCATGCCAGAAAGGGCTCTGGCCAAGTGCAGCCTGTTTGCTGCACCAACTCTGCCTTTTTTGTGCCCAAGGACAAGGCCATTAAGAAGTTCATTATTCAGAACATAGTAGAGGCCACTGCCATCAGGGACATTTCCAAAGCAAGTGTCTTCAATGCCTATATGCTTCCCAAGCTCTGTGTGAAACTACATCACATCACTGTGTGAGCTGTGCCATTCACAGAAAGGTAGTCAGGAATTGCTCTCATGAAGCACGGAAGGACCCAACACCCCCGCCCCAATTTGGATCCAAGGGTGCAACCCCATAACTTCCACCAAAGCCCATGTAAAGAGCTAAGTCCTTAAGGACTGAAGAAAAACTGTTCTCTGGAAAAAAAATAAAATGGAGGATATACTTTAAAAACACACACACAACAACAACAACAACAACAACAATAATCTTTTCAACAAACAGTGTTGGAACAACCAATGAAAAAGAATAAAATTGAACCCCTACCTCACACCATATATAAAATTAACTATATGGATAACAAATATTATCTCCCATTCTGCAGGCTGTCTTTTCATTCTGTTGAACATGTCCCTAGTAATCAAACTGGAAAGCCAAATGTGTCTTCCCCACAAAAACAATACTATATGTATGTCAGCCACATGGGGGTGCGATAGGCTTGGGTGAGCTAATCTAGGAGCAGTTTTAGAGGATGTGTAAGAAAAGGCAACTGCATTCCTACTTCCAAACAACTAGCTTATAAACAAATTTAGATCAGACCCATTCTTCTGCTCTTCAAAGATTTTTTTATGTGTGTCTTTTCTATTGCTGTTTTTGATCAAATCGATGCTATGTTCCTCCAGAGAACTCCTGAACATATGTTCTGAAATTTTACCTCCTGTCACCCAGGGTAGAGAGGAAGATGGAGCAGGGGTTTTCCTGAGCGTGTGGCAATCGTAATGACTCATGCTACTTCCTTATTCTAACCCTTTCTATGAGTGGGGTGGAGAAAGCTCACAGTCAGGCCTGGAGGAAACCATCTTTACTGAGAGGGTGTCCTTGGTGTAGTGATTGCTTTTTGTTTTCCTTTTGCCACAATAGAAAGCAAGGAAATAAAAATGCAGAGCAAGATAAAGAGGGTTTAGAACCGTAAGTACAGGACAACAAGAAAGAGTCATCTGTAAAATAAATGCAACATATATTAAAATGAATTCCTCAGTTTATGCCATCGAGAAAGTCAAACTCAGCATATTTCTTCATGTGGTCAGGTACTAAATGACTTTATAATCATACAAAGCCAATAAAGAGAACAGAGGTGAAGAAGAAGGGGAGGAAGAAAGACAAAGTGTGGGTAAGTGTGAACATCGTTTTCCGACGTGGGTAGTCTGATAGTGTCTCAGTTCCCCAAACACTGTTTGTTTTGTAATTTCATTGCATTACTCTTTCAGATGTTTTCTCTCTGAATGGCTAGAAGTCAACAGTTCCAGACTCTAAATCTGTCTGTTAAAGCAAAGCACTCAAGTCCTTTCCAATTCACTCATAAAAAGAGTAATAATTGAGGGTTTTATACCTTAAGAGATTTCTCGAAGCATTGCACAGAGATTAAGCATCAGCAATTATGTAAAGCTATTCATAACTTAAAACTGAGGGGAAAGAAGCCAAGTCGTTGAGGAAACCAGAGCCAAAAAAGGATTGCTGTTTAGTTCACTGAACCATGCTGCTTTTGAGATACTATAATTCAGATCATTCAGTGAGACTTGTTTGCTTAAAATTTCCTTTTCTTTTTTAAAAAAGAAGGACTTAGAGTAAGGAAGGCATGAACTGCTATTCCATAAAATAGGTATAATTATACCCCACTGTATGTGCTGGTATGAAAATTAAATTTAAAAATGTATAGGTAAAAGACCTAACACTGGCTCATGTTAAGGAATCAGTAGGACTTGGCTGCCATAGTTTTTATTATTATTGTTGGTATTAGCACGGCTGTTACTATGGAGGTCGATCTGTGAGTGACAGGGAGGTTGCTGCTAGTTAGAGAACAGATCCAAATCATTCAGAACGCCTATATTGTATTTCATGGCCATATACAGAAAGTAGAATAATATTTCAGTTTTTGCATCATCGTATAACTAGTTAGTGCCTGATTCTCAAAAGAATCCTTAATTTTTATGCTATTGTTCAAGATGAATTTCAATGAAAAATTCCTGTGTGTGAGTCTTGGACCCAACAACTAATTTATTCACCAGTTAATTTCTAAATCTTGAGTTATTTATCATTATAAAGATGTCATATGCCCCAAAAGAACCCTTTAAAAATTTTATTTATTTATTTATTTATTTATTTATTTATTTATTTATTTGAAAGAGAGAGAGAGCACAAGCACGGGGTTGGGGAGGGTGACTCCCCACTGAGCAGGGAGCCTGATGTGGGGCTCAATCCCAGGACCCTAGAATCATGACCTGAGCTGAAGGCAGTTGCTTAACTGACTGAGCCACCCAGGCGTCCACCTTCCAAAAAAAAAGCACCCTTTAAAGAAAGACTACATGAGAAAAAATGGGACAGACTAAATTTACTAGCATCATCTAGCTCATCCATCTGGGTTATCTATGCCTTTGTGTGCCTTTTAGAGACAGAAGTTAACTTGTGGAAAATTTATTGTAATGCAAACAATTCCTGTCCATAAAAATACAAATTGTATTCTTGTGGCTATTGACCAGTTTTACCAGTCTTGCATGTATTTGAGAATTCATGTCCCATTCTTTGACTATAATACGTGTGGTTCTCTTTTAAACGGGCTACAACAACTGTTGGTCCCTCATTAATTCCTGAGTTAAATAAAATCTTTGATACACGTTCATTTTATATTGTATGGAAGTCATAATTTTATCTTCATTTAAAATCTCTCCTTCAGCAAGCATAAGCATCAAGTTTATATGACTTCCTGAGGAGCACATCTGAAATTCAAGCATAGAACCTTCCCCACGAATGTTCTAGTCAAGGCAGAATTACGCCCTTCTTCCTGTTGCTTCTGGACAGTCATTGTCAGAAAGTCAGTCAGTCAAAGACGGCTGTCAAAGCTTACCAAGTGAAGAAGCGTGTCCTGGGCATTTTTAAAGAACTTTTTCTGTACAAGAAAAGCCTGCAAAGCTTCTAAGGCAATGTACAATGAGTTGCTGAGGGAAAAATACGTTAAGTATTAACCCAGGGAAGTGAGATCCCTCTAGAGGGCTTCCTGGAGAGAAAATCTGAAAACCAGATTTGGGTTCAAAGAGGATTCAGCTCACAAGAATGTATTCAAAACTAACACTCTCTGAGGTTTTAAACTAGAATTTGGTTAATGTCTTATGAGAAAGCAAAGCATTGAAGAGCATTTTGTTTTCATATTTTATCATTATAGTTGTTTAAAATACAGGACTAGAGGGGCACTGGCTGCCTCAGTTGGAAGAGTGTGTGGCTCTTGATCTTGGGGTCATGAGTTCAAGTCCCACGTTGGGTGTAAAGATGACTTAAATAAATAAACTTTAAAAATAAAATTAAAAATAAATAAATAAATAAAAATAAAAATAAAAATAAAACATAGGAAAGAACCATTCAGATTTTCTCTAGGAAGTATGCTGCTAAAATTTCAGGGCTTTCTTCTTACTTTAATCTTACATAATTACAGAATTGAATATTTTACAACTATAATACCATTACACTTATGTAAGTAACATTTTATATAATTGAAATAATTATGTGGGAGGAATTTAGTCAACCCAAGTACGTAACCATTCACATAGGTTATAGAATTATAAAGACATTTAAGACATACTTCTATGTGAATGTGTAGTGTTTCTAACAAAAGTAGTATCAAACTATAATCATATAAGTAGCTAAAGATTATAAATAATGACCATTTAATGAATATGACTAATTATATTAGTGGGTGTGTAATAAAAAAAGAAGCAAGTATGAGAATGTAAGTATGTGTCATCAACGTGGAACATTTAATAAAAGATTACAAAAACCTAATGAGAGCCTTTTAGAAATAATACACTATGTTTTTAAAACTAGTAATACTTCTTTTATTGCGAGTATTCTCCACACATCGTCTATTATTAATCTGATTAGAAGATGAGAAAATTTTGTCAATCACTACTCAAGCATCACCTCCCCTACAAAGCCATTCTTGATGCCCATAAGACAGAATTAGAGGTTCTTTCCTTTCTATTCCCACAGGGTGTATGCCATAAGGCTCAGTAATTGTTGTTTATCCATGGATCTGTACTTATAGGTGTGATATAATGGAAACAATATAGACGTGAGAGCCAAATCAGATTGGAATTCAAAATAACTAAATTGCTACTTGAGTGATCACAGATGAGCGAACAAACATGAAACTCAGCAAGAGGCACGTAACAACATTTACAGTATGATTGTATATGCTTATATACACAGCAGCATTATAATGTTATTGCATATGTTTATATATGCACAGTAGCGTTACAGTAGTGTCGTGATTAAGAGTAAGGAAATTGTTGGGGTGCCTGGCTGGCTCGGTCCGTGGAATGTGCAACTCTTGATCCCAGGGTTATGAGTTCAAGCCCCACATTCGGTGTAGGGATTACTTTAAAAAATAAAATCTTAAAAAAAAAGGGTAGGGGAAATTGTATATGTTGCCCCCTGGAGCATAGCAGGTGCTCGATAAAGGTTATATAAACGTTTCCACCTCTTACCTAGATGCTAAGTAAGCTTATTTATTAATTTCATTATATATTTACCATATAATCTAAATAAATACTGTAAGAGAAAAGTGGAAAGGCTAAATTATAAATACTTTCGAAGTTGTTAGTATTTCCCATCTTGTTTTGGTAAGTCATTGTTAATATTCACTTTCTCCTCGACTTGGCCAGAGATGCTGTTTTGACACCAGTGTTTGAAAAAATGCAAACGATTGAGCAATTTATGACCCTTGCAAAATGTCCCTGGTGCTTTTTCTTTATTATTGACAGGGACAGACTAATGTCCAGTGCTGCTCAACTGGGTAAAGATGAAACTTTTGCCCAGGCAGAAAGATCCTGCCCTGCCTGTTCATGAAGTCTAGCCAAGGCAAAGGGGCGGGGGTCCTGGGGATGCTGAGGCTCTGACACATCAGAGGTCACCAGACCCGGCCCAACCATCTAGCTGGATTTCTCACCACCCATTTCACACCTTCTCCCCGGTGGTGATGGCAGCCAGTCTCTGAAGCCTCCTGCCTCCACTGCATTTCTTCCACGCTTTGGCTCACATCCTTTGCAACTCATTTTGCCTAGAAAATGTTTTCTGAATCATCTTTCTCTTAGATCCCCATATCACCCCCTAAAATACAGAGGTAATATGATCTCTTATAGGCCATGTTCCTCTCTTTTAGGGTTGGTAAATTACAGGAGAACAAGTCACACCTTTATTTTAATAAACAATGCATAACTATTAGCATTAGTATGCCCCCAATATTCCATGAGATGTATATGGACTATTAGTGGTTTATCTGAAATTCAAATTTCCCTGGGCACCCTGTATTTTTTTTACTAAATCTGGCACTCCTGCTCTCCTGTCTCGTACTACAGTATTGTATTATTTCACTTGTCTTGTGTCACAGCATGAGTCACAGCTGTGACCTAAGGCTCTCGGAGGCCAGGCAGAGTGTCCAATTGCTTTGTCTCACCCCCACTTCTACCTCAGTCTTCCTGATGCTCCGTCACCAAATGCCCAGCACAGGGCCTTAAGGGCCACTGAGACAGCAGCAGAAGGGAACCCATGCATTCGCTCCTTCTTTCAGTTAGCATCTCCTATACAGTGCCCGGCACTGAAGGATGTTCTGGGGATGGGACTTTAAACAAGACACAACCCTAGTCATAAAGGAACTTCCAGCTCCTCCAGGAAAACAGACGTGGCAGAAAGCAACCTCAATCAGTACAATATGTTCCAAAATCGGGCGAGTTGAGAACACGGGAGGAAGGCACGAAATCCAGTCTTGAGGGGTCAGAGGTGTCTTCTGGAAGGAAAAGCAGCTAGGTGGAGACCTAGTAATGAGCAGGCGTGAACCAGGTAGTGGCAGAGAGAGAAGGCATTTCAGGTCCAGGCAGAGAGAAAGGTGTAAACAAAGGCCTAAGTTAAGAAAGACCCTGGCATTCATGCTTAACTGTTTAATCAAATCTGCCTTTTAGTTCAAGCTTGTTTGACCCACGGATGCCACTGTCTTTTAAGCCTCAAGCTTCTTCTGAATAGTTTTTTTTCTCAAGGAATTCAGCAATGACAGCTCTTTTTCCTCTCTTATCACCTGCGTCTTCTCCAAGCTGCAGGCTGGTTTCTCTCTCCTTGGTATGATCTGAGCATCTTCTTCAAGAATGTAGAGCCGGGGGCATCTGGGCGGCTCATTCGGTTAAGCATCTGCCTTCGGCTCAGATCATGTTCCCAGGGTCCTGGGATCGAGGCCCACTTTGAGCTCCCTGCTTAGCGAGGAGCCTGCTTCTCCCTCTGCCCCTCCTCCTGGCTCATGCGCGCTCTCTCTCTCTCTCTCTCTCTCTCTCTCACACACACACACACACACTGTCTCTCTCAAATAAATAAATAAAATATTTTTAAAAAATAGAAGTAGAGCTGACCATGACCAGCCCACCTGGGCTGACCTCACACCTCTCCCCCCTCCAGCCTCCCCCTCTCTGCTCCTTCCCACATTCTTTCCTATTTCCCCTCAGCTTACTCCTTCCAACTCTTGTTGCCCCGTGGTGATGGATGCCCAGACCCAGAGCTACTCTCTCATCCACTTTGAGTTGTTCACCCTCATTCTGTGTGTCCTCCCTAACCCAGCCTATTCCACACAGCAGCGGTGCTGACCCTCGCTCGGTTCCAGCCCTAAAAGGACAATCATGAGAGAAAATAAGTCACGTCCCTGGTAAGACAGCTAACAAGTGAAAGAAGGAAGTTCGTAGGTAAAACCCACTCAAACAAGGCTGCTTCCTCACCGATATTCTTTGTATGAATCAGCTCTTTTTGGTTATTTTCTCTTCCCTGGCTTGTGCTTCGCGCTCAGTAAACTGTTGATGTAGGAATTTACCTTTTGTTCTCATTAACTCTTCAGTTATGGCCAGGCGGTAGAAGGAACAAATAGAATGTTAGCTTCCTCCACTACGTGCGAAGCCAGGAATTTTAAGTGCTATACAGAATTTGTGGCAATAGGGTATCCGTGACGGTTGACTTCATGTGACCCCGGGGGGGGGGGGGGCGGATATGTGGTCAAACATTAGCTTGGATGCTCCCATAGGGGTGTTTTGGGATGAGATTAACTGTTGAACTGATAGACTGAATGAAGCAGATTGCCCTTTCCAAGGCGGGTAGGCCTCACCCTGCAGCCAAGACTTGAATGGAACAGAAAGGCGGACGCCCTCCCGAGTAAAAGGGATTCTTCCTTCTGAAAGCCAGCTCCTCTAGGTCTCCAACGGGCCTGCCCTCAGGCAGGAACCACACCACTGGCTCTCCTGGTTCCCAGGCCTTCAGACTCGGACCGGAAATACACTGCCCCCTCGCCTGAGTCTCCAGCTTACTGACTTGCCCTGGAGATTTGGGAACTTGCCTGCCTTTGTCATTGCCTGAGCCAGTTCCTTGGACTGGTTTTGTGTCTCTGGAGAGCCCTGACGCTTACAGTAGCACAGGAGAGAAAGCAATCAGAAGCTACTTTGATTAGAATATGTGCCTTTCATTTGCCTTATAAGTCTTCCGCGATCCAGGTATATCCCATCTCCCTGGGAAATCAGTTCATGCTTCACTACATGTGGATGATGAGATTCGTATGGGTCATTTTTCCATATTAAATGCCAAGGGCCTTTGTCAAATATTCCTAGTTTATTTGGTAGGAATCAATCCCCTTCATACACACAGCCCCACGAATGTTCTCCACGTGTGTATACATGGTGAGAAAGCAGCTCAGGATACGGCCTCATACTAGAGGCAGTCAGAAGACAGGGAAATGTCTGTGAGTCCTGCTGGTCAGGAAAGGGAAAAAATCTTAAACTAATTAATGTTTTCTCTTTAGACCCGCTCATTTCCGATAACGTTATACAAAGTAAAGATTTGGGAAGAAAGAGAAGATTCGAGGGCATGGAGGGAGGGGATAAAGTGGGAGCTTTGTGGAGACTTCCAGGACATCACAGTGGTAATCATGCAACACTCAGAGGGGCTGGCTTCATAGATGTGCCACCCGTACAGTTGCCCAGGATCCACACTCAGAAGGGCCCTGTGCTGGCTCTACCTGCTCTACCATCAGTGTCTTGAGATTCTTAATTTTTGAACCAAGGAGCCCCAAATTTTCATTTCATACTTGGTCCTACAAATTATTCAATTAGTCCTGACGCTACATAAAGCTTTAAGTTTGGTAACCAATTACAAATTAAAAGTAAGTATTTATTCGACTTTCCACCTAGTGATTATTCCGATGGTCCTATACTAGGATCCCAGGATAATAGCAAACCAAACAGATCTCATACCCCTGTTTCTCTCCCAGGGATGGAAAAACGAGGAGGCAAGAAATGACAACAACCCTCAGGAGTTATGTACAATTGATCTTTGTACAAAGCTTGGGAAGAGATGCATGTTCTTATTAGCAGTTCTTACAAGAGCTTGGATAACTGCTCTGAAAATCAAGCACTAGACCTCTAATAATGGGGTAACACCTTCACCCAGCCAGTGAAGTGGCTTCAAAATCCCCAACCTATGATCCAGCATTTGCACTACTAGGTATTCATCCAAAGGATGCAAACACAGTGATTCAAAGGGGCACCTGCTCCCCAATGTTTATAGCCTCAATGTCCACAGTAGCCAAACTACGGAAAGAGCCCAGATATCCATCGACTGATGAATGAATAAAGAAGAGGTGGTATATATACAGTGGAATATTACTTGGTCATCAAAAAGAATGAAATCTTGCCATTTGCAATGACGTGGATGGAACTAGAGGGTATTACGCTAAGGAAAATAAGTCAGTCAGAGAAAGACAAATACCATATGATTTCACTCATGTGTGGAATTTAAGAAACAAAACAGATGAACGTAGGGGAAGGGAAGGAAAAATAAAATAAAACGAAAATTGAGAGGGAGGCAAATCATAAGGGATGCTGAACTCTAGGAAACAACCTGAAGGTTGCTGGAAGGGAGGGGGATAGGGGGATGGGTAACTGGGTGATGGGCATTATGGAGCGCACTTGATGGAATGAGCACTGGATGTTGTATGCAACTGATGAATCACTAAATTTTACCCCTGAAACTAATAAAAAAAAAATCCCCAATCTAGGAACTGAATAATTTGTCATCATTGTCAAAACCTTTTGTCATCCATTCTTCACCCTTGACAGTTACCTGGTGTAAGAAAAAGAAAATGCCAAAAACCAGGGGTGTATTACTCACTATACAAAAGTAATCACCCTTACTTCCATTTCAGGCATTAAAACAGACCAAATACCCTATTTCCATGTTTTATACACATATATTCATATCCATACAAATGTGCATCACGGCACAAAGTGACAGAGCTTTCTATTTGTAGAGATATTTGTATTTAACATACTCTGGATAGATATTTAAAATGAAGGAATGTGGATATGATTCATATTTTCCAGGGACTTTGAGCTGGTAGGACAGAGGAAGATCCTGCTGCCCAAATTCATACGTGGAGAGCCTGACCTGCTGATACGGCCGTGCTCTTGGTCAGCTCCCCAAATAAAAGACTGCACCCCCATCACTGCTGACGCACACATACCCTGAAGGGTTTCAGTTTCCTTCCTGTGGCAGAATCTTCTGCTTACACCCCCACACATTTCACTCCATATACTTGCTCTTTTTCTTCCATATTAAGTTCCAGACAATGGGATTGGATTAGTCAGCATTCCCCAAAGAAAGCGAACCAACAGGAGATGGGGGGGGGGGTTATTATAAGGAATTGGCTCATGTGATTATGGAGGCTGACAAGTCCCCAGATTTGTCATCTGTAAGTTAGAGTCCCAGGAAAGCCAATGGTGCAATTCCCATCTGAAGGCCAGCAGGCTTGAGAGCCAGAAAGAGCCAATGTTTCTGTTCTGGTCTAAATGCAGGAATGAGCCAATATCCTAACTCAAGGCAGGGAGGCAGGAGAAGGATTTCTCTCTCACTCAGAGCTTTTATGTTCTATTCAACCGATTGGATGAAGTCCTCCCACATTAGGGAGGACAATCTGCTTTACTCAGTTTACTAATTTAAAAGTAAATCTCATGTGAAAACATTCTCACAGACACACCCAGAATAATGTTTGAGCAAATATCCGGGCACCCTGTGGCCCAGAAGCATCTTGTGGCAACTTCCAGGATAGCCAGCCCACCCTGCCGGCCCCTCCTCTTCTTCCTTTTTTTCTTTTTTTTTTTTTTTACTAATTTTTTAAAGATTTTATTTATTTATTTGACAGAGAGAGACATCTAGTGAGAAAGGGAACACAAGCAGGGGGAGTGGGTGAGGAAGAAGCAGGCTCCCAGGGGAGCAGGGAGCCCGATGCGGGGCTCCATCCCAGGACTCCAGGATCACTTCCTGAGCCGAAGGCAGATGCTTAACGACTGAGCTCCTCAGTCTCCCCTGGCCCCTCCTCTTCCTCGCTGTAGCCATCTCAAACCATAACAATGAGCTGCTGCCATCTCAGGCCATAATAATGAGGAACATCCCTCAATAACAGCAGAGAAATTTGAGGCTCTGAAGATTTTATGAAGCCGATCAACCCAGGACTCTACTTCCCCAGTTTTTCACATCCTAGAAGAAAAAGATCTTTCCACTGTTTTATTTGGTGGTGGTGGCTGGGGTGGGGGGTAAGCATGAAATCTGTCCTTCCAAGCGGATTCTTTTTTTTTTTTTTTTTACTCAATTAATGAACATATAGTGTATTATTAGTTTCAGAGGTAGAGTTTAGTGATTCATCAGTTGCATACAACACCCAGTGCTCATAACCTCAGGTATCCTCCTTAATGCCCACCACCCAATTACCCCTTCCCCCTACCCACCTCCCCTCCAAAAACCCTCAGTTTGTTTCCTAGAGTTAAGAGTCTCTTAAGGTTTGCCTCCCTCTCTGATTTTGTCTTATTTTAATTTCCCTCCCTTTCCCTATGTTCATCTGTTTTGTTTCTTAAATTCCACATATAAGTGAAATCATGTGGTATGTCTTTCTCCGACTGACTTATTCTGCAGCTCATTCTAATCCTAACTGACGCGCCTCCCTTTTTCTCCCATTGCACACTACGAAATAGGATTATGGGTTGGACAAATTAACTAAAATTCTTAGCACTAGAAAGAAAGAAAACCATAAGACCGGTGTAGCCCACCAACTCTACAGCGAGGGTAATAATAAAACTTCATTCAACGCTGTAATCTTTTGTGCGTCTTTCACAACATTTCATTTCTTTTCAAAAATAACCTTGTGAAGCAGAGAAAGCTGGTATTTCTATCCTCATTCTTCTCTCTGAAAAATCCAGGATTGCCCCTGCTTGGATGATAATTTGGTTTTAATTGATTCCTCATTTTAAATTAAGCAAAACCATGGCATATCAAGTGGACAATCTAATATCTTATTAAATAGAATGCTATCACTTTGCAAACATTTATGGGGAGCTTTAAAACCTCTTTATAAATGCAAATAAAGCCTTAAGGCAAGATTTTGAGATACTGCGTGATGGACATCACAATGACTGCTAAATTTATTTATTTATTTATTTATTTATTTATTTATTTTTAATATTTTATTTATTTATTTGACAGACAGAGAGACAGCCAGAGAGAGAGGGAACACAAGCAGGGGGAGTGGGAGAGGAAGAAGCAGGCTCCCAGCCGAGCAGGGAGCCCAATGCGGGGCTGGGTTCCATCCCAGGACCCTGAGATCACGCCCTGAGCCGAAGGCAGATGCTTAACGACCCAGGCGCCCCGAAATGACTGCTAAATTTAAACTGCATTTCAGTGGAAACCTCTGGTCACTGTGGAACAGAAGGATCTTGGGCCTGTCATTTGTTTGTTGTACTGGGTTTTCAATAAAGCAAGTAAACACTCTTGTTGGGGTCACAGTGCACAGTAGCATTAAAGGCCAGGAGACAGGAGCCTGGCTGGTTCAGTCAATGGAGCACACGGCTCCTGATGTTGGGGTTGTGCGTTCAAGCCCTATGTTGGGTGTAGAGATTACTTTAAAATCTATGGGACACCTGCGGGGCTCAGTCAGTGAAACATCTGTCTTCAGCTCAGGTCATGCTCTCAGGGTCCTGGGATCAAGACCCGCATCGGGGTCCTTGCTCAGCGGAGAGCCTGATTCCCTCTCTGCCTGCTGCTCCCCCTGCTTGTGCTCTCTCTCTTTGACAAATAAATAGGATCTTTAAAAATAAATGAATACAAATAAAATAAAACCTATAAATAAATAAATACATACATACATACATACATACATACATACAGGCCAGGAGAAAGCCGAAAGCTGGGAGAACTCTAACTTTAACCCAGTGTAACTCTAACTTATTTGACCATGAAACAGTGTTTTCTTCTCCTTTTTTTTTTAAATGCTTCGCATTTCAAACACTGATGTTGCAAGAGCATGGTTTCAGAAATCCTATAGCACATTTCTACTTCCAGAGCACTTTCTTCTAAACAAATGGTAGTTAAGGACAAGGGTGGGAGGGGGCAGGGTACGCTCACAGAGCCATCTCCACACCACCCTCCCTAATTCGCATTGCCAGATTTATCCAATAAAAATATGAAGTTCTCAGTTAAAACTGAACTGCAGATAAACAGCTCTTTTTTTTTTTAACGCAATGTTTGGGACATACTTATGCTATATATATTTATCCATCCATTCATTGTTTATCTGCTTTCTGAAGTTCAGTGTTAACTAAGCCTCTTGTACTTTGTCTGGCAACCCTGCCCCTGATCCATCCTCAGGGAGGAGGAGCTGAGGGTCCTCTTGGTTCATATTCCTGGATACCGAATGGGGCTCTACAAACTAGGAAGGACGCTGGGTGAAAATCACAAGCCTGGCCATCCTGCTTTTTTTTATTTGCTTCTGAGGTATTTCTCCCTTTTTAGCTTGTGGGTCATCTGTGCAAAAGACCTTCCATGGGCCCCTGCAGATCCACTGTCCTGGCTTTTCCACCCTGCTATGTCTACCCCACCCCCCCCAGGCCCTTCCCCCCACCCCCCCCACCCCTGGAGCCTGGCTATCTGGACCACAGCAACAAAGTTTCGCTTTGCCCTCTGACATGTGATTGGGTTTGTCCTTTGGGGGTAACCAGCAGAAAAGGGAAGGATGAGAATTTCTCCCCCAGGCCCCTCCCTGCTAGCCCTGGGTAGGCTGTGGCCTCCCACCCCCACCAAAACACAAGTTCTTGCAAATGTGATGGGGTGAAGCCTCTCCTCCAGACACAGTCTCTGCCAGGTCCTAGTCCTGCTTCTTCCCCCCGTCATTTTCGAAGGCCTAGGAGAGACTTTCCTGAGGCTGCCAGTCCCCAGGGCTTCACCACCCACCCCATTTCCCTTAACCCTGCCCCCAACTTTGTAAATATTCCCTTCTTAGGTCTCTTTTATTGGCTCCTTTTGAATGTATTCCATAGCAGGACATTGATTATAAAGGTAGACTGAGATTTGGGGGATACATAAATTCCTCACCTACACCTTAATCCTAAATCTCAAACTGAAACCAGGTTTGCAGAAACTCCTGCTTTGGGGGTTTTAGCACCACTAAGCAAGTTTCCTTGCTTCCCATTTCTGGATCAGGGAGCTAAAAATCAGTGAATGCCACTCAGTAAGCTTTATAGTTATTGCTATGTCAACCACTATTATTATAATCCACACCCTAAATATCTGTATTTATAATATTGCAATGGTCATGTAACAGTTTGGGGATGCGGGTCAGTGTCTTCAAATGCCACCAACACTCATCTCTCTCTCTGAAAAGAAGAACGTATAACCAAATAGAGATTTGCATGTAGACTGCAGTGACTCCTGGTAAGTCTTGAGCCTTGCTTCTTGCCTGGAATCTGAGATCTGAACCACTGTGTTCACCGTGTTAGTTCCCAGAAACCACAAAACCCTAAAATTTGGTTGGGAAACCAGATGTCAGGATACTTAGGGTTTGACACAATTATAAGTTAAATGAAAAACGAACCAAAAAAAAACCAAAAAAAGGCAAGAAAAGAAAGAAACCATCCCAACTTACCCATGGCCGATTTCTTGCTTTTTCCCAGCTATTTTTAAATTATCAAATCACCATAGTATCTATGGCATTCTGCAGATTTCAGAGTTTGTGAGTCATATCCTTATTTACAGGAATGATGGGGAAAGTCAGTATGTTCAGTATTTACTCTGTTTTTGAGAAGTGGGCTGGGAGGGGGGCAGGGGGGACAGTCTGTTTCACACATCATTTTACCTTGTCCTGTTATCTCTTTATCTTTCCCTTTCCAAGACTCAGATCTGAGGGAACAGCCACTGTCCAGACATGTTCTGTGACAGACAAAATCGGTTCAGAGAGGCCGATCGCAAATGCCAATTCTTCCTCTCATTGCACTGTTCAAAAACTTGGTTCCTCCTTTATTCACCCTGGCTCGGTCCTTCCGCTCAGAATTCTTGTCCTGAATGCCTTAGTCCAAAAGCAACCAATAAAAAGTTTTTAAAAGACAAACTCCAGAGGGAGCAACTGTGTTTTCTGGCTTATGTGACTCAGGCCACCCCCTCCCCATCATTATCATATTATCTACACTCACAAAAGCCGCCCACACACAAGGACTGACTAGGAAGAAAGGTTTTCAAGGTTTCTGAGAGCAAAATGAAACAGATATGATTTTAACACTGTAACTCAAAACCTTTTTGAGTATAAGACATTTCTTTTTCAGGGAGCATCTGTTGGTAACCGTGAGAAATAATACATTCTGTCTACAATATAATACAGACAGTTAGAACTGGAAGGGTATTCAAAGACTCTAATGGTTCATATCAGCTTAATGGTTATTTCATCTCGGCCTATGTGCATTTCGAGTTTCTATGTTCACATGTGATATAATTTCACTCTCGGTTCTGACTATTATTGTTTTTTAAAATAACAAGAGGTGTGAAAAATATTGTCTTAGAAGTTCTAATCGCTGAAGAGCATACTCTTGTCAGTTCTAGGTTTGGCAACTTTGCAACACAAACATTTTTTAAAAGGTGGGTGGTAGAAATATTCATTGAAAAGTAGGATTATTAGCGTCACCCAATTAAATATATTAATGGTGACTGTGAAGGTAGACTCAGTCTGTCTTTTATTCTGCCAGGCCACATGATACTATTAAGAGTTTGTTATTGTCTAAGCAGAAAAATATTCATTAAAATGACTTATCAAGTAAAATGTATGTAATAATCCTATATAACTAACCCTATCATCAGTCTTTCTGGCCAGCTAGCTAAATATATACAGCATAAATAACATTATATAGCACTCCCAACAACTGAAAGTGAAGTAGCTTAAAAAAGAAAAACCCTTAAAACATGTCACTGTAGAAGATGATGTGTTCACATGGTGCCCCCTGTGCTTAAAATTCAGTGGCTTCCTATTGCCTTCGGGATTAGGGCCAAAATTCTTAATGTGATCTTCAAGTTTCTGCCCTGTTCTACAACTTCATCTCGTATCACGCTCTCTTTACATCTTCATGCTTAGCCATAATGGCTTCCTTCAAGGCTTTGAACATGCCACAGGGCCTTTGCACGTGTTTTTATTCTGTCTAGATGCCTTCCTCCACCTGCCTCCTTTGCTTCTTTAGCTCTTACCCATCCACCAGATCTTAGTTCAGTAGTCACCACCTTAAGGAAACCATCCCTGATGCCTTATCTCAGTTAGATTCTCTTTCTTTTGTATATTCATAAACTGTGTTTCTTTTCTGCTTGCACTTGCTTACCTCGTCTATATGGTCTATCTGTTATCTATTGCTGCATGACAAATCACCTTGAAATTTAGTGGTTTAGAACAACAAAGATTTATTATCTCTTGGTTCCTACTAATCAGGAACCAGGAGCAGCCCAGTTGGGTGGCTCTGGCTCAGAGTCTCATGATGTTGCATCAAGATGTCGGCCAGGGGGTGCCTGAGGGGCTCAGTCGCTTAAGCATCTGACTCTTGATTTTGGCTCAGATCCTGATCTGAGGGTTGTGAGATCGAGACCCTCATTGGGCTCCATGCCAGGTGTGGAGACTGCTTAAGATTCTCTCCCTCTCCCTCTGTCCCTCCTCACCTCCCTCTCTTTAANNNGAGGGGAAGGGGGGGAGGGGAGGGGAGGAGAGTGGAGGGGAGAAAAAAAGATGATGTCAGTCAGCTGCAGCCATCTGAAGTCTTGCCTGATGCTGGAGGGTCTGCTTCCAAGTTCACTGGTGTGGCCTCAGTCCTCCTTACCATGTGGACTTCTCAATGGCCTGCTTGAGTCTCTTCAGAACATGGCAGCTGGCTCACCCCAGAGCAAGTAATCCAAGAGAACAGAAGAGAAGAAAGCTGCTATGTCTTTTATGACCTAGTCTTAGAAATCATATATTTCTACTTCTCTATTCTGTTTTTTAGAAACAAGTCTTCAAGTCCAGCTCACACTAAAAGGCAGAGAAATTAGGCTCTACATTTAATAGGGATTTTTTGATACTTTTTAAGACTAACCCAAGACTACATTTGGGTAAATGTCTACCTCCCTGACTAGACCAAAGGTATCTTGAGAACAGGACCCATGTTTCTCTCGTTCACTGTTGTGTCCCTGGCACCTTCGGAATGCCTGGCAAAGTACAAGTATTCAGGAAATAGTTAAAAGAATGAATTAAATGAAAAAGGAACAAAACTTTGTATTTCAATCCCAGTGCTAGGGAACTCTGGAAAAATTCTGCGACATTAGTCACTGGTTTTGGAGAATGGGGTTAATTCGAGCTACCTCTCAGGTTGTTATAAGAATTAAACAATACAGCCTGTATAAAGCACCCAGCATCATCTGGCACAGAGGGGCTCATTAAATGTTACTTCTTATCTTCTTTGCTTCTATTGCATACGCAATCCATCCCAGGCCACACAGATTCTACTTCTCACATGCCTCCATCCCTCCCCACATGACTCCACTTCAATTGCTGCCTCTCTCCTTCTTGCTCCCGCCTTTCTACTGCCCTTCAGACGATTCCTCATGCCTCTGGTCTCTGTCTCATGTGATCCATCCATGCAGCGCAACCATCTGAATTATCTTCAAACCCTCCATGTTTCAAGACATTTTTGCCCAAACTCCCCCCACAACCAGAGCCCAGTGGAACTGCCCGACTGAACTGTCCACTACCCCCCCATATATACTCTACAGGAGGACGACTTACTCTCCCAAAGGTGGGGCCCTCACTCTGTGCTTCCCAAGCACTGTTCTTCTGCTCGTGCCTTTCTTTTCTTCTTTGAGAAACTACTATAAACTTCATTTATCTTATTGCATTTGTGTTTATTCATGTGTTCCAGGAACTAGAACGTGTATGCTATTTCTGTTACTAAATTGGAAGCATATCGAAGGCTGGGACTATGTCACGCATTCTTACATCCTCTGTGGTTGTTTCTCTGCCCTGCACTAGTAAAGTGTATAGGAAACTTTTGTTGAATTGAATTTGAATTCCAGATGGCTTTTATTTCCTTATTTGTACTGACTTAATGATACATCTCAGCCCAGGTACCAGAGTGTGATAGAGCAACTGTTCTGCCCATACCGATGATGAGAGATCTGATTTCTAGCCACATACGACCACATTCTTTTCATGTCTACATAAACTAAATGACCGACAAATAGCAAATCTTTAGTAGAGCAATTGCAGGAAGTACTATGGGTTACATTTTCCTTTCATTCTGGCTCTAATGCAAGAATCTTCACCTTAATATTAATATGACCTCTCTGCTCATTTTTAATGCTCTGTGACATTTTCACTATTGCTAGTAGCAAGAATACGGTAAATGTATTTGAAGATAGAAAATTCTTAAATGATTCTGTGTTGTATCAGTAGTATGCAGCAGTAAGTAAGATTGGGGGATATTTGCCAAATGAAGGAATAGATGAGGCTGGCCATGTAAGAAATTTCACGTGTAGATTGCTCTGGTAATGCTTCAAAAGTAGATGATGTTTTCATATTTTCAATGAATGAAAGTCTGCTTAAAACACACACACACAGCTAGGGAAATTCTCGCTTTTGAGTCATGAATAGATACCGTTTGGAAACACACGGTGAAATTTCAGGCTGAGACTGGTACAGACATGAAAACTATTTTTTCAGTGTCTCCTTAGTATATTACCAGTGGTGTTCAAAGATTTTGACCCTGCAACATTATTTTCATTCTGATAGAGCAAAGATATTTTGGAACTATATTTCCCTGCCCCACCCCCCAGATTATCTATAATGGGCCATGACTGCTTGAATTCTGTAAATATATGTAACTCTCTTCAGATGGGCAGTGACCAAAAACTAATCCTTGTGTCTAAACATTGGTAATGTACTCTTCATCCTCCCAGTCTATTCATTCTGGATTTATAGAATCCAGTGGACAATTTAGTGGACAATCCCTCCTTTATATTAGTATTTATAAGCCTTGGGGTTACTAAAGAAGAAGGTTCTACCAGGATAATAGGGACTTTCATCTTTGGTCAAATGTTAAAGCAGCTTCAGGGCAAATAGGCACATGTAACATTAAAAACTTTGAGATCTATCTAAAAGCTTTATTTTACAAATGAGGAAACTGAGGGTCAGGAGATCGAAGGACCTCACGGACTCTGCACCACATGGTAAGAAACTTGTGACCCTGCAACGTGCTTCCCCTTGGCATTTGTCCACCTGCCCAGTGACTCGTCTGTCCTGGGTGTATCAGACTTGTCACCATTGGCGCATTGGGCCAGACAACTCTCTGTAGTTGCGGTGTTGTCCTTGCATCTCCGACCTCGAGTCTCTAGATGCCAGTAGTATCTCTTCATCCTGGTCATGACAACAACAACAAAATGCCTCTAGACGTTGCCACATGTCCCCCCAGGGGTAAAACCACCCCCTGCCCATAACAGCTGGTCTAGCCCAAGCCGTAATCAACTATTCCCTTTTGTGTTTTCTGGCAAAATACCTTAAGACACTAATGCATCCTATTGAGTATTACAACTCTGAATGGTTTCCAAGAAAAGGGACTTCCCTGCTTTATTTCACACAGACAGTCTTTCAAACTAAGTACACAGCCCGACCCAGGGTAGCCAACCCCAACTGATTTTTAGCCCAAAGGAAGCTCAGAAAGGGACAAAACACAGACTGACAGTTTTGATTCATGTTTAATGAAAAAGAAGTTACATGAATAGAAATGGACATAAAACAAAGAGATCGATCGGGGAAATATGGTGATAGGTGGAACGAGGGAAAAATCATCTTATTCCTGAATTTATTCATATGTTCCTATCTGTTATTACTGATCCAAAATATCTCCTTAAATCCAAAGCAAAGTCATAGTTAGAGAGTTACTGATGTTTTCATGGGAGCTCACCAAAGTAATGTCCAAACAACACTTTCCCATCCCCCCCCATGCCCCCAGAGCGCACACAAGCAAAGGCAGAGATGTTTACTGGCTGGTAACGTGGCGTGAAAGACATGCGGTCTTATCAGCTTTTTATTACAACAGCAAGTTAGCACTGGTAGATGTGCTTTTGGCACAAACACGCTTTCTGCTAATATTTTCCTGAGAAAGCTTTTATGATATGCAACCATTTATTCTCAGGACAATCAGTCATTGAGGGATTAAACCTAACTCTGGTGAACATAAATAGGGGCGCAGACGTTTCTGACTGCGGGCTGAGCACAGCTGAAATAGTCAAGACGTGAAATTTAAAAATACACAGATATGAAAGTGCAGTGAACCTCTCACTAGTTTGTTTCATGGCTCAATTCTGTTCATGATTCTTGGCCGAGTCAGTCAATATTCTATTTTTATCGTTTTCTACCCTGAAGTACAGTATGATCACATCTTTCTCAAGAAGGAAAAAAAAATCTTTGGCAATGAATTATTGATCTCGGAAAACATAGATTGGCAATAGGTTTGCTTTGATCATCTTATTGAAAATAAAATATCCCTTCTCTCAAACTGGATCTGGCAAGCATTAAATTCATGATAGACGTTTGCCACATGGGTAATAAAAAGAAACCATAAAATCTTACACACTATCCCTTTAAAATAAAAATCTTTGGGCCAGCACACAGCAGTCACCAACCTTCTACGCTCACATTGAATCGCTTCAAGTTAGGATGAGCCCTGTCTCTTCTGATACTGTATTCTAAGCTTTTCCAGCTGTTCCACACACTGGGACTGAGCCAACTTCAACGCCCGGTTCTCCTCCATCAGCACCTCGAATTCGCGAGCCAGCTGCGCGGCATCCCCCTTCTCCTTCTCTGCCTGGTCCAGCTTGGCGATGAGCTCCTTTCTGAAGATTCAGGGGGCAGGTGAGGAAAAAAGCACACAATTTAATGCAAGCAAACTAAAGGATGCAGTAACAGCATAATGGAAACAGAATGTTTCCTTCTGCTTTTCTGAATTTCACCATCTCTACTGACTTCCAATGCCTTACTTTCAGCTTTTCCAGCTTTGCGAGTTTTAGCCACTTTATTTTATTCCAGCACCTCTACCGACATGTCCAAAATACTAAATATAGAGCAAAAAAGCTCAAGGAGTCCTTCGACGATCAAAAAAAAAAAAAGTGATTTTTTTTTTAAAGAGTACAACAAATTGTAAAAGTTATAACTAGTTGGGGGGGGGGACCCAGAAACTCAGTTTATAATTTAAGATCGGATCTATTGTCTTATGGGTAAAACTATAGTTTGTCCTTTACCTTGTCTTTGTCTTCCAAATTCAATTACTGTCTTCCTTTGTTTTCTCCTTCAGGGCTTAACAAATCTCATTTCGGCTTCTTTGAACTAAAGAATCCAACTCCTTCCTGCAAATATTATTTTCCATGTCCTTCCCTACTGCTTATGTATATCTTGCAGCCCTATTTAACAAAACAATGTATCTACTTTTCGTGCTGGCCCGACGCTAGAATTCAGGAGGTAGGGTAAGGTTATTGGAGGGAACTTGTAGTGATTAGGTCTTAAACAAATTCAGTTCTCAGTAATTACATGTAAATAATGCACTGATATAAATACACATAATAAGGAGCTGAAGATTCCCAGTCCAGGTTTAGATTTACTGAACATGACAACTCAAAACAGGTCCACTCCCTTTATGTGAGTCGGGAATCCTAAACTAGATCTAACCAAATTCTTTGCCTATAAGCATGTGTCAGATTTCTTTCTCTGTAGGCAAAAGCCTAAGACACCTGGAAGTCCGCTTTAACCAAGTGATCAACCTTGACACCACCAGTAAGAAGATAAATAGGTATCGCCGGCACCAAGGACACATCCTTTTTCTGGTATTCCTGCCAAAACTGCATACACTAGACAACCTCAAATTGAGGGAAATTCTACAAAATTGCTAGCCTGTACTCTTCAAATTGCTAGCCTGAACTGTTCCATATTTAAGGAAACTAAAGAAAAATGACAACAAAGTGCAATGTGCAATTCCGGACTGGAAAAAAATTGCTGTGAAGGACATTGTTCAGAAATTGATGCAATTTAAATGTGGATTGTGAAATAATAGTACGGCATCAACGCTGAAATTCTTGATTTGTAATTATCGTACTGGGGTTAAATGAGAGAATGTGCTTATTCTTAGAAAATACTGAAGTACTGAAGTATTTAGAGCAATGGGGCATAGATAGATAGATATAGATAGATAGATAGATAGATAGATAGATAGATAGATAGATAGATGCCTCATCTCCCTGAAAGAGGGAGAGAGAAGCCCAGTAGTGTGCAGTGTTGATGGAGGGAGAATAAAGCACAACCAGAGAAGTGTTTAATAATTAGTGAATCCAGCAAAGGATATATGGGAGTTCTTTATACAATTTTTGCAACTTTTCTAAGTTTGAAACCATCAAAAATAAAAAGTTACCCCAGGGCACCTGGGTGGCTCAGTTGGTTAAGCAACTGCCTTCTGCTCAGATCATGATCTTGGAGTCCCAGGATCAAATCCCAAATCAGGCTCCCTGCTCAGCAGGGAGTCTGCTTCTCCCTCTGACACCCCCCATGCTCTCTCTCTCTCTCTCTCAAATAAAAAAATAAAATCTTTAACAAAAAATTTACCCCAGGAAAAAGACAAAACACAAATCAGAATTGAAGTTCTAGTATATTTTTCCTTCACCCAATGTACTGCTTTGTGCACCTGCTTTGATGACCACTGAGCAAAACCAGGCATTGGAAAAAAAAAAATGCCCAAAGAGGACAAAGGGAAGATAAGCTGGAACAGTGCTATACATATACACAAGGTTCCTTTGGGCTCTTATTGATCTTTGAATTTTCCATGGTATCGAGAATATGAAGGCTCCCAATAAATACTTGCTGAATGAATAATTAAAGAGTAAGATACCTCAGAGACAAATCACATGTGTTCTAAAGATGAGGAAATAGAAATGCAAAGTGCTTAACTTAGTGGAAAAAGTCACCCAACTAATAAGAGCGAGCCAGAAATCAAACCTATCCTTCTGATTAAATGTTTAGGGTTCTTTGCCTCTAAGCATAGTTTAAGCAATAAATGTCAATAATTAAGGGGCGCCTGGGTGGCACAGCGGTTAAGCATCTGCCTTCGGCTCAGGGCGTGATCCCGGCGTTCCGGGATCGAGCCCCACATCAGGCTCCTCCGCTATGAGCCTGCTTCTTCCTCTCCCACTCCCCTGCTTGTGTTCCCTCTCTCACTGGCTGTCTCTGTCTCTGTCGAATAAATAAATAAAATCTTTAAAAAAAAAAAAAAAAAAATAATTAAATATTAGTAAAGTTCCTTATGTAACTGTCCTAAAGAAATTGATTAGCAAAACGTAAAACTCAAACGAACTGTGTCACACGCATAATTCACATGGAAATAGAGTTTTGCTTTCAAATCATGGCCTGGAAATTGGCAGTACCCGGTATAAGGATAGCTACTGTCCTGATTCCGTATATGAACTCGCTTAAAACTCCTGAGGACATCTGTTACGCGTTTTGACTGGTAAGAAAAGATAAATCACACAATCACATATTTTACAACTAAAAGGAATGATCATGATGGTCTAGTCTAGTTTTCTTGTGTTGGAGAAAGTCAATAACAATTTCTTCCGTACTGGAATCAAGAGGACTCCAATGATAAGTTTCTAAATTAGCTTGGTGTATCTGATAAGCAATTACACAGACATTCAATGAACACTGTCAAAATGTGTGTTGTCTTCTGCCCAAGACCTATTTATGTAGATGTGTTTATGTTCGTCCATTAGCAATTCATAATTAAACCTGGCACATCAAGCTATGGAGACAATCTTATAAATAGATGATCTGAGGAACAAATCAATAACTATAATTGGCGAAAATGTGGTCCTGCCTTTGATTTTGTGTTTATCATTTCTAGCATTCCCTTCAGCGTCATGTGATAAGGGGGTAGAAGACCATCATTACAGGAATGCTATTTCTGAAATCAAGAACCTATAAGATAGTTTCCAACATGATGTACTTCAACAGTGTACTTCATGACCTTGGGTCCATCATAGATCATCTGCCATCCCCATCCTAAGCCATATGCCTGGAGAAGTTTTTATTTGCTATAACAAATGGGTGAAGGGAAAGCGCAACTGAAGAGAACTTTGAAACTTTGTGGAAACTAATGCCGAAATTAAGGAGATTCTTTATGTTGCAGGAGGTTGGGACATGAATTCATCATTAGGACAAATATTTCTGTTTCTGGAAAGATCACTACCATTATTCTGGGGACTTTCAAAGTTGACTAAGTCTTTTACTTGGAAAAGACAAAATCTTAGATGTTTCGGTCATAATGAGCTAAAGAGTTTTGGGTAATAATGTGATAAAATACAGTCTTCATCATGGGGAGAAGTTTATTCTAAATAATGATTTAGACTGCACTATTGGTGGTTCTTAAAAGACATGTGCTCTAGGACAAGCCTTGATACACAGGAAAGAAGGACAAGCCTTGATACACAGGAAAGAAGCAGCAGATGCTTCAAGATGGCAAAAAAGGATGTGAAAGTCTACCTTCATCGTATGTGGGTGGGGGAACAATCAATGGTATTGAAATGGAATTGCAAAGCACAGTCTAGACTGTGGTAATTGGAGCCCTACAAATGAATAATCCATAAGGAATAAATATATCTCATCATTTGGGAGGCAAAGGACAACACTTTTTGCAGAAAGAAGTGAGATTTGCTCTAGAGTTTCTCTTGGCACAATCAATCTTTTGGGCCAGACAACTCTTTGCTACTGGAGGCTGCCATATTCACTGGCATCATAGAAGGCTTAGCAGCCTCCCCAGCCTCTATTCACTAAATACCAGTAGCATCTTCCCCCACCCCCAATTATTAGAACGAAAAATGTCTCCAGACATTGCCAATATCCAGGGCTTGGGGACTGAGGAATTGGCTCAGTTAAGAACCACCTACTCCAAAGGAAATGGAGATTTCCACTATCAATCACCCCACAAAGAGTTAATCCTAGAATAGGAATAGATGAAAAACAAAACGTTGCCTCATTCTGCTCCCCTAAAGATTGGAGCCTCTTTCCTTAGCAAGGGAGACCTACTTAAATGCACTCTCATTGAGAAGTGGTAAATATTCTGTCCCTCTTAATACGGTTCCAGGCAGAGATTAGATGGAGAGATACTAAGGAATGAGATTCCAGTTAGAAGACTGAACAGCAGATAATTAGATGGCATAAGAGGCCCAAATCATTATGACTGGAGCATGAAAGGAAAGTGTAATCTCAAAGCCTGGAGAAGTTTGGAACAATGGGATTTCACACAAAACTAAATCCTAAAAGGGAAAAATGCCCTCGGCTATACCTCTGGAGCAGAGTGAAGAGCCAAGACAGTTCTTTGGTTCTATTCATCCCCTCAATTAGTTCTTGAAATCCTATTGCAAACCAGGCACTTTCCTCCATTCCTGCTAGTNNCGTTGCTCTCAGGAAGCATATCTCCACTGTCAGAAAATGAACGCAAGTCTTATACCCTATGCAGAGGCATCTTACCCGTATCAGGATGCCTTAGGGAAGAGGAGAGGACTCCCCCCCATCTTACTGCTTACGCTGCAAACACTTACGGAGAAATCTCTCCATTTACTATTGCTTTATGACAATAAATTTGCTAATTTCTGGGGGCTGTGTAAATTTGTTTAAAGAATTTTTTTAAAAGCCTGGAATATAAAAGTGAGATTTGGTTTTCAATATCTTCTAGCTATGATACCATTTTTCAAGGAAAATCTCACCCTGAAGTGAAGCAAATAAAACCAACCAAATAGGACTTTCTCTGATTGGTCTTTGGACACTCCCTTACCTGACACCCCCTTACCTGACACCCCCTTCATCCCCAATCTTTGAAAGGTTCCCCAGAACACAACTTAAAAAAATCTGTTCCTTCAGGAATGTCCTAAAGAAATAAATATTTCTGGTTAAACATAAAAATCTATTGTTATTGGAAAATTCAGAACAAATTAAATGCCATGACTGAAAACAAATCAGAACAGGGCTATTTTTTGACTACGCTGTTACAAATTACATATGCTCCCTTTCCCCCATCCTGATAACTTCCCCTCAATAAGATGTTGCTCCTTCAATTATCATTTTATGTATTTTTTAAAAGATCTGAAGATAGGGGTGCCTGGGTGGCTTGATCGATCTGTTAAGCGTCGGACTCTTGGTTTCAGTCAGGTCATGATCTCATGGTTCTGGGATCAAGCCCCACATCAGGATCCCCACTGAGTGGAGAATCTGCTTGTCTCCCTTTCCCTCTGCACCAGCCCTTCTCCATTCATGTGCTCTCTCTCTCTCTCTGAAATAAGTAAATAAATCTTTAAAAAAAAAAGATCTGAAGATATAGGTCTGATATTTTTGTGTTATCCCCATATGAACATCCTTTTCTAACGTTTTGCCTGAACCCACAAAAATTATATAACATTTTTTCAATTCTATAATCAAAAGAGAAATAACCCAACTGAAAAATGGGCAAAGGATCTGAATGGACATTTCTCCAAGAAGACATAAAAAGTGCCAAAAAACACATGAAAAGGTGCTCACCGTGTTCAGCTGTGAGGGAAGTCTCAATCGAAACTACAATGAGACATCATTTTGCAGCCACTAGCATGGCTTTAACCAAAAAGACATAAGAGTCGGCAAAGATATGGAGAAGTCAGAACCTTCATATGTGTCTGGTGGGACTATAAAATGGTGCAGCCACTTTAGAAACAGTCTGGCAGTTCCTCCAGAGGTTGCACATTGAGTTATCACAGGACCCAGCCGTTCTACTCTTAGGCACATACCCAAGTGAACTGAAAACATATGTCCACATGAAAACTTATACTCGAATGTTCATAATTAACCAAAGAGCAAACAACCCAAATGTCCATAACTGATGGATGGATAAATAAAACACAGACTCGGCAACAATGGAATATTATTCAGCCATGAAAAGGAATGAAGTACTGACACAAGCTACAACATAGGTGAACCTTGAAAACATCATGCCGAGCGAAAGTAGCCAGTCAAAAAAGACCGTATACTGTATGATTCCATTTATATGACGTATCCAGAATAGGCAAATCCATAGAGAGAAGGTAGATGAGTGGGGGTCGGTGGCTGATGGGGAGAGGGGGGAAGGGGTACAAGGTTTGTTTCCTGGGGCATGAAAATGCTCTAAAACTATGATGATGGCGGCACAACTCTGTGAACATACCGAAAATCAGAGTTATTTTTTTTAATTATGTAACACTTTTCATCCTGATTTTTCTAAGAGTTTATCTCTGTTTCTGACATTCTAAGTCAATCTTTGAAACACCACAGCATCTGGCACGATGTCTCACACATACAGAAGACAACTGGTGTCTCCTCTGAACAAGATCAAATACCCTATCTGGAGCAAAGCAACCTCTACTAATTGTAAATCTAATTGTAGATCTAATGGTAGCTTAATCTATACTTTAATTTGCTGTCAAAATATTGGTGATAAATTTCAGAAGTCATAAAATGTCTACCTCTCACTTTCTCCCATTACATCCACAGAAAAAACTGTGTTATATTTTAAATTTTACAATATTTATTGAGAAAAGCATGTACACATTTGATTTTATTATAGATCCAATTCTATAAAAATATCGGTTCACATTCAAAAGGCCTAAAAAGAGGCAGAAATAATAGTAGGAATTCTGGACGGATGTCAGAATTCTTGGTAAGTTTTTAAAGCCTTCAATAAAATTGTCATTTTTTTCAATTGAGAAGAAAAAAAAATCTAATAAAAGTAAGAATAAGCTTTTCATACATCAAATAAGCCAGAAGTGATTCTTTAAATTAAATTCACTGCATGCTGAGTTTATAGTCCTAGGAAATGTTTGACTCTCTTTATCTATCTAATAGACATGATTTTAAATAATAGTTACAATCAACTCTTCTCTCTCCTCCTCACAGTCTCCCAAACTTGATCCAGGGTGACCCCCTCTGGAGATGAGAGAGAAGTTCAGCTTCACCTGTGCCCACAAGGCTTCACTAAAGAAAACCTCTTTTAAAATACCTGAGTTAGCTTCTCTCTTTGTCTCTAACTCACGCTAGCCAATCACCAGAGACAACTTAATCGCCCGCACTTTATGAAATGATGGGAAACAAGTTCTTATCCAAATCATCAAAACACAGAGAGCTAATGACTTGGGTCAGATTCATTTGACCTAATTTATCTTGCTTGAACGCAGAGAATGTCCCGGAAAATATATGCTACATAATGAATTTCTGCTTCAGTAAAGTATTAATGCAAACAATGATCACCAGTAACCCCTGGAGGACCAGTCTCATTTATTTGTAGATATAAGATATATCATACTTCCTATTTGAACACCTTATCTCAGCAATTCCTTATTGCTGATATCGACTCTGTATTTTAAATAGGGACCATACAAATTACAAATGACACATCTGTTACACCATTTGTATACACAGAGGGTATGACCATGTCTTATAATCAGTCACTCGAAATCACCCTCACTCATGTTTGACCTAAGCTCGGTGGTTGGGACACAAAGAGATGTTAAAAGGTGTCCACATTTGTAGGGGATTATGCCCAGTCAGAAAGTCAGGACATAAAGTTAAACAGATAACTATTGATAACACCAGCCCACAAATATGCCAAAAGAATCATTCCGGGGGCTCCTGGGTGGCTCAGTCAATTATATTTCTGACTCTTGATTTTGGCTCAGGTCAGGATCTCAGGGTCATGAGATCCAGCCCCACCTCCGGCTCTGGCTCTGCGCTCCGCGAGGAGTCTGCCAAAGATTCTCTTTCCTTCTGCCTTTGCTCCTCCCCCTGTTTGTTCACGCACACATGCTCTCACTCTCTCAAATAAATAAATAAATCTTAAAAAAAAAAAAAAAGAATCATTCCAGTGTTTTTTCTTTTACCCAGGAGGAGAGATGACCCCTGTGGAATGGTTGGGCAGGTATATTGGCTAAGCTGGCAGAGAAGGACCCAGCACTCTAGAGCTTGGTGTGTGAGCAAGGGCACAGAGGCAGGAAGAGTGGATAGGCCAACATAGCTGAAGACGAAGGATGAGGTAGAACATTCTACAGGGGTGCTAAGGCCATCGTGAGCTAGAGCTTGCAATGCAGGCCAAGAACTTGGTGTCCTTTTCCAGCAATGTGAAACCATAGGCAGGGACACCAGTTATAATATAACATTGACTAGGATTTGAAGCAGCAAGTCTGGATCCCAAATAGCAAGAGCAGGAATGGAGAAAAAAGAATCTGAGAGACTTTCTAAAAAAGAAAGGAAAAAAGATAACAAAAGAATCTGGCCTTTCCCCTGCATCTAGCCAATTATTTAAGAAGAAAGTGGGGGGAGGGGAGGGAGATAACATCATAGTGTCAAGAAAATCCAAAGTTCAAACAGGCTTAGGGAACAAATAAGATTAGTTATGCAGAAACAGCAGGGATGTTTTCAATAAAAGGCCGCATGAGTCACTATTGCATCGTTATCCTATTTTTTAATGAAACACACAAAAATATAAACTTACAAAACATACGGTTTAGTGGGTGAGCTCGCATTGCCAAAAAAAAGGCCACCCATGAGTTAACTGAAGTAAGCAAAGTCCTCCAATACTTTCAATCTGAAGAGTTTACAAATAAATACATAATTACCTGTTTTTTCTGTCTCAACAGCACAATCCACACACATACATACACACACACACACGTGCACACACGAGGAGATACATTTATAGGCTACTGATGATACAAGTCCTCCTTTAACTTCCCCGTGGGTATTATTAATAAGCTTCTACAGCTCCTTTAAGAAGGTTTTTTCAGGACTCAGATTGTGTGCAAATGTGTAATCTGAGCATTCCAACCAATTTATGAGAACTCTCAGACCAAAAACAAAGTCTCAGATTAATGAGGGGAAGTTGTGTTTTTCTGATCTCCTCATAAATATCTTCTCACCCCCTTTAGCCATCAGTCCAGGTATGATTTTATGTTTGAAGCACAACACAGCAAGGAAGTAAGAAAAGGTTTGTTAACCGAGGTCGTACAGTAAATGCAAAGTCTGACCCTACAACCCATACTGCTCCCCACCATGTTATTCTGTCCAACCATCATTCCGGAGAGTGGGGGGGTGGGGGGCAGTCTTCAAAGAGCCCCAAGAATTTTATAAATTTCTCAGAACGTATTTCACTTGCTTTGATTTAAAAACTAAATAATAAGTACATATCATCTATCACTCAGGAAGAGGAAGTGGGAAAAAAAGTAGAAAGTTAAAGAATCAAAACATGTTTGGATCACGTGTCACACACTCAACAAAACTCATTCAGCATCAACATCCCATGTACTGGGCTCGGCTTCAGAAATACGGTGCAAAGCGACACCCGACTCCCTGCTTTCAGGGATTAAAAGCACTTAGTCGTTACCATGTAGAAGGAGATGCAAATATTAATCAAAAGATCTCACTAATAAATGCATAAACAGGGTCTACACAATGCTAGGGCAGAAAGGGGTCTGAGGCTTTGAAAGTATGAAAGAACGGGGATCCCTGGGGTAGACACTGGTAGAACCGAGTGCGATTAAAAAGGAGGAGAATTCTGCTAGAAAAAGCTAAGTGTGAGTAAAATTAGAATGCTTTAATTAATTAATTTAATTAATAGAACTCTATAATTCCCTACAGCAGAACTGGAATGGTAATGGAAGCTATCAAGATTACAAAAAAAAAAAAAACCTCCTCGGGCTATTGGCCTATAAAACGCAGTTAGTCAACTAATACATTTACATTAAGCCAAAGATCCATCCCACTGGCTTCTGGACTTGACGCAGGAACTCCACCATTAAGCATTAATCAAAATTCACTTCAAGCCAAAGTGCTCTGGGGACTTTGGGCACATCCGCAGGGAACAGAGTGTGACTCTGGGTGGTATTCTGGCATTTTTAATTTCCTGAACAAAAAATGCTTATTAAAAAAATTAAGTTTCAGGTAGGAAGTCCTCCTGCTGTTCTTCTCAGTACTCCATAAAGCAAAGCATTTTGTCTTCAGCAGTTCAATTTGGATCTTTTCTATTATCAGACATGATACACACAGTGGCCTAGTAACCTCTGAACCACAGAACGTCACTTGCCCCCATCCCTCCCTCTCACCCTCACCCTCGCCCATTCCTTCCCTGCTTCCCCTGGTCCATGACCAGTAGACAGTACTCAGAGGTGAGAGAGCTCAGGGGGACGGTACTTACTTCCTTTCCTCAAGCAGAGCGATCTCCTTTTTGACCTCATTGTATTCCTCCGCTATTTGGCAGTGCTGTCTGAACACCTGCATGGATTCCGGCGAGTCATGACAAGGCGGCAGAGGCTTCACAAACAACAAGAAGAAGAAATCAGTCCATTTCTTCGCATCAGAAAACATTACCAAAGATGTCGATCTACTGATGTCCTTTAGAGGGAGATTTTTTGCATGAGAATAGCACTGTCGGTCAACATTGGACAAAGTTTGGCTGATTCTACTTGACCGAAAACACTGAGGTGGGCTGACAAATTTCCCCACATCATTCATGGGCATTGTCCGGCCTGAGCCAGAACTGCGAGGCCCATGACATGATCATTATTGGCCGAGCATTGGAGTGAAAATAGGTCTTCTACTAATTCTCTACTTCTCTCCCGAAGTCTTAAATTCTGCTTTGGAGAAGGGCTGCGGTGGGGAAATAGTTCATTGTCTGCTTTAATGACCCCTTGCTTTCTGCACCTGTAGCCCAGAGGCATAATCTCATCTTGGGGAATGGAGTAGCCCTCCAAGAAAGGCTCTCTTCTGAGAAATGCAAACAAACTGAAGAAATGATGCTGGGCTGGAAATAAAGCTTGCAAGGATTAACAAACCCCATGAAAGACCAAACCCCAAGTAAAACGATGCTTGTCACACGTGAGGCCGAAAAGAACATGGATTCTTATCTTTGTTTCTCTCCCATCCACAAGGAAAACAAAGGCCAGCAGGGCAAGTCTTTAGACCCTGACATGTTGAAAATCTTACTCCTTTCTAGAAATTATATTTTAAAGAACAAGCTTTCCTTGAGTTTATAATTCTAATTTCTAGTTAGTAACAGATTATTAAAAACATTACCTTAAGAAGCACTAGCTAATAGTCTTTTAAAGAGTGTTTTAATCACCCCACTCAATTATTTATAGAAAATGGTATATAGGGGCGCCTGGGTGGCACAGCAGTTAAGCTTCTGCCTTCGGCTCAGGGCATGATCCCAGCGTTATGGGATCGAGCCCCACATCAGGCTCTTCCGCTATGAGCCTGCTTCTTCCTCTCCCACTCCCCCTGCTTGTGTTCCCTCTCTCGCTGGCTGTCTCTATCTCTGTTAAATAAATAAATAAAATCTTTTAAAAAAAAAAAGAAAATGGTATATAATATCTGAGAAATCAATTTCATTGTTAAGTGGGCTCTTTGGTCTAATCCTTTTCTCGCTAGAGTCTATATATGTGAGTATGTGTCTGACTAGGTCATATTCTCACTAATTTTGTATTCAGAAATTAGGAGCGATGCGTTTCTTCCTGCTTGCTCCTCCCTTTGTATTCTTAGAGGACAGAGATTTCTTTGGGTGTTGTATTCAGCAAACCCACCCAGGACGTAATAGAAATTCTGTAAAGTTCTATAAAATCCTATGAATTCTGATTGATAGATAAGATGACCCCTCCTATTTATCATGAGGCCTCTGATTAGAGGTTTTCTAAAAGAAATAAAATTTGAAATAGATTTGCATGGAATTTACCTTTATATGGAACATCTCATGTCCATATTCATGGAAAATCTAATAATAATTGCATCCTTCCCTACTGCCCCATGATCACATTCATAGCATAAACTCAGCCTGCTGGAACCATTACCATCTTTCTTTGTAGAAATAAAATGAAAAGTACTGCCCAGTAGTATTACAGTATAATGCACCCCATGAGACAAAGCTCTTGCCAAAGGAATTCAGAACTCCCGGCTCCTCTGGTCTATGTCCTAGAAATCACCACCCCCTCATCAATTTCACCTGTTACCCTGGCAAATTACCAGGTATAACAGTAAGGAGAATGAAAACAATTTACTCCAGGCACCCTAGCCAAGTTGCTATTAAATCATCTGTGCCCCATGTCCTCACTGGGAGGCCCTGAGACTCTTCACATCCTATTTCCTGTCCTTATGAACATCACATAAACTATACCCAGCTCGTTCCATAACTTGCCACTACTTGTAGGTACCTGGAGTCACAAAATTAGCATAGTCACCTATGTGACAGCCAAAAGATTCTAGGATTCCATGCAAAGGGTTTATGTCCTTAAGGAAATAAATGAACATAGCCATGTACAGGAAGACATACGCTTTGTGGCTATAATCAAAAGGGAAAACTGAAAGTTACATATGTGTGTGTGTGTGTACACGTGTACATACAACAACATGTAATAAAGTTACATATAGAATTTTTTTTAATTTATGTATATAATTTTCTTAAGAAGAGAATATACATTTACATATATAATTTTCTTAAGAAGTGGAGGGTCTTTTCCTCCCCCTTAGCTTGCCACCTTGCAATCCTTTTTATTACATGGAAAGTTTTTTCATCTCTTCTGTTTTATTGGCACTTGTTATTTGTGGGAAATTTGAAGATCTCATGTGTGGGTAGTGTGATCGTGCCTCTAAGGGCATATGGGGACAGGGAGAATTTCAGGATATATTCAGTACCCTCACATGCTCTTAGCAGGACAGTCATGCTACTTACACATAACACTATTTTCAAGATTTCCCACAATTAAAAAGTAGTGCCAATTAAAAAAGGAAAAGCCAAAAATACTTAGTGTTCAGAGTCTCAGGGAATAAAAGGATGCTAGGTGTCACTTCAAGCCTCCAGCTCTCACAAGCTCTGTCTTCTCCCAACCTGGCATATAACTTGGCACCATTTCCAGTTCTCCCAATTTGTAGGAAAGCATTAAAGAGCAATAGAGTAGATTTTTTTAAGCAAGGAGAGAAGTTATATTGCATAACCCACCACAATATTGTAAAGTCATTTCATTAGTTGCCAGGGGCCAGGGAATGAAGGAAGAGGGGAAAATGAGGAGCTGTTTAATGGGTATAGAGTTTCAGTTTTGCAAGATGTAAAAGTTCCAGAGATTAGTTGCACAATAATGTGAATAGACTTAACATTAGTCAACTATACTCTTAAATATCACCAAGATGGTAAAATTTGTTATGTGTTTTCCCCGCGATTTTTTAAAAAGTTAATGCAAAAAAAGAAAATTGTCATTAGAGCTCTCTGCTGCCCCCACTCATCTTCTAAGAATTGCTGCAAGGATTTACCATCTGAGGCTCACTTCATATGCACCTAAATGCTCTCTCCTTCCCAAATTTCTCCCCAAGGAACTTAAAATTTCTCACCCTTTTGTATCTAGAGCCATTCGCCACAAACCCTAAATGTCATTAGACAAAACAAAGTGCCCCTGACAGCAGGACACGCTGTCTTTAGAAGGCCTTTGACGTTTATCCCAACCAAAGAAACTCGTCAGAGGATTTTTTAAATACATCTGGTTTGCATTCCAATAGGAATTCTGGTGAAGAAGAGTATTAAGATATTTAGGTTTGTACCCCCAAAAAAGTAGAACCGTAGGTCATGAGGTGTTGTTCTGTACAATATAGAACACTGTTGTTGCTTTGTGATCCCGTGTGTGTGTGTGTGTGTGTTTGTGTGTGTGTCTGTGTGTGTGTGTGTGCGTGTGTGTTTGTGTGTGTGCGTGTGTGTTTGTGTGTGTGTGCGTGTGCGTGTGTGTGTGTGTGTGTGTGTGTAGCATCCTAAGGTTTTCACGGAGGGTGACTCTCTTACGTTCTTATAACCCTGCAAAATAAGAGATAATATATGACCAACAGCATTCATTGAATAAAATGAAAGTGTTTGCCTGAGGAAACGGATTCCCAAAATTCAGGCACAATAATCAGGTTTCCAGTGTAAAAATGGAGCTATCGATAGGTTTATATCATGTGACGTTTGAAATGTTGAAACTCATGAATTAATCAGTCATGCATGGGTTAACAATAGCATTTAACACATGTTCCCATTGAAAACTAGAAAATAATAGAAAACAATACCGGTGGTAACCAAATGAAAAAAATCTATCAGCTTCTTGGAATAAAAATTAACAATATTTTGGGGCGCCTGGGTGGCTCAGTCGTTAAGCGTCTGCCTTCGGCTCAGGGCGTGATCCCGGCGTTCTGGGATCAAGCCCCACATCAGGCTCCTCCGCTAGGAGCCTGCTTCTTCCTCTCCCACTCCCCCTGCTTGTGTTCCCTCTCTCGCTGGCTGTCTCTCTCCCTGTCAAATAAAAAAATAAAATCTTTTAAAAAAAATTAACAATATTTTTGCTTTAATTCTCATTGCTTTGTTTTGACTATTCTCGTCCAAGGGGCTTTCGTAGTCATCGTTCCGTGCTGGGAACAGGCGAGCGATAAATAGACTCTTCATGTTGACACTGAATTTCTTTCCACATCAGGAGAAAAAAATTTTCCTTATTTTCTCCATAATTACGCTACGACTTCCCACACTCTGGATGCATTTCTCCCACACTCTTGCCTAAAGTATGAACTACTGCATTCCAAAGACAAGGAATCCAAAGATGCTTGATTTGAAAGTGAAAAGGTAAAGGAGTCCTGCGGGGATCACGGAAACAACCCTTCCAATTCACTCAACACCTTGGTATCTGGCCCACTCACAATAGAGCCAGTTCTAAGAAGGTTAGTCAAGATAGTCTGCTAACAGCGACTCAAGCCAACTTTGAAACACATTTTTCCAAGACCCAGATTGGGGTTGGGATGAGGTCAGAGCCCAGGAGGGGGCCCTTGCTCCTCACCCCCTTTCCTCCCTCTCTGCCCCATCCCGCGGCTCCCTGCGGATGGAGCTTATAAGGGCTTTAAATTACACACAGCGTGAGCGAGTCGCTACTACCCCTGGTATCCACCCCAATCATCAGGACAGATTTAACAAGATGAAGTAAGAGAGAAACCGCAGGTTCCTGTTCCAAGAATGCCGGCTTGAGCCACACCATCCCATCTCTGCTCTCTGCCCGGGGTTTATAGCAAGCTCCTCCTGAAATGGACTCCCGTCCTCTGGAAAGCGCCCCGTGGGAAAGGACCCAGCCAAGCATCTCTCTGCAAGGGGCAAAGCCAACTTAAGTGCTTCCGTTTTCTACTTGGCTTCTTCAAATACTACTGGCCCCATCCACTTCAAAAAATGTAAGAATTTAATTTTCCTCTCCCAGCTTTCCACACAGAAGATTATATTTAGGAAGCTAAATATTCTACAGTTGCTGAGCGGACTTTTTATTTATTCCTTGAATCTCGGTGTTATCTTTATATGGGGGGGGAGGATGGAGGTATCTGGTTTAAATTTATGTTTTATTTTAATGTCCCCAAATTAACAGGCACAATTTGTTAAAACTAAATGGAAAAAAAATATCATCAGGACTAATTGCAATATTTGAAAGCTCTGTTGTCTTAAGGTTTAAAACACTTTTGAAAATATTTTAAGAATTGTTGGATGGCTACTGGGGTTCCCCCCACCAAAAAAAAAAAAAAAAAAAAAAAAAAGGTAAGGCGCTGTAGTAAAGCTCCAAGGTATCTGTGTATATTTCCCGTGTGGTCACAGCAGCCAACAAATGATAAGATACTTTTCAACATACGTATGAGAGAGAAAATGCAGACATTTTCAGTGTTTTCTATGGGATTATGTCCTAATTACATTTCCCGATGGATGTTCAAGACAGTGTAGCAGAACCCCAGAATGCTAAGACTTCCCCATTTTCTATCATTTTCCTTTCCAAGACATCAAGCAATACACTGATGTAAGACCTGAAAGAAATTTCTGGAGAGACTGCTTGGATAACAAGATATTACAGCACACAACTGAAGCTAGGAAATTGTTTATTTGTGGAGGTGACATCAGTTTCTGGACTTACTAGACTCTGTCTGAGAAAAGGCAAGTTCAATGTGTACCACAGAGACACCTGTCACTGTCTTCTCAGATTAGATGGGAGGACTTTAGGAAGGACTGAAGCTATTGCTCAATTTGGCTTAAAAAAAAAAAAGTCATATTGTTTTCAAAGTACCTTAGCTTAATGAAAAGAAGAGAGGGTCAGAACCTCTATCCCTAACTCAAATATCCAAAGAGATGCTTCTCTTGTCATTTTACACATACAAAGATAAATTACTGGCTCTTAAATACTTCATTCAAAAAACTATTTCACTAGAGAAGGAAAGTAACGTTAAATGAGCAATTATTTTGCCAAGCACTGTGCTGGATCTACTCATTATCACATTTAATTCCCACAATAACAATGTGAGATCAATACTGTTGTCTCCACTTTGCAGTTCAGAAAAGTGAGGTTTAGAGAAAGTAAACAATATGCCCCAAATCGCAAAACTGGTAGATATGGAGCTGAGATCCAAATTCAGGCCAATCTTATGCCAGTGCCCATGTTCCAGTCATTGTAATTCCTGTTAGGAACTTTGTTATAATTTACTATTACCATATTCTCTACCTGATTATAAAAACATATTCTTCACTGCAATGCAATTAAAACCACATTACAGCTTAGCTTTGGAGCATCTGTAGGTCAAACGAAGATCTCCAAAACAAAGCAACATGGTTAAATTTTAAGACAAACGTGGTGCCGACTCAGACCATTCTTTGGAACAAAGAGGGAGGTTGGGCATGACCTCCTTTTCCAATAGAAGGAAACTGAGCCTAACGAAAAATAGTGATTTTTCAGTCATTCTTAGAAGTGGACATAGAACTGAGCTCCCTTCTTTGGAGTGTGTTTGCAAAACCAGCTCTACCCAACTCCTGCCTCTAATAGGCAGAGAGAATTTAGAAACCAAGTTCCAGGAAAGGGATCTGCATAAAATAGAATTAACCTACCCATTGCCCCCGGGCTGAGGCCTATGGCCCACAAACGAATGTTATAAAGAGATGCTCCTTTTAACACCTACCTTACCCCAAAGTCTCTTGCCCAACCTTTTGCATTAATAGAGACATCAAGAGAAATGTTTGTCACGGCTATTCTTGCACAGGGCTTTTTTGAGCTTCTGTGAAAATAGAAGCACCACGAATTACATGCTGCAACATGTCCACATTCTTGGCAAAGCAACAGAAAAATCTAGGGGGTCAAGTTGGTGAGAGAGTATCCACCGAAGAGCTACTTCTAGCTGCATTTTATAAACAGCACAAGAATGTGTAATGGATAGCAGAAAGCCAGAACCGGTTTTACAAGGCTGTTCTATCGCCCCATGATGGCAACCTCACGAACCAAAAAAAAAAAAAAAAAAAAAAAAAAAAACCCTCTACCTATGGAAGTAATTTAAGCAGTCCCTAGGTTTCCCGAAAGCTGTAAGGGAAAGATAGCGACCGAGATGTGGAGTCCAAGATCGAGGCGGAAACAGCAAATGTACTCGGACCACAATTTGACCTCAGGTTTCTCATCCCTGAAGTGGAGACGTAGTAGTTAGCTTACACAGTTATGGCGAGGCCCGAATGAGATTATTTGCAGGGAAGCGTCACTTGCCTAGCAATACTCAGTGTACACGGTGGGATTTAAATCTGAGGCTATGCAGAGAGTAGGGCGGGCAATAATCACCTGGCATCATTTGTTTTTCATCTGGCACGTTTTTAAGGCTCCTGTAGAGATAATCAAGAGTCAGTTTATCCTCGAGCAAATAGTGACAACCACAAGGCACTTCGCGTGTCTTTGTAACCTAACTTTTATTCTTCCGTAGAGGATTATGATGGTCGGTAAAATTCCAAGAGCCATTACTATGTGATGAAAGCACATGACACTGACTGTGAAGATGGCCTGCTCCCCAGAATGGATTGCTCCTTTCCTACATAAAGCATTTTCATTGCTTTCAATACAGAGACTTCCTGCTGCAGAATGGCTTAAATGTATACGCTTACGCTAAACATGGAAAGAAGAATCCGCTTTTAGATGTCATTTTCTGTGTTAGCTTTCCCCTCTCACCGTATTGTTTTTGAGCCCTTCATGCTCTGGAGGACAGAATAAAGGTAGCAGACCGCAGCCCCAGACGGGGCGACCCTAACCAAATGGTTAGGACATGGACCACTGGTAAATGTTTATAACAAACTTGATCATATCCTTCACCCAAAAATCAGGCACTCGCTTAAGTGATTTAAGGTGGGAAGCTGGGAATGTTCCCTCCATTCATGAAGATGTAAAGCGATACCATATTTTAAGGGTAGAGGATGGGGGGGTTCAAAACCCATGAGCCAGAAAGCAGCCTCTCAATGGCTTATCTCGCTAAGGATCAATGAAGATGAAATAGTCTCATTGGATTCAAGTAATTAAATAGACCTAATTTCTAATACATATGTCAAATGGAATTAAAACCATAAAATCCAAATGCATCTTGCGATGCTCTAATAGAAAAATTGTCTGGAGAATTGTAAAGAAAGATCCGTGAATCAGGGAAGACCATTAATGTTCCCAAAGGCAAAAAAAAAAAAAAAAAAATTGTCAATACCAAAAAAGTAGAATTAACCATCCATCATTTGACGGAGGAACCAGAACCTAGATATGTTTTTACTGTTTTATTTCCAAAACATGTATATTCCTTATTTTCCTCTAACTCCCATGATAATAAAACAACTCTGAGGTGACAGTAAAATAAAGGAAAAAAAACAACTGGGACTGGCGGGGGAGAGAATCTAGTTTTTCTCTAAAATCCCAATTATACCACCAGCAGCGGTGCATCTTCCCTTCTGTGAGGACAGAATCAAAGCGGGAAAGTTGTGTGTGTGACGGAGCACACCAGACGGGAAAGCAGACGGAGAGCGGACTCGTTCCCCATGGTGACAGAAAGCAATACTCAGGGTATGTTAGTTATCGGGCACTGGGGGAGCTGGGCTGGAGACCAAAGAGAAGGTGGAGATAAGATAGCTGAGAGCTGCAGAGGAAATTTTAGAGGAGAACAGAGCTGTCCTTTGACATCTGTGGTGATCAGCATAACCCTCCCACCTGCTGCCCACCCTTCAGGCATCTCTGCATAACAGATACCAGTCTGTTGAGGGGGCTCTCTGTTGGAGGGTTGTGACGGCACCCAGGACCGTGGCAGAGGTAAGAAGGAGGACTCCTCCAAGAAACCTAGTCACACCTGAGTCATACTGGGTTGAATTTTTTTAGAGACCACTCCAGTACTAGAACACCAGCTCTTCAGATCTGACCTGGCTACTTCCAGGTTTTTTTAACTCAGTTGTGCCGGGTACTGAGATCAGAACCGGAACCAACCAAAAAGGACATTGTCTTGGGTTGCACATGGGCTCATTCTTGGTTCTTCCCACCTCTGTTGAGGGCTATTCAGGACCAGGGGTCCCAAATGTGAAAGACTTCAGGATACCAGTCACACCCGCCAATGGGAAAAGCTTCTGGGTGTAAGACAATGGCGGACATCAGACCTAATAGGACGTAGAGGTTATAGACCCCACCTAAAGTTTTTCAAAATCAAAACATAGAGAGGAAAAAAAAAAAAGTAGTGACTAAGTAAATGTCCATGTGCAGGATTCAAGACCCCTGTTAGATTTGTCTAAGTGTGACTACAAAGTGAGGTATTCAAGAGCACGTCTGACCCATGGCTAGTATCCAGGTCTTTGGGCAGAAACTCTTCCTAAACCCATCTTTGCCTGGAATAAACATATGTCATCTAAAGAAAGTTGAAATGTCATAAGTCAGTTCCTTTAGAATGATTCTGGCGTACTAAAATGGGATCTCTTTGATAGATCATCCGTAAGCTCTGCACATGAAATAGTTTTCTCATGGGTCAAACCAGACAGTATCGGAACGTTTAAGTTAAAATCGTTATATTCTATTGAAAGTTGTCGTCAGAGGACTGGGGAGGAGTTGGGGGTGGAGGAGAGAAAGGAAGATTATTCTGGAGCCTCCTCTCCACCCCCAGCCCCGCCCATGACAAGTCACCTCTGCACGGTTTATCACTAAATCACTAATTCGAAATGGGCCACCAGTGCAATGGCACAGAGACATTCCCTGCAAAGGAGGGCAGGGACCAGCCCTGTTCCCAGGCTCCAGAAGTCCTTAAAAGGAGGAGGTTGCTTACGCTGTAAATTTTTTATATTCTCGTGCAGTCGCCAGATACCCAGACAGGGACGTTACATGTGAGTTGCATGACTTTGGAGCTCTAGAAGTGGAAGGCTTGATGACTTGAAAATTCCCTGCTCTGTCTCCAAGTCAGTCTTTTCTCAATGAGGCCACTTGTCCATTCACAGTATCTCATGAAACTAAGGAGGAAAAAGGAAAGACTCTGGATATATCCTTACCTGTAGCTGCTGGTCTAATTCTGGAAAGACCAGAGGAATGGCGTCTTCAGGAGGTGTTTCATCTAGAACATGAAAATAAAAGGATTCTTCATTATAGAGCTCTTTCTCTCTTGGGAGGTGTCCTGCTCCCACCATCTTTGGACTTCTACGATTAAATCATCAATATATACTGCTTCAAGTATTCTTATTGCTCGTTCCCACCACAGGTGAAGACACAGAGAATGCAGAAGGCAGTCTTGTTCATTTTTGGTATAACCATAAGCCTGGAGAGCATAGCTGGCCTGGCCAAAATTTTGCAAACAAATATCCGAACCCTCAACTGTTCGGTCTGGCAGCTCCACAATTCAGAAGCACTGCTTGTCCTCCATATTCTGATGGTAGCCACAACCAGATTTCCTGGTATGCAGGAAAGTGCTTTAACAAAGCGCTAATGAGGTGAGCAGAACAACCTCAATGGGACAGGAGAATGTGTTAGTGAAAAATAGAAGTTCTCCTCTGAGTGACTTCAACGTGGCAAGCTTTGATGTCCTTACCACAAACCACCACCACCGGCAGTTACCCAGAGCCTCGTTCCGGGTTCCCGCGGGTAACAGGCAGCAACCCAGTCACAGTGGTCCTTCCCCACACGGCAGGCAGCAGTCCCCACCTGAGGCCCAGTGCACTGCCTTGACGTGGGCGAGCCTGAGCAAAGAGAGCCCTGGCCACTCTGTCCTCAACTGCCTCAAACTGACTGGCAATAGGCAGGTGTTGCTGGATCAAAAGATGTTCTCAGAAGCATCCGAGGAAACCTGAGAGGAGTTTGGCCTACAATATCCAGATCCCCCAAATGTCTTCGAGAACATACTGTGACCCAGCCGCACTGCTAGAGGACAGCCCTTTGTCAGCAAAGCCTGGTGTGCCCAGGCAGACTCTGGCCCTGCCGGGCCATTCATTCCCATCCCTCCCATGTGGACAACACCTACCCCGGGACAGATGACTATGAGAATAAGACAGAAGAGTATAAAAGAATCGTTTAAAAACTGAATCTGTTCTACATCGTAACAAAGAAGGGAAAGTTCATGGCTTTTATGTTCTCACTATCATGACCAAACCTGTTTATAAAAATGTGCTGTTCTGTTTGAACAAGAGCACGTGCTATGGGCCATACGCAACTCAGAACCAAGTGCCCTCGCCCTACTCACCGATAGCATAGCCCGGAATAAAACGCAGCACGAAGGGGCTGCTGGCTTCTAAGCATTACAATTCTTTGAAGGCATCGAAGATCAATTACCAGAAAGATAATTCAACCCAGGACAGTACTTGCCTCTGCCAAACGCCTCAAGGGCCACAGCAGTTAGCAGCCTCTGGCGTATTTTAGTCAAGAGTCATGTAATAATACGCCCGTGTAAAAGTGGCTTAAGGCAATGATAAGGCATCACCAAATTTGAATCCACTTTTTCTGGTGCCTATGCCAGACGATGGATGCCCACGGGTTCACCAACACTGTCCAGCCTCACAGAGCAAGTAGAAATGGGGAAGTCTTCCCGAGACCCTTGCTGTCGGCTGGAGGACTGAATCAAGAGGACACAAGGAGATCTAATCGCCCTCTGGCTGCTCTCTTCCTACCCAGAATGACAACTTCTGCCAGATACTGTGGCTTTCCAAGTCCCCCTTCGTCTGCAAAGACCTGGACAAAAGACAGAAATATTCACGTGTTGTTACTGACCCTTTACAGGTAGCCTTCATTATGAAACCGACAGTTCGTAAAACGGATGTGGGTCTAAGGCACATTTCAATTTACTTCAATAAACTATCGATAACCCAGACATCATGATTATGTCAGTTCATTGAGTTCAAGGCCAGAACAACTTGGCACGGGTAAATGGGAACATATTATACTTCGACATCCCAACCCTAATAGTCATAGACAAACAGGCACTTGTTAGAAGGAGAAACCACTTCTGTAAAGTACCAGAATAGACAGTGCCTTCCAGAATCCTCAAAGACAGCCAGGAAGGGAGCTCGAGGCTTCCTGGGATTTAAGCCACCTTGCTGCCTGTGAAGTCACACTCCTTCCTGCTTAATTATAAAAAAGAAGAAGCAAGTTATTCAATTGCTTGACTATAGTAAAGTAAACAGCCAATACTGGTATGACCCGGAATTAATGAAGTACGTTATAGAAATCTACATCATCATTATCGTCAAACTTTATAGGTAAGCATGCCAATAATTTTGAGGACAAAGTTTAGTATTGGATTTCTTGAATTAAAAAAAAAAAAAGTCTAACTCACTGACATAGAAACACGCAACGGATGTGGTCATGACAACCAAAAGAAAGACAAGACTTTGGTTAAAGAATGGTTCGTGTTGGATTAATCCAAGTGGGAAATGGCAGCGGAAATAAGAAAACCAAAGACAGATGTAAGGAGACTACCGAGTCTGAAAGCCAGTCCTGCATTTCACTGCCTGATGCCATCTGGTTCCACTGGCATCCCTGCCGGCCAGAAATTGCAGGGCTTGCAAAGCTGCTTACAAATTTGCTCTGAGTTGATGTGCGGTGTGTTTACTTTTAAACAGTGGCTGCCTTCTTTGACTGGTTTTAAAAATAGGCAAGTATTCTAAAAGCAGAATGATGAATCACAGGATCGGGCCAAAAGGAAAGAAGGAAAATGATTCAGGCAGACTAGTAGCACAGCTGTTCCACCAACATTTGGCCAAATCGTTGTAAAACATTTTGACAGTGACATTGGATCAGAGTTCCTGAGAGCCGTTAGGTTTGTTTTGACAATTCAGAAGCACAAAGTGGATTGTACAGTAGCTTTGCAAGAGACCCTCTTTCTGGGAAATTTGGCTTTTTTTTTAAAGGAGAGAAGTTAGTAGGTATGCTTATAATATGACAAAATCAGAATGCAAGTACATTTTTATTAAAATATATTTATTTGCCAAATAGTCATTGAATGCCTATGATGTGCGAGGCAGGGACTCAGGCTCTTGCTAAATTGCCAAATCACTTTATCGTGTTTTTTAACATATTAATATTTTAAAAAATAATTCATTGGCTTCATTTTTCAAAATGCCCCTGTGGGCTTTAATGGACCAAGCAAAATGTTTGCTAAGGAATTTTTAAAGAATGAAATATAAAGAAAAGAATTTAAAGGGCTTTTTTTTTTTTTTTTTTTTTTGATTAGCAGATGTTCACTGCCTGTTTTGCCAAACAACGTGACTAAGTCAATGGTACTTAAGATAGAACTTTCTTATTGGTATCCCGACCATTATGACATGCCATAGTACATTTCATGATGGGCTCGTCTCAGCATCTACGGAGCAGCTGTTGAGTTGCTTTTGTGGTTATTCTGTTTCAGATTTCCTTACGTTGTCTTCTCTGTGTTTCTCCATGAATCAGATAAGTGGGACCCACCGAGTCTGTAATCCAAAACTTCACTGTTATTTAGCAATGAGAGCTATGTGGTCAGAGTTTTCAGAGAATGTCGCAGCTGGACGGGGCTGAGCCATCATCTGGTCCAGGACTCATTGTAGAGCAAAGGACAAGGGCCCCAACAAAGGAAAGGCGTCTCGTAAGACTCAGGGGTGTACCCTGCCCTTCTTCACTTTCTGGTCCATGGGCTTCCTGACTTTTGTATTTCATGAGTCAGTGAAATATTCCTCAGAACATTGGGAATCATGCTTTAGTGTGTCCAACTTTTTATTCAGCTAGTGAAGATGACTCAAAACTACTACCATGTATCGTTAGTATCTCTTTATGACAGAACATTTTAGCTCCCAAATCTTAAGACAAACATAATCATAGAAGAGTTGTCCATTATAATGGATAAATTTAGCTTTAGAGACAAAAGCAAACACACACCAAGAAAACCTCACTGCCATGCCCATTTGAGAACCACTGTTCTAGTCAACGTCTTGACTGGACTTTGGGATCCGTTATCTCTCCCTTCCACTGGGCTTTCCAACCCGCGCATACCTGGGGACAAATCCTTGGTGGGAAGAGTTTAGGTTTCTACAAAGATAACGACAGAGATAAGCCATGCTCAGAAGACATTCCCAAGCCCCACCCCACTCCCCAACCAGAAACTCAACAGGCAGCCCTGCCCAGAATCCATTCCATCTGACTGCATTTTCTGCTGTCAGAGCTGGCCCCATGGGCATGTGTCCGCGCAGACACACAGAGCCCTTCCCCCAGGTGGGCCTTGCTCCTGGTGTAATGCTCCAGCGAGAGTACTTGAAATTCTTGGACAAGTAGCCCTGGGTTTTTGTACTGTGACTCCACAAATTATGTAGCTGTCCTGCCCACTGGTGTCCTGGAGACCATCGTTCAGGGCACCAGGAACAGACTGACACTCAGGAGGTGGATGGGTTTGGGCAATGGCTACAGTGCCAAGGTTCATGCAAAAATGTTCCTGAAACTGTGCAGCTCCTAACCACTCAAGACACGGTGGGTTAGTCCACATTCTATAGGGCTCAGGTCAGCCACTTTTTAATGTGGACGATCAACATCATCTCTTTGAGACTTGGTTTCTCCTCTCCTGTTTCAAAACTTATTAGTAAAGGAATGCATATGTCAATTCATTCAGCCTAAAGCCTGGTGCCCAGGAAATAATCAGGGATAATAACAAATGCTTAATATAACTGAGCTTACTTTCCATTCCTTTTCAGCGTAAACCCAACTGAAGGGGTAATGGGGGGCAAGCACTTGCGTGAGGATGTGTGCACATGAGAGTATGTGTACGATGGTGGGGGTTGGAGGTATTATTCCTCATCTAAGTAATACAGACAGTAGGCAGGGTGAGAATCACTGTTTCTGGTTACTTTGTCTCCCCATGCCGGTTATGAGAGATTTCCCTGGTGCAGCCACAACCTCAGGTCTCCTGGGTTTTCTCTCTTCATTTAAATCTGAATTTAAGAAGGGTTTCCCTTTTACTTCCCTATCAAAGCAAACACTTTCTATATGAAATATTGCAAAAAAATTTTTTTAATTTATGCATGAAAGGTCTTTGGGTATTTCATTTTAAATCTAAATCAAGATTCATATTTTATTTTTAGAAATAAGTGATCTAAGGCTCCCGACTCACATTACAAATATATCGAAAAACCTTTTTAAAAATATCTGTATACTTTGGTTCTTGTTAGAGCATCACAGCATTTCGAGACACATCAAAAGCTTTTTGAAACTTTGCTTCCTGCTTGTTAAACACTGGACATGTGAACCTTTAATACACATTGGATTTTCAGGGCCCATCAAATTAAAAGTACAGACATGGATATGGATACAGACAGCGATTCCGTATGACACCTCGCAGATTGCCAGTTCTTTATAATTAATAGTAGTCATCATGTCACCTCAGCCAGTACCTACAAACAAGATCATACATCGAGGGACGCCTGGGCGGCTCAGTCAGTTAAGCGTCTGCCTTCAGGTCAGGTCATGATCCCAGGATCCTGGGATCGAGTCCCACATCGGGCTCCTTGCCCAACAGGGAGCCTGCTTCTCCCTCTGCCTGCTGCTGCCCCTGCTTGTACTCTCTCTCTCTATGACAAATAAATAAATAAAATCTTAAAAAAAAAAAAAAAAGATCGTACATGAAACAGACTGAATGATGTTTCTCCACACAGAGAGACCTGATTCAGTTTAAGGACAGTTTTTTTTGTTTGTTTGTTTGTTTGTTTTTAAAGATTTTATTTATTTATTTAACACAGATAGAGACAGCCAGCGAGAGAGGGAACACAAGCAGGGGGAGTAGGAGAGGACGAAGCAGGCTCATAGCGGAGGAGCCTGATGTGGGGCTCGATCCCGCAACGCCAGGATCACGCCCTGAGCCGAAGGCAGACGCTTAACCACTGTGCCACCCAGGCGCCCCTAAGGACAGTTTTTATGCTTCTCAGAAACATTCCTCTAGCCACTGTTATTATAGCTATGAGTTTCTAAATCTTACCAATGTATTCTTTTGTAAGAATATTTTTACTTATTTAGCTTATAACATATTTGCCCAGAAACATTTGCTCCAAAAAGAGTCAGTTGGAGGTATATTTACTTCTCAGCATACCACCAAATAAAACTTACTTCTACTTTTCCTCTTTCCTGCTCTATAAAAACATATCAGAACTAACCCATCTCCACCATTTCCCATGACGATTGTGGAAGCTCTTTGCCGTCAGAAACAATCATGCCTCTCTCTCATTACATGGCCCCTACCTTCAAATGGGTCATCAAGCAAAAACAGCCCCAGGGGCCCAGCTTTGAATCCTTTCCTACTACTTCTTAACTGCTTGATTTGAGGCAAGTTCCTTAACCTCCCATAGCCAGTGGTCCACATCTGTAAAATGGGTATAATGACATCTTCCTGCAGAGTTGTTGCCAGTCTAAACTGATGAGATAAGTAAAAGCATTTAGTCATAAACAATCACTTCCCTTCCAGCCCTGTGGCCTTAAGCGACAGATATCAACAAGTAAGTCCAGCTGTATCTCAAAGAACCTTCATCTAATATCGGAATAACAAACTCAAAGTGGTTACAGATATTGTATTATTGATTTTATAGTATTTGATGATTACGTTTCTACTATGGTTCTCAACTCGATGCTTTGTAAAAGATGTAAATATAGGAGACCCCTCCCCCACACTCCCACTGGACCTATGAGGGATTTTGACCGCTTGTTGTCCCAGCATGCTGAGACAGCTTTGGAGGTAGGGTCAGAGTTAGGAAAGGTGACTTGAAAGAGCTCAAAAAGGCTCCCCAAACCCCTATTCTCCCAAAGGCCATCCTCACCCTTCACTGGCTGGCAAAATTCCAGGGGAATCTTTAACCCTTGACTTCCTACCATTTTCTCTGTGGATACGCAAAAAACAAAAACAAAAGCAAAAAACAAAAAACAGCCTGAGAGATTTTTTTTTTTAAAGTAAACCTCAATATACATTCATTTAATGCTTAGTGTAGATGAGGTTTTCCAGAATCTTTCCAGAGAACAAGGATTCAGAGCATGGAGTGAAGAGAAGACAGGAACATTAGTGCCCTGAGGAGGGAGAGGGAAATAATACCCAAAGGTACCAAAGGTAGAAAAAGTTGAAGGAAAGCAACAATGACAAGAGACACTTCACCTGCGTCATGATTTGGCTGAGAACCGTCTGCGCACGTGCACACTCGACACTCACACAAAGCCCAGGGATATTAGATTCAACGCTATTTCAGCTGCTTCCTGTGATTCCCACTGCCACACAAACACCCTGGTATGTGAGGAGAACAGTAGTACTTGGAAGTGACATCGACAGAACGGGTCTTGGATTTTTTTTAACTAAATGTCATATGATTAGCTCATGCCCAGATATGAAAAATTCCAATAGCTTGAAAGAATTTTTTAAAAACAAATTTTGAAAGCTACCAGCTTGGGCTGATACTACTAGCATCCTTGACTCCTTCTAAAAAAAAAAAAAAAAACCTAAAAACTTAACAACACCAACAACAAAAAGAACCCCAAAGCCAAGGTCTAAATTCACACTTGAGTGTGGCAGATTTTATAGCTTGACTGAAATAAAGAAAACTCTCAAGTAATGAACATGAAATCCTCATGTCAGTCCAACTCTAAATTCTCTCCAACTGGAGAAGAGCCAGTGATTCTCTAATAACCCAAGAGATGGGATTCATGTTTCTCTTCTGCATATTTTCTATTGGGAAAACTAACTCCACGAATGTCCCAATTTAGAAAGTTAACTCTTTGGAATTCCCAGTTTAGAAGTAAGGTCATCACATCATTAGTTTATTAAAAATAGTCATTGCTGCCTCCAGGAACTGTGGTTAGCTCAGTGTTACTTAATCAAGGGTTCTGATGATAGTCTAGAAGAAGTGATTGTCTTTTAAAGGCCTTTCTCTCCCCCCCCTAAAAACTTGCTTCCTGTATTTAAGCCCCTGGAGGTCCACGGTCTATTTGGAGTCCTGTGGCACATTCTGCTATCAATAAACCATGATCAATTCCCCATCCAGAGCCAGTCTGTCACCGAGTCCTTTCAACCCTCCCTTCATAATGTACTCTGAATTCAGGCCTTCCATCCTGTCGTCTGATCCAGGTACTCAGTATGTTGTCTCTGTGCCGTTACAAAAAGCCTCTTCCACTCTCTCATCTCTACACATTCCAGGCTATTCTACCAATCGAACATTTACCATTTTCATCCTATCACTCCCTTGTTCAAGAACTTTTGACACTTGATTGTGATCAAATCCAAACTCGGTTGTTAAACTTTTAAGATTATATTGTTAATGCTAGTCCATTGCTATGTACACAGAGAGTCAAGGTAGAGCCCAAAGCAGAGCTCATTAAATGATATGCCACTCTTCCACCCTTCAAGACCTCTGCTCCAGTTAACAAGAATTTTACTATTTCATGAATATATCATGCTCTTCCTCTTAGGTTTTGCTCAGTCTTTCTGTTTGGAAGGAAAAGGAAGAATTGTTAAAAATTGTATAGCCCCCATTTTTGTGCCTGGTACCCAGAGATGACACCTTTGTTACACTGCCTTTCAATACCCAACCCGTCTTCAAGAGCAAGCTGATCATCCCATCTCCCAGGAAGCTGTTCCCATCTGCTCTGGGTGACACAGAATTTTCCCCCAACTCTCTCATGAAACCCATAGGAGGGATCGTGCCATACTTCACGTTTGCACATCTCACCCACCTTTGGTAGAGTGCTAAAGCATAGAAACTAAGTTCAGCTAATTAGTAAGAGGAGAGGCAGGGATACCCAAAATCTGTCAATTGCATAACCAGTCTCTAAATAATCTCAGGCCAGTTATACTGTAAACTCTCTCTTGACATTAAGTAGATGTGGGAGATGTAGGTGGGACATAAAACTGCTTAAGATGTTTATGTTTTCCTTAATATGCCAGAATCAATTATCGTAAGTACAAGGACCAGTCAAGTCCTTAATTTGTGTCAAGCACTATGCTAAATGCTTTACCTGTATAGTCTTATTTAACTCTTACCACCACTGTGTGAATTATCACTATTTACATCTTGTGGGAAACTGAAGTTCAGCAAAATTGAGTGACTTACCCAAGATAACACAAATAGTGATGAAGATGGGTCTAGAAACCACGTCTTGAGGACTCTAAAGCCCTATGTCCGTGACCTCTACACCAAATCATCTCAGAAAAATATGCAAAAAAAAAAAAAAACGCTAATAACAGGCAATGATGTCTCTTTTCTCATGGACTCTGCTTACCTCTCAACAATAAGTCCATAAATATGGAATTACTTCCCAAAATTCCATCTTAGTTGCCCTGTTTGCTATGGAAATCTAGGATGTTTGCCTTTGTTTTCCCCCTAAATGTGTGGTCTAGAATGCACTGGAATTCAAAAGGCATGCACAGTGTGCGTGATGGCAAGTGTTGCTCAGTGTGACACTCCACAGGCTCCTTACTCAAGAATTCAGAGGGAGTGTCTCCAAATATCTGCAAAGCATCTTTCTGCACACTCACAACTTCGTATGCATGCAGAAATACAGATTGTGGGGCCTCCATCTGTCCCTGCTGCCCCAGAATACACAGGAGTAGGGCCTTGGAAAGTGTATTTTTGGTGAGTGCTCTCAGGTCATTATTTTAAGAAAGGTTGAGAAACACAGAAACCCACTCCTGCCTTGGATTCTCTAGTTAGATGCCTTTGTAGAGCTATGAGGACACATAGATCATAGGAAAAAATTTTTTTTAATTTTAGCAGTTTCTTTATAAATCTTCCCAAGCATCTTTTTGTGGAACTAGAGAGTAGGAATTACTTGAAATAAATGACAACCCCTTTTTGAAGCCATCGTATTAAAAAACATGAATTTCAAAAGTGGACATTCTTGGGATATTTGAAAGACTAGAATGAATCAATCTAAATTGACTGATTAAAAAAACATACAAGAGCTCCTAGTCAGGGGCCGATATCATTCAAAGGATGGTGGCAAATTGATGACAAGTTGCATATCTTGTATTTCAAGGAAGAATCTACTTATGCAGTCCAAAGATCAAGATCCACCTCTCCATGGCTCTTCTTTGTATATAAATTAAATTCTGTTAAAATAAAGACGAGGAGGGTTGCTGGGTGGCTCAGATGGTTAAGCGTCTTTGGCTCAGGTCATGATCCCAGGGTCCTTGGATGGAATCCTGCATCGGGCTCCCTGGTCAGTGGGGAGTCTGCTTCTCCTTCTGCCCCTCCCCCCTGCTCATGCAAGTTTCCTCCTTCTCTCTCTCTCACAAAAATAAATACAATCTTAATTAATTAATTGAAGAAAGAAAGGAAACAGTACATTTATTTGTCTCATCCAAAATTATAATAATATTGCTTGGAATAAATAAGCTTTATATACTGAAATTGTAAGACTGCTGATCATAACAAGACTTGTTCTGCTCAAGTGGGACATGATCACAGGTAGTAAATTATACTTCTTTCTCCTTAGATTTAGAGGCTTACATGTATCCGTCTTGAAATCTAGCCATTCAAGTGTGAACTATTCCTCAAAATCTTACATTTATGAAATTCATAAGAGCGGGAGGGGCTTTCCTTTTTCTTTTTAGAATAGTGATATAGACTAATAGAGTTCAGATTCATCAGTCTAGAAACCTGCATTTAAATCATAACTCTGTTACCTACTAACAGCGCAGTCTCTGGACCTCAAGCTCTGTGTCTTCATATTGGCAATACCAATGTCTGCACTGCCTTGTTGTTTCTTTTAATATTTACTTACTTATTTAAGTAATCTTTACACCCAACGTGGGACTCCAACTCATGACCCCAAGATCGAGAGTTGCATGCTCTACCAACTGAGCCAGCCAGGCGCCCCTACATTGCATGATTAAAGATTTGAAATAATACATATGAATGCCTAATACAAAAGAGAAATGCAATTAATGTTAGTTGTCATTTCTTTGTTGGGATAGATTGGTTTGCCTTTTGGGAGGATTTCCCTTCCCCATGGTGTTTCAAGGCAACCCCTGAGTGGACATACAGGATAACAGCAGGCCATGGGAAGAGAGTTGAAAGAGCAGATGATGAAAAGGCAAGACTTCACCTCTTCTTACTCTAGAACAATCCTCCACTGGGGGCTACACAGTCCAAGAAAACGGGCACAGATGTGCCACCACCATAATCACTTGGTAGAGTAAAGCCGGAACTGGCTGTGTAATGTCAATCTTCACAGAGCCCAGATCCTTGCTTTGCATTATTTTAGGGATAAACTTGCTTCTTTTCAATTATTACTTCTTAAAACATTAGCTCTACATGGGCAGAGTAGGAAGAAAAATAGATGACTGACTGATTGATAGATAGGCACACAGAATTAGCCCTCAAAAGACTCAAGGTTGAAACGGTAATGTTGTTTGAGCGTGTGATTACGGATTTTAACAGATGACAGACTGAGAGCCAAGGCTGATGCCAGTGAAAGAGACCCAAGCATTCCCTCCCTCACGTCTGTGACCTCACACCACCTGAGGTCCCCATGATAGGTGGTGTAATTCAATATGTGTGTTAAGAGGTCACTGAAGGGAGTCATGACAAAGGGCTCTAAGTATGGCAGCCTCACCTCAGACCTTACTATTTCAAGAGGGTCTGCCTCACCTGTCCTGTTCATCACTCTGGCTGAACACTGTGCAGCCGGAAGTGTGGGAGCACCAGTGAGAAACCAGCATTTGGAACTCAGGCTCCAGGAAATGCTGCTGGAACCGGGACAGTGATATTTTTACATCACCTAACCAACTGCCAGCACTTTAATAAACGTCTCCTCACACAGTTTCAATGATGACATACATTGGAATCGTTAGAAATTGTTACAGCTCCAGGAATTTTATAATAAAAGAAAGTTAAATGGGGAAAGTAAAAAGGAAGGAGAAATGTGCTAAGACAACCAGAGGATGGGAGGTGGGGGAAGCATCACCAGAGGCAATTCTGGAAGCTACCCTCCAGCAATGCTTGATGAAAAATCACACGCCCCATCATTAGGTCATGCCAGGCATGCATTTTTAAACAGCCTGTGTGGAGCAGGAAAACATGACGGTAAAGCAGTGATGGGCAGGGAGGTGGCCCTCTCCCCGGGTGCAGAGCATACCTGAGGCATTATCAAGGCTGAAGGCAATGCGTACTGGCTTATCCGCAGGTACCCTGGCTGTGCTGATCATGTGGGCACCTGAGCCTTGGTCTTCCCCTGGGTCTTCCAGCTGCAAGGACAAGAGAGAGCCACTGTCACTTACCCAAGTCATCCCTCAAATACTCAGAGGATCTTGGAAATTGGAGGGAAAGTTATCAACCATTACTTTCTTATTTTGAAGATACTCCCAGTTCCTAGCTTTCTTTCCCTACATGGAAAGTATTCACCTGCCCCATTTAAAATTCTTTTTCTGGCTTATAAAAAAAAACTTGTTTTGGAAATATATATCCAAAATAAAATATACAAGATGGAGCAAAATCTCCACCCACTTCCCTTTTTTAGTATCCCTGCATACTGACCGGTCCAACCCTGGCCCTTCAAGGTCTTATATAGTGTTTTATTTTTAATTGAGGCAGATAAAGATGTCCTAATGGGACATCGGACAGCTTCGTATTAAATTAACTTGTCACTCTCAAAAGCCAAAATTGGACCTGAATTATTGATCTGAATTATTGAATGATAAAGAATAAGCGATAAAGAATGAGTATCAGGGACCACTTCAAGAATACCAAAGACTATTGTAAAATATCCCACAGTTATATTACGAATATCATGTGCATTAAATATCTAATTAACTACTTGTAAATCTATCAAACATTTATCAGGTCGTACATCTTAACAATGTATGATACAAGCAAAAGACAGAACTTAAAAACATCCTATTGACGTTCTAATGTATCTGTACCATATAATTAATAAACTAAGAGCGAATGAATGGAAAAACATCCTACAGATGAGTTGGGATGGGCAAAAATACATGCATATTTCCTTGTTATAATAGAATTTAGCCCAAATACATTTTAACCAAGATATTTGATAATTTTTGTTCAATGGGACTAAGGAAAAGATATTGTTATAAATACATGATATCTTCATTATTTAAATACATACGTGCAACTTTTCTATTTTTAATCATGCATCCCTAAACTCTCTACTTTCCCTCTCATGTAGACAGTAAACCAAAAGCTCTGAGTGATATTTTTAGGAAAACATCTCTAAAAATGGCAAAATATAAATCATCTCTTCAAGCATCCTCAGCAAGTTTCTGGGAACTGTTTAGAAGGACGTTTTCTCAGAGCAAGGTTTCCGACTCTTTCCCATAACTTCTTTGTATCTAAAAATAGTGTCTAGAACACTGAATTTTGTTTTTACACTTATTTATAGAGCAAACTCGAATGCATACACACACACACACACACACGTATATTTAGACATACATACATATGGAATCATCCAATTGGTACATGGAAAGAGAACAAGCTTATATTAAACACCTAGTATAGCTTTGGAGAAAACCCAGCAGCTGTTTATTCACCCAATTAGAATCATATTTGGCCCATTCATTTAAAACCACAAATAGCAATGAACCATAAAGCACTCCGAGTCATGTCCTTCTAAGTTAGAAAAAAAGTAATAACATGAAACATTCAACTTAAGAAAAGGGTAATATAAAAGTGCTGTTACTTGACTCAGGGTTTGTTTTATCTTAGCTCTGACATACATTTCTGTGTAGTCTCCTCTGCTTAGAATCAACCATCTTGTTAGCCACCTGTTCCTAGGGAATAGAACAGACTGTCTCAAATTTAACAAAACAAACAATTTTTTTAAAAACCCCTTAAAGTTGTAGCTAAGAGAAAAATTCTCATTGTTACGCACTGTCCCATCACCAACCCATTTTATCCTAACATCTAAGGATGAAAAGCGCTCCTCTCTTGGCTTAATCTCCCAATGCTTTCCTGCACCAAGAAGTAAAGCGCAAGAGGTGGAAATTTGCCTCAAGGTTTCCAGCCCGGGGAAATGAAATTGATAAACACAGCTCATTAGAGCCCCTCCCCTCCGCACCACCGAGAACATCTGTCTCGGAAAAGATGACAGCAGCCAAGTGGGGTGGATTTTGAGCTCCACACAGTGTCGGCCAGGAGAGCCCCTAAACCAACTTGCCTTTTCATCACACCGCCTGGGGAAATGGACCACTGATTCCTCCTCTCGGCTGTAACAGAGCTGCCGTTAAGTTGCTGGTGCCCCGAGCGTTTAGTTCGGTTTTCACACCTGTCGCCTTACCTCACTTAGTTGAGTGTCTGCACTTGTGTAATCCAGGGCCAGCCACTGCCTTGGCCAGTCGTTGCCTCTGTGGAGTGAAGACCTAGGAGGAGAGCAGGCTGCACCTGCCGCATAGCAGCCAGTGACAGTCTGAGGAGCAATGACAGCTGTCAGGGCAGCTCCCTGCTACCTGCTCTCCCCCAGACCCCCGCGTCCCACGGGCCTCCCTGTTCCGCTTCCCTCCACAACCCCTCTCTCCTTTCCTTGCCTCTCCACCCGCCAGGATGTTGTCATGCTTCTAGAAAAAGCAAGTGCAAAAGAAAACCCTCCTCCTGTCAGAGGCATTGATAAACAGCAAGTCGTGGAGAGTCCAAATGTTTTAATTCATTAGTCCTGGCAAACCTAAAATACAAACAGACTTGCTTCACAAGACAGGAATGTCTTCAGCGTGACCCAATCAGTGTCTGTGTCTATTCCAGCAAACTGGCAAAGATAGCATGACTCCAGTCAGCAAAAATGCCGGCAGCTCCAATCAGCTCAGCAAGACCCGGCCAACTCGGACAGACCGCAGGCTGACTCTCAGTTGATAGCAGCAAGGATCCCGGTTAAGAACATGAGGTTTGAGATGGAGCCGCTGATGGGCTTGATGACTTGATCCCATCTACGAACGCACCCAACTGCAAAGCCAGTCAGTGGTGAAAAGGAATGGAGCATTCGACTTGTTCGTCCTCTTTAATACCAAAAACCTGTAGGTCAGTAGTACTTTGAGGTGGAGGAAGATGTGGAGGTTAAATAATTAAAGATAAACAAGGATTAAGAGAACGCAAAGACAAGCCGTAGATGGGAAGGGGAGTCTTTGCAAGCTAAGTAACCAGATAAAGAGCTAGTCTCCGAAATATAAAAAGAACACTTTAAACAGTAGGAAAGCAAACAACCCAATTTCAAAAATGAGCCAAAGATCTGAACAGGCACCTCACCAAAGATGTACGATGGCAAATAAACATATAAAAAGCTGCTGAACCCCACAGGTTATTAGAGAATTTTAAATTAAAACGAGTGGCCAATACACACATATGAAAAGGGTCAAAACCAAAACACCGACAGCACGCAGTACTGACGAGGATGTGTGATGGCACAGCCACCTCGGAAGACGATTTGGTAGTTTCTCAAAACTAAGCGAACTCTTAACCTATGATCCCGCAGTCCCACTCCTTGGTATCTACCCAAAGGAGTTCAAAACTACTGTCCACATGAATACCTACACCCCGTATCTATAGCCACTTTATTCATAAAACCCAAAGCCCGAAGGCAAACAAGACGTCTGGATAAGCCAACTGTGGTACATCAAGATAATGGAATATTATTCAGTGATGAAACGAGACGCTCAAGCCACAAAAAGACATGGAGGAAACTTGAGTGTATGTTATTAAGTGAAAGAAGCCAATGTGAAAAGGCCATAGACTGCATGATTCCAACTGGGCAACATTGGGAAAGGGCAGAATTAAGAAAACAGTAAAAAGATCAGTAGTTGCCAGAGGTTCAGGGGACAGGCAGAGACGATTAAACAGGTGGGACTTTTAGGGCAGAGGGACTATTCTGGATGATACTCTAATGGTGAAATGCCAAAACCCACCAAATGTACAACACCAAGAGTGAACCCTACCCCAAACAGTGGACTTTAGTTAATAATAGTGTATCTATTATAACGGCTCATCGATTTTAACAAACGTACCACACAAATGCCAGATGTGAATATTAGGAGAAAATAAGTGGGAAGTAGCATTGGGAGGCATAGGGAAACCTGCTTTTCATTCATTCTTTTCTGTAAACCTAAAACTGCTCCCAAAAAAAGTTTAATAAACAAGTAAAAAGACTCACCAGGTTGTCTTGATCTAATGAATAAAAGGCTAATTTGTTGGGGCACCTGGGTGGCTCAGTCAGTTGATCTCAGCTCAGGTCTTGACCTCAGGGTTGTGAAGCCCTGCATTGGGCTCCATGATGGGCATGAAGCCTACTTAAAAAAAAAAAAAAGGCTAATTTGTTATGATATCCACAGCAATAAGCTGCACAGATTCAGAGAATTAGAGCATTCACATATAAACCTATTTGCGTTTCTAACTGCAAATCTTTTCAGGAATCATTATCACTGTTGTTATTTTATGGTTAATAATATCACCTTACATAAAGCATTATAATTTATCAAAAGAGTCTTATCCACTATCTCATCTTCATCTTCCCTGTAATCCTATAACATAATCATGGTCAATATTGTCATCCCTTATCTGACAGATGAGCAAACTGAGACTCGGACAATATAAGTCACAGGCTTAAGGATAAATGATCAGTATGGAACAAAGAACCTAGATAGGATCCAGGTTTTCTAATTTGGGGTTCATGCTATTTCCACTATACCAGGATGCACTCTGTATGAAATATCCAACTGAATTGTTTCATTAACGATGCCTGACTCTTAAGCTTTGGCTTGGAGGAGTGCTCTGCTTCAGTGGTCTGGCATCCAGGTTCATCTGACACCAGCCATATTTATCATGACCCCCCCCAAGGAAATCAAAGTTGTGTGTCTTATCTGTACTGATGGCAAAGTGGATACCACATCTGCACTGGCTTCCAAATCAACCCTTCAGTGCACCTTGAGAAACGCTGACAGTGACATCAACATTGCCAAGAGAATCAGCAATTGGAAGCATCTGTTTCCCAGTGAAGCTGACCCTTCAGAACGGAAAGACCCAGAATGAGGTAACACCTCCCTCCTCTGCCCTGATCACCGAAACTCTGGGGGAACCACCCAGAGATAGAAAGGGAAAGTTACACATTAAATACAATAGAACTATCATCCTTTATGATATTGTCAGAAGCACCGGACAAGTGCAGCATAGATCTTTAGGCAGAGAATTCCCCAGTCTCAATTAAAGCAATCCTGGGGACCACCTAATTTGTGGGCTTCAGTGTCAATGGCCCTATCCTCATAACATCAAAGACGACATCAGCAGTGATGTGGTAAATGCCCAGTTGGCAAAGAGCTATAAAGAGAAAGATGTCATTAAAGCGATAATTTGACAGCAACCAGAAAGGAACAAAAAGAATACATCCAAATAATCTAAATGTGCTCTGTCCAAGTCTCATCATATAAATTCAAGGTTTTAAAGAGTAATTAACATTCACTAGCTCTTCTGTTCCCATAGGAGCAACAGTGTATTTCTTGGCTCTTTATCTAAACACTTCCAAGAGAGTAACAAATCTGAAACCCAAGTGAAATCCCTTCCCACAACTGTAACCCAAAATAACTACATGGTATTTTAAGAATTCAATAGAATTGTACAATTCAATCAAAAAAGGATTGCGAGTATACATCAAAATAGTAACAGATTTACGGTATGTCTCTGGGTAAAAGCCATATATATAATTTTTATTTTCTTCTTCTCAGCAATAAATGTATTTCGTTGTTAGGCGAAAAGTTAGTTTTAATAGTATTCAAGGAGCTTTTCAAATAATGAATCCAGACTTGCTTCTGAACTGTGGCCTGTAATATGCACAGAGTCTCATGGGAACAGGTCATCCTTGCATTTAATGTGGTCTGAATGTCTGCTTACAATTCAATAAGCATTTGAGGAAGATTTATTTACTTATTTATTTATAGTAATCTTCACACCCAACATGGGACTCGAACTCACAATCCTGAGATCAAGGGTCGCGTGCTCTTCCAACTGAGCCAGCCAGGTGCCCCTCATTAGAGGAAGATTTAGTATGTGCCAGGTTAGTGTTTCCCAAACTTCCCTCATTACTGGGCTCATGCCTTTTAAAAATACCTATTCAGACTGAGGGTTTTTAAAGGGGAGGGGAGTCAGGGGATGGGCTAGCCAGTGAAGGGTATTAAAGGAGGGCACGTATTGCTTGGAACACTGGGTGTTATACGCAATGAATCATGGAACACTACATCAAAAACTAATGATGTACTGTAGGGTGACCAACATATCATAATAAAAAAATTAATTAATTATTTTTTTTAAAAAAAAACCTATCCCCAGGCTCTGCCATGGCACTGACTCATTAGCTCAGGGTTTTGTAAATTTAAGTAAGAAATACTAATGCTTATGCATGGTGTTTAAGGAATGGTTTATAAGACATTCCTGACCCATGGTTCTAAGAGAAGACTGATTATTTCACTGCCATGAAATAACCAACCCTTGAACTACAATGGGGTTTAGGGGCGCCAACACCCCCACTGACAGTCAACCATCCACATGTAGTTTTTGATTCCCCAAAAATTTAACTACTGATAGCCTACCATTGCCCAGAAGCCCTACTGTTAACATAAACAGTCGTGTGACACGTATTTTGTACGTTTTATGTATTATATGCTCTATTCTTACAATGAAGTAAACTAGGGAAAAGAGAATGTTAAGAAAATCATAAGGAAGAGGACATACATTTACAGTACTGTACTGTATCAGAAAAACATCTGCATCTGAGTGGACTTGCACTGTTCAAACTTGTGTTGTTCAAAGGTCAACTGTATTTTTGTGCGGGGGAGAATTCAGGTTTAAGATAGCAGAATGATCAACTTTATATCACAAAGTTCAAGACAGGGGTGAATAGATGAGAACCATTAAACCACTCAACGGGTCCTTCCGGGGCCTCGTGGCTCCCTCATTGCAAGAGACAGAACAGTGTATAGCATTTAAGAGCCAGGCTGTCTGGGTCCCCAGCCTGGCTCTGTCTCTTGCTGGGTATGGGACTTCAGTAAAGTTACTTAACTGATTGGTGCCTCAGTTTCCCCAAGTATGGTATATATGTCATAGGCTTGATTATTGAAAGATCAACAATGCCAGGAAGACAATAAGCACTGTGTAAGTAAAAATTCTTATTTACAGGGGCAAAAACATAGGGAAAACCATACCCAAAGGGTATCTAGAGTTAGAAGGCCTAGATTCGAATTGTGATTCTGTGCAATTTTACACTAGACTCTTGACACGCCCAGCCTCAGTTTTGTCACCTAGAGCGGGGGTTGACGTACTTTTTCTGTAAAGGGCCAAGGGGTAAATATTTTAGGTTTTGCAGGCCATACCATCTCTGTTGCAATGACTCACCTCTGCATTTCTGTTGTCAAATGCAGCAATAGACAACATGTAAATGGGTGGGTGGGCTCCAGTAAAACTTTATTTACCAAACAGTAAATAAAGGAGTACAGCTGTGTTCTGGTAAAAGTGTACTTATAGACAATGAACTTAGTATTTCATACAAATTCCAAATGGCACCAAATACTATTCTTCTTTTGGTATTTCTTAAGCTTTCTTTGAGATGTAATTGACATATAACACTATATTAGTTTCAGGTGTACAGCATAATGGTTCAATATTTGTATATATTGCGAAGTGATCACTACAATAAATCCAGTTAACATTCTCACCATGCATAGTTACTGATTCTTTTAAGATCTACTCTCTTAGCAACTTTCAAATATACAGTACAGTATTGTTAACTAGAGTCACCGTGCTGTACATGACATCCCCCGGACTTCTTTATTTTAAAACTGGAAATTTGTACCCCTTTGATATTTGTCAACTATTTAAAAATATAAAATCCACTCTTAGCTCATGAGCTATACCAAAACAGGTAGTGGGGCAGATTTTTCCTAAGGTCTATAGTTTTAAGACCCTTCATATATAGAATTAGCCCAACAAGCAAGCATAGGATAGCTCAGGGCTTCCCAAACTGAAATATAATGTGTGTGAGTGTGTGTGTGTGCGTGTGTGTGTGTGTGTGTGTGCGTGTGTGTGTGAAGCCTGTTTAACCTCATTTATATAGAATTTTAATGGTTTTATACTCTACATTTATCATTTATAGTTGACTAGATTTGACTTACATGTCCCTATTTCTGTGATAACTTAGACATCAGGCTCATGGAGAAGAATGACATTTTCTTTAATATTCTTGACTATGGAAATTATATTTATCTTATATTTCAGTATTTGCATCTTTCCCAAGAATATAAACTTTCCCAAGAACTAACAAAACCAAGTTTTAGAACTTGTTACTACAGTACAGATAGATTTATTTTATCATTTTAATATTATCCTAAGGAAAACATGAATTTCTTCTCACCTATAAATAACCCAGTGTGTATCCCAAAGGGCAAGAATACTCCCTTCTTTAACACATCCGAATAGTGCTAGTGTACCAGAATAAGAGCCCCCACAATTGCCCAAATCATCAACATCCAGATAGCGCTCAGATCTCCAGTTTTCTCACAAACGTCTTAAATTATTTTTTCAGTTCATTTTTTATTTTTAATCGAGACCCAGACAAGGCCCAAATATATGATTGGTTGCTATTGTTTTTATATTTTTTAAATCTACAATTCATTTTTTGGTAATTTATTTATTTTAGAAAACCATAGAAGTTCCCTCTAGACTCCCTGTAAATTAATAGTTGGATCCAGAAACTTGATCAGATTCAGGTTTGATTTATTTTGGTGGGGGGGGGGGTGGTGGCAGGAATACTTCATAGGCAGTGAATACTATTCTTTTAAAAGCAAAAGTATTCTCCAATATTGACTTAGATAATTTTTATAATAATATTACTTAAGTAAGCACATGCATAAAACTATGTGTAAGCTTCTCATGAAACTCCTATTGAAACCAAATTGATAAAGCACTTATAAAAACATGTTTACAAATTAAATACAAATAAAGCAAAATTAAAACACCATTTACCCCCATTAATTTAACATGACAGAATGCTTCCCTGAAAATAAGCAAGTACATGCCACTTGAATATAGTACTCATTTTGTAGGGTATGATTCATTACGGTTCCTCCATGCACTCTGCTACAAGCATGATGACTGCAGGCTTATGGGACTTTTCCTCTGAGACGTACTTTGAAATTCATGCTTGATTGGTGCCCATGACATCCTCACCCTTAACACAAGCACACGTGATCCAGAAAGTGCTCAGCACCTGGTGTCTGCAGATGTGGTCTCCTTTTTGCTAACCACGACTGCTTCTTTTGTACCGTATTAACCCATGAACACAACCTATTAAAATTGGAATTCCTAAACAGACATATCCTGAACACTTTTCTGACATTTCTCCAATGAGCTTTAGTTTTAAAGTCACATCGTTACTGAAATTATTAAAGAAACTCATTGAACTATTACAAAAAATCCCAGATACTGAGCTGTATGGTCCATTAATTATTGTGGTTGTCTGTCCTCTTGGTGTATGTCTTTACTTTGAAAGCCTCCAACTGTGAGTGCAAACAACTGTGAGTGCAGAGCCATTGGTCATCTCGTGATCTTAGTGTGCCCTAGAGGGCATGAATGATTTTCTAACTTCTTCCCCAACAACATTCCATGAGCTTCGAGCACTGCTAACCAAGATCCACGCCTCCATTTCTAAAGAGACTTACAGGCAAAGATGGCAGCTTAAACATTTTCTATTTCTAAAGCCCTACTAAAATGATAGTAAAATTTTGTGGTTGTAATTGGTTTTTTGTTTTTATTGTTTTTTTGGTTTTGGGGGTTTTTTTTTTTGTTTTTTTGTGTTTTTGTTTTTGTTTTTTGTTTTTTTGCTTTTAGGCATAAATGCACAAGGATAGGGAAAATAGGAAAAGACATAATAGGAACAAAGTTTTGCAAGCTGGAAAGCAGGTGGAAGGGTACTAAGAAGTAATGACTAGCCTGGGGACGCTTGAATCAAACTTTAGCAAGGAAAGTTGAGAATCAAAATAGATTATAATCTTAGTAACAGGAGCAAAAAAATAAAAGAATCAGTAGTTGGAAATGTTTTGGGGGCTCTCAATCAAGACACTGGAAACCACAAGGAAATGGAGCTAGTCTTGAATATTCTTTTTTTTTTTTTAAGATTTTATTTATTTATTTGACAGACAGAGACAGCGAGAGAGGGAACACAAGCAAGGGGAGCGTGAGAGGGAGAAGCAGGCTTCCTGCTGAGCAGGGAGCCCGATGCGGGGCTCGATCCCAGGACCCTGGGATCATGACCTGAGCTAAAGGCAGACGCTTAACGGCTGAGCCACCCAGGTGCCCCCACTAGTCTTGGATATTCTAAAGAAAAAAATTATTTCTAACCTAGAATTGTATGTCTGAGCAAACTATCAATCAAGATGGAGGATCAAGATCTTAAAAAAAATAATTTATATCCAGTGCACTTTTCTCAGGAAAGAGGAGGCCTGGGACACAAGGAGACACAGGAGAGGGTAAAATACTTTCAGGATGACAGGAAAGAAGATTAGAATGACCCTATGGGCCAGGAGCAGGGGGCAGCTCATCTCCAGTCCGCACAGAGCCTGGTCCAAAGACCACAGGAATGGCTCCTTAGGAATAGGAAATGGTTAGACTTTATTGGTACCATATGAGAAGAGATTTATGCCGTTGGCAGAAAGGCAAAGACATTTAGAGTTGAATTAGTGACAATACATGAACTGAAAAGGCAAACAAACAAGATGAACTCGAGGGGCCGTCTGTAGCGAAGTAGAAGGAACTGTAGTCGACTATTTGCCTCAGCTGTGAATAGCATTTACACGACCTTAATAATGTAAATACCGAATATTGATCTAACTAAAATCGCACTGTTGAAAAGAGGTGGTGTAGGAAGGGTGCCTGTGTGTGCGATGGCAGCAGGGGGCAGGGAGAAAGAGCCAAACCCTCGTCCTCCGTGGTGGGAAGCCGGCAGATAACAGTGCAGACCAAAAAAAGAAAGAAATTGTAAAGCAAACACATCAGGCAGGAGTGGGAGGTAAAGACCAACATCATTCTAGAAAGTGGTTACCTCTGGAATGGAGAGGGTGCGAAGGAGGGCTGAGCACTGTTGGGATTTTTCAACCAACCTTGCGGAACTTCTTGGCTCTTCGGTGTATGAGTGTGCCAAACTTCGATAAAAGTTAAGATGTGCAAGGTTCCATCTGTGGGCTGAGTCTTGCCTAGAAGATAATATTCATCATTCAAAGCCCTTCTCACTTTGGCCTCTTCTCCTCTGGTCTCAGCTCATGGCCCACTCTCCCTACAAGGGGGTCACACTGAGCCCTCAGTGCCTTCAAACACGACAGCCTTGGTGCCTACTTTGTGCCCTTGCAGATCAAGGCCATCTCTGCTGTCACCTCCTCTGTGCAGCCGTTCAAGCTCACGGCTCCCAAAGCCCTTGTGCAATTGCACGCCAAAGCACTCAGCAGCACCTCGTGTTGTTTCCATCTCTTTACACATTGGCCCCCTTCCCCGATGAAACTGCTAGCGCAAAGACACATGCACGGTGCCTGGTCCATAGCAGAAGCTCAATAAATATTTCTGGAACTCAGTCGAATCTGGGATCCAAGTGTCTAGCGGAGAAGTCACCCACAGAAACCAGGGATATCAGGAGAGAAGTTAAGAGATATGCTTACTCTGCCACTATCTCTAATTTTGTCTACTGCTAGCCCTGAATCCAATTCAACCTCTTAACTTTAGATCTGTTTTTGTGAAGACTCAGTAGCCAAAAAGCCATAGGTATAACCAAATGAACTGAGGCATCCCTGCCCTAAAAGGCATGCTTGAAGAACATACTAGGTCATTGTTGACCATGGGCCTCTGTTTTGCCGAGGGGCATACAGTAGTCCCCCCACTTATCTGCAGTTTTGCTTTCCATGGTTTCAGTTACCGCCAGGCAATCATGGTCCAGAAGCAGATGTTCCTCCTTTTGATGTATCGTCAGAAGGTCAATAGTAGCCTAGTGCTGGGTCACAATGCTTGCGTCATTCCCCTCATTTCATCTCATCACATGGGCATTTTATCAGCTCGCATCATCACAAGAAGGGTGAGCACAGTACAATAAGACATTTTGAGAGAGAGCACATTCACATAACTTTTATTACAGTCTATTGTTATAATTGTTCTATTTTATTCTTAGTTATTCTTGCTCATCTCTTATTGTGCTTAAGTTATAAACTTAGCTTTATCCTAGGTACATATGTACAGGAAAAAATATAGCATACATAGGGTTTCATACTGTCTGTGGCTTCAGGCATCCACGAGGGTCTTGGAACACACCCTCCATGGATAAGCTGGGACTACCATACATTCTCTAGGCCAGAGCTGAGTTGCTCCAGAAAGCAAAGGGAATTGAAAAAGCCATGTAAGAAAGAAGTGAGGAAAGAGACCAGAAAACAGGATGCCAAGAAGAGAAACATGAGGTTCCAAAGGGACAGTCTTTTTCTGGGCAGTATGTGATCTCTCTAGGAAACATACAGTAAAAACCACTTCGTTCACCAGTGCTTTTGGACATGTGTATTTTGAGGATGTAAAAAAGTAGTGAGACTGTGGGTACCTGGGTGGCTCAGTCGGTTAAGTGTTCGCCTTCGGTTCAGGTTATGATCTTGAGGTCCTGGGATCGAGCCCCGCATCTGGCTCCCTGCTCAGCAGCTTCTCCCTCTCCTTCTGCCCCTCCCCCCACTCATGCTCCTCTCTCTGTCTCTCTCTCAAATAAATAAATAAAATATAAAAAACAAAAAATAGTGAATCCGAACCCAAAGTTGCTTGTGGTGAGACAACAGGGTTACCCAAAAGGCTCAGCCACTTTGGAGTATGACACTATTCCTGAATGGTATCACAAAGGCCAATGACATGGAGAGTTGCAAGACTCGTATAAACAGGAAGCTGCTGGTATGGGAAAATGTTGTTGTTGATGGTGGAGGTATTCAATTAATCAAATTGCCAACTCAAACTTTTCCATTTCATTATCTGCTTACACAGACTCAGTGTTTTTAGAGGTGGGAGAAAAGTAAAATGACTTGGAAGTGAAGTAAAGAAGAGAGCGGGATATGGCTTAGCAATTCACCTTTTTTGTGGAAAAAGTCACCAACATGAAAATTAAAAGAAAAAGGACCCAACACCGTGTTTTAGTCACCTTTTCATCTTGGTTCTGTCTCTCACTCACTTAGCCACATTGAGATTGTTACTTCACATCTCAGGACCACAGTTTCCCTGATCTCGAAGGGAGAGATTTAAAATTTAGGCTCTCTGAAATTCTTATAATTCCAAATTCTTTCCTTTGGGGAGGTAGAGCAGGCCCAAGAAGGAAAAAGCAAATTATCCTCAGAATTCCTTCCCTAGTTTTGATTCAGTCAAGGGTCAACTGGTTTGTAATAAACCAAAAATACATTTTACAGCAACCATCAAGAAAAGAACAGAATGAAGATAATCCCTCCTCTTTTTCCTGTTGAAGCCAGTTACCAACACCACCCCCAATTTTACTGCCAAACCCATTTAGTCATCAGATATTTCATACCCCAGCAAAATCCATTCAGTCCCTGATTATACTGTGAAACCGGAGGAAAGTGACAAGGAAGAGATCATGTTTTGTTCATCAAAACATTTTTCAAATTAAGCCATCACATCCTAAAATAGTGGATTAGAATCACCCAGCAGGACTTCTTCCTGAAAGCATGCAAATGCAGAATCCTTGTTTAGAAGTGGGGTGTCAATTACTTGTGCAGATACAAAAATGACTAATAGCTAAAGCCTAATAAGACACCTGTCAATTTCCCTTTTTTTAGCTTAGCTACTTTCAATTCATAGAAGTTGCCCAACACAAACAGCATTTTGCTGACAGTTCTGTGTGTGCTTAAGCAGTGATAGCATTCAAATGAAAATGGAGTTTCAGATATTTCCATCCACTTCTTAAAAATATATTTTAAGAATTACAGTATTAACCACAAATGAATGGCTGCCTCGCCTCTCCAGTGAGATACAGAAATAGCATCGTTAAGTCCATCAGAGAAGGGACAGCTTCCCATCATTGCTCCAGCTAAATGAGAATGAAGAAAATTTCCTAGAAGAGTCTACAAATAGAAATGGATATTTTCCTGGAACAGAAAAATCCCGGTGAAGGACAGGAGATGATCTCCTTTTGAGATCTGAGAATATATTAAATATAAGAACCCTATCAATAGTGAGGACAGAGTTCACAAATGCTTCTGCGTTTGAGGTGAGAGCCTGCATCCTTAACAAAAAGCCTTACTCAAGGTTAGCATAACCAAGATAAGAATCCAAATGATATTTCACAGGTTGCCAGATTAGTCCAAATAATTCAAATTAGACAAGCCTGTACTGCAAGGTCCTTTATGGACTGAGTTTCGTGAAAATCGAAGTTGTTTATCAGGAAAACATTCCTGAACATGAAAAAAGTGTATTGCTTTAAAAAGTCTTCTGGACTAACTGTAGCTACTCCATCCTTTGAATGTTAAAATTATATGTATATATATATATATTTAAATAGATATATTCAAACATTTTCAAATGTTTTTATTTACTATTACAGTATAATTGACATACAATGTTATATTAGTTTCAGGTGTATAACATAGTGATTCAACAATTCTGTACATTATTCAGTGATCACCAGATAAATGTAGCCGAATTTTTAAAGAACTCTCTGCAGAGCCTTACTAACATGCTTTTAGAATTTCCTTTCCAAATTTATTTATTTATTTTTTTTAAGATTTTATTTATTTATTTGACAGAGACAGAGATAGCCAGCGAGAGAGGGAACACAAGCAGGGGGAGTGGGAGAGGAAGAAGCAGGCTCACAGCAGAGGAGCCTGATGTGGGGCTCGATCCCAGAACGCCAGGATCACGCCCTGAGCTGAAGGCAGACGCTTAACCGCTTGTGCCACCCAGGCGCCCCTCCTTTCCAAATTTAAATTCTGAAATTCACACGAACGTGAATTATGTTCCCTTTTACCAAGAAAACGTAAATGACGATTAATGAGAATATAGAATGAATAGTATTTTGCACTCCATTTAGGTTTTTTAAGCAAGGAGTTTTTAAAAAATTCATCTGCCATTGATCTGAGCTGTTTTTAATAGTTTTTTTTAAGAACACATTAAGAGCAAAAAACAGAGTAATTTTAACTAGGTCTTTCCAGTTGTGTCTCCAGGAGCATTAACAAAGAATTAGAGCACATGTGATTACATTACTAATGCGAGAACTAGATTTCTTTTAAATCACCTAAATCGTCCTGCCTTTAACCTATGAAGAGACTCATCCATCATTTATATTTACGTGTGTCTTTTTAAAAGAATTTACATTTATAAGTTCTGTTCATATTTTGAGGACAAGATCCCAATGTCATTTACCTGACTCTTCTAAATTCATACAGCTTAATAAGGTGAGAATCCCAAGGCCCACCCAAGGACAGAGTTAGTACAACTTGAGGTCTAGGGTGCTAAAGCACCGTAAGTAAAAACCAAAACTCATGAACCACATATTTCCACAGTCTACCGCTGTGCACAGAACATTAAAAGCATTCAAAAATGCTTTTTGAATGAACGACCTTCGCTGAAAAAAGCATAGAGCATATGTAAATAAACCATATAGGTAGTAATCGGACAGAGCCCAAGCCTCGATTTACCACCAACTCACTGAGTTTCCCTGAAGTAGTGACAATCTCTTCAGTTCTCAGATTACCCAATTGTCATTTTTTAGATCTAACTAACATTTACATAGATTGCATATATGCTAAATGCTGCTTTAAGGGCTTTAAATACAGGCACGCCTCGGTGGCTCAGTGGGTTAAGTATCTGACTGTTGGTTTTGGCTCAGGTCCTGATTTCATGGGTTGTGAGACTGAGCCCCACCTCAAGGCTCCCCTGGGTGGGGACCCTGCCTGAGATTCTCTGTCTCCCACTCCTGGCCTCTGTGCTCGCTCTCTCTCTCTCAAATAAACAATTTTTTTAAAAAAAAGAGCTTTAAATAAAATAATTCATCTAATCCTCACAACAATTCTATCATTAGGGCCAGGTTCCTGGGGAACAACAGAGGGCCCCATGCTCAGAAGGACCTCGTGCCCAGAAGGACCCCACACTTGGTTTAATGGCTTTTGTGCCACCATCTGGTTCCACAAGGCACCCGGCCTTCACATCACTGAAATTTGAACAAAGGGCTCTGCAAATAATGTAATAAATCTTGTCTATGAAGTGTTAGAACGATCATCGTTCCCATTTTACAGATGCAGGAACTGAGGCAAAGAGAGGTAAGTAACTTGCCCAAGGTCCAAAAGCTGGTCATTATTGGAACCAGAATTCATACCCTGCACACCTCTGAACCCCACCCCCGGGGGGAAGGAGGGGAGCCGGTGGAAGCCCTTATGCTCAGTTCCTTGCTGGTTCTGCAACCCTAACTTAGGTCCTTTACTAAGAGGAACACTGCTTTCACTCTTTCCTCCTTCAACCAAGGCTTTTTATAGCTACAGAATTTCGGCGGATAAAGAAAAAAGAGATGCTGGGTTCACAAACAAGCCGAATTTGAAAAAAGAACTGCTTAGCTAAATGAAAGGTGAGACGGTTTGAAACGGTCATGGCAGGGCCTTAGCTATTTAAATGACAAGCTAAACAGGATACCTTTGGGGCTATTTCAGACTCTGATCCCCAAATTAGAGCTTTTAGGAGTAGGATCCAGAGCCCTACATGGGAAAGACCAAGTTAGCTGGGAAGGGCCGATGCCACTGCAAAGGCGGAACACATCAAAGGGAGCACTGGGCGCTGCCTTTTATAGAAACGCAAACAGCCCCACTGCCCTGTTGTCTCCCCCCCACCCCGGGGGCAAACATAAATAAAAGGTTTGCATCAGCTGAGGATCAAATACTAAAGAAAAGGGTCAAGGTATCTGAGGACTGGAGTCAAAGGTCAAGTCTCCTGTGGAGAGAAGCATCTGGCCTCCTTTGGCTCTCTGAGTTTCCTGCCAACCCTCTTCCATCCCCATCTTCTATCTAAGGTAACTGTGGGTGTTTCACTTTGACTAAAATCTATGAGCTCAAGGGGATGGACTGCAGACATTCCCCAGTAATCCCGGGCCTGGTCCAGACCACATAAACTCTGAGAGTTATTATTATTATTATTATTATTATTGGCTATTGTTTCATTTTCTGTCTGCGCTCTATGTTTGGATTTTTTTAAAAATCAGAATGAAACTCTTTTATTTTATTGATTTCAAAACTAACTTCCAAATACAGGTCCATAAAAAGGCCACCCAGATTTGGGCAGAAATGATGTCTCCAAAGAGAACTCTGGAAGCTGCTGCTTGGAACCCAGCACACTCCTTATCGCTAACTACACTTGCGCAGGGCAGACCAGAACCATGGGAGCCACACTGAAGAGAGAGACCCACTAACTGATGGTGGAGTCTTACATGAAATGAATGGTTTTCAAAAATCTTCGGGTTCTCTGATAAAACTGCACGTCTTCTGATTGGAGTATGTAAAGCCAGTACAGGGACCCATAGTTCTCAGACTATTGTGAGTTTCTAATTGGTCAGTAAGATCTCTGTACCTCCTAATATCCAGTCAATTATTCATTATCAGTCTTCTTAGGAGGTCCCCCAACCTCTGTCTCCCTGCTCAGAACCACCAAGGACCAGGTAAGGATTCCCAAAGAGGCTTCCCTGTCCCCAAATCCATTCTGCATTTGGCTGGTGTCAGATATCCTGTCCCCACCCCTCCTCAGGAATTCCTTTCAGTGGCATCATTGCTCCCTGTGCAACCAAATGTCAGAAGCACCGACCGTGAAAGAGCAAAGTTGAGGGTGCACCTGTGAAGGCCATAGTTGGCAGCAGGGGAGTTTGCCAGGATGGTGTCTGACCTGGATCCCTGAACACAAAAACCATCTGCAACCACACAGGTCACCGTCTAGGTTAACATCACATCACTCTTCCAGGAAACTTGGAAGATGAAGTTGTAAATAACTTGAGTGTTTCAGGAACTTCCCTAAAATGCATTTATCCAAATAGTAGACTATTCAGTGGTCCTTGTTAGAGTAAATAACCACCTCTCAGAACAGTAGAGCCCTCAACCAGACTCATCAGGTGATTCTTTACGCTTCCTGACAGGTGTCCTTCTCCGTTTGTCTGCCAATTCTGAACTATTATATAATACACTTTGCCCAATCCCGATCAATCCCTGCCATGTTGGAAGACTCACCTTAAACCAGACCCCATATATATCCCACCTTTACCCTCCCACTGCCCGGAAGTTACTGACTCTGCTTTGTTTTATCTACATTTTGATATTTGAAGGCTCTTTGTAGACAGTCAGTAATCAATACTCCCCTCCCCTCCACAATCAGCTCCAACCTCTTTGTCTCCCCTGATGGCACAAAGACCACATAATCAACAACTGGAGACTAGGAAGACCTCTGGCTCTGTGAGAGTTGCAGAGCAGAGAACTGGAGCAGGCTTTCCTCCCAGTGGGTTGGGCGAGGACCTAGCAATCAGCACTGTAGGACCCACGGACCCCCAGGAAATGGTTTCCCTGTCCCTCGAGCAGTGAGCTAAGCCCTGCCTGACCTGGAAGCTAGGAAGGCCTAAGAGAAAAGAAACAGAGACTTCCCCTCCAGGGGTCTCAGCAATGGGTTAGCCGCCTACCTGTGTCAATTCTGCCTGGGATCCCAGCAGACTTGGCTGCCACCATTTGGAGACCCCAATGAGCAAAACTATGCCGCAGCAAATGGACAAAGGAAAACAGACACACATAAAAGGAGGCTCAGAGAGAGAGAGCAATCCATCAGGTAGTTCCAGTTTAGCACATGCCAAGAGAAATAGAAGTGTAGGAGAATGCCAAAGGGAAAAAAAAAAAAATAAAGTCCCAATTCAGGTCCAAAAACAGGTTGGAGCTAAAAATTATCATTTTCCAGGTAACATTTCACAAGATGAGTTGGAGGAAAGGAAGGCCATGTTGATATCCAGAACGGTGGTGTAAAATAACTGAAGGAATAAATATCTTTTTTGCATAAAGCAAAAATATAAATAGAACTATGAAAGAAAAGTAAAGAATTTTGAGAGAAAATGGTTATGATCCAAGAATTCTGTATCTAAATCACCTGTCAGTACAAATCATACGAGAGGTTCCAAGGCACAGAGGGAAAAAGAAAAGAGGAAAAAGAAACGATCAATAAACCTTGAATGTATACACACGAGCATACAGATAAACACTCGCACATACATACACACATATATAGATACATACATGTACATCTTGATGACAGGCATGTAAATGAATAACGGTATAATATCTAAGAATGTTTATAAATGTATTAATAAGTTAACATTTAATAAACTGTGAAAGCGGCAAAGAGGCACTGGATGGCTCAGTCGGTTAAGCGTCCCACTCAATCTCAGCTCAGGTTTGTGATCTCAGGGTCCTGGGATTGAGCCCTGAGTCAGACTCATGCTCAGTGGGGAGACTGCTTGAGATTCTTTCTCTCCCTCTCCCTCTGCCCCTCGCCCCCACTCTTTCTCAAATAAATAAACAAATCTTTTTTAAAAAGGCTATGAAAGACAGTGTTTCACATACTTGTCATGCTGTTACTAACTTAACCCGCACAAAACCTTCACGACGATGGTACTAGTATTAACCCCATTTCACCAAGAAAGACTGCGAGGCACAAAGTGATGAAGTAACTGACCTTTAGACACAGAACAAGAAAGGGTCAAAGCCAGGATTGAAACCCAGTCAGTGTGGTGCCAGATCCTAAATTTTTAAGCACAATAGTCCTGAATTGTTCTCAGATAGGGACTTTGGAAGAAGAAACATACTACAAGGAGAAATTCTAACAAAAGCATACAGTCAAAAGTTAACTGTTTCATGAAAAAAATATTGGCATTGGAAGTTGAATCTGGGGGGAGGTGTGGGGAGGAAAATTTTAGAGTAAAAGTTCCAAAGGTATCATCTGCTGGGAGAAAAGGCAGAAGGAAGAGTAAAAATACTCTGGAGTCAGCTAATCAAGATGGGAGGGACATATGGTGAAGTAGAAAGAGCGTCTTGATAAGGGAAATCATTGGTGCCTTGTTTTCAACAATGGTGGAGAAATAGGTATGTAATTATGAGAACCAAAAATGGAAGATAGATTGGAAAAGCATAGTAATTATCAGGGGAAAGGGAATGAATTACAATTTGATCAGACCTACAAAAGAAAGGAAAAGAGAAAATAGCCGTCTAAAAAATATATAACAAACGTAAAATCAGATATAAGGAATAAAATCTAATGCATCAATCCTTAAACTACAAAGCAGAGAATGTCAGATTGGGTTAACAAAGAAATCCTAACTGTATGCACTAACAAGGAAGACACATAAAACAAGTGGTAAAGATTTGCCCTTGGGGCACCTGGGTGGCTCGGTCAGTAAAGCCTTTGCCTTCAGCTTGGGTCACGATCCCAGGGTCCTGGGATGGAGCCCCGTGTCGGGCTCCTTGCTCAACAGGGAGACTGCTTCTCCCTCTCCCTATGCTGCTCCCCGTGCTTGTCCTCCCAATCTCTCTCTCTGTGTCAAATAAATAAATAAAATCTTTTAAAAAAGAAAAAAGATTTGCCTTCATAAGGATAGAGGATTGGATTTAATTTCAATCCTTCCAAAATTACAGCAAAAGATTTTGTAATGAGTGAGCACAGAACCTTAAGGAGACAGAGGAGAGGAGGCAACAGAAAGTTTTAGGTCTGGAAATATCCAGATGTGAGAATGACAGGGGGCTGAGAGCACCAGAGGGTATAAACAAACCATCAGCAGGGAAAGTCAAAAACCAACTCAATTTACATCATAGAATCCTCCAAAGTCTCCACAAGGGGTGGCCCTGGAGACATCTGGAAGGGAGGATAAGTGAGAAACTAAAATAAGGAGGATGGATTGAAATCTGAGACATAGTCAGACCCTTAAATTTTCTGTTCTACTCCATACTTGCCAGTAGAAGAGTGGTATTTTATTCTCTAGAGAAAGGAGGAGAGAGGATGAGTGGGTACATCCACCTGGAAATGGGGCAGAGTGGTGGAGGGGGCGTTAAGTGAAAGTACAGGTCTTCCTGTCGTCCCCTTCTGCAGTGCAGGCAGACGGGAGACTGGGAGATTCTTCTCAGGAAAACCCGACAGGCCCAAGAAGACAGGTCTAAAGAGACTGATCCCAGGAGAAGGAGGAGCTCCCAACAAACACAATAGCAAGCAAACCAAAAACCACAAAGCAATTTGGAAGATGCAGAGACTACTGAAAGAGGAAAAAGAAATTCTTAAAATATATGTAGCTAGAGGGTGAGGGGGATGCGTGGAAGAGACAAAGGGGATTAAAATTACACTTACCGTGATGAGCACTGAGCAATGTATAGAATTGTTGAATCATTATATTGTACACCTAATATAACTAATATAACACTGTGTGTTAATGATACTTCAATCAATATATATATGTTCAGATGTGATATGTATATTCAGAATATATATATATTTATACTCATATTTAAGAGAAGATGAAACATCCATGAAACAAAAATAGGATAGTATAAAACAAGCATTCAGAGAAGGAAAAGAAGTTCTTTGAAATTAAGACCATGAGGAGCGCCTGGCTGGCTCAGTTGGGAGAGTGACTCTTGATCTCAGGGTCATGAGTTCAAGACCCACAGGGGGTAAAAAGCTCGCTTTAAAAAAAAATTAAGAACATGAAAGTAGAAATGAAAAACTCAATAGAAAGGTGGAAAAGAAAATTAAGGGCCTACCAGCAAGTAGAACCAAAAGGCACAGAGATGGAAAATGGAACATGGTGGGGAATAAGAAAATTAGAGGACTAATCCCACCATCATTTGAATTATGGGAGTTCCAGAAAGTAAAAAGGTAGAAAATGTACCTCGAAGTTAATGGCTTTAGTTAAGGTCTGTAACTAATTGATTATGGGTGATTAAATAAAGTACATAATAGCAGAGATATATGAATGTATGTTCGTATAATGAATGTGAGGTATTTTATGAAGGAAAAAGATTAATTTGGGGTTTAAGGTAAAATGTCTGGTCCTAAGATGTAATTGAAGATAGTAAAAGAAAAATACTTGAATGGGTACAAGGTGTAGAAGTTTTGAAGAAAAGTGAAAGTGTGCTCAAATTTGCTAAATCGAGGAAAGTCAAATTAAATATACAATATAATATCACCTTATACATCATTGGACTGATAACCTCTTAAAAACAGAAAACTTCTCTTGTTGGCAGGGCTCAGGGAAAACAGAGCTGTGCATTGCTAGATTAATTCTTCTTGGAGAGCGAACTGACAGCATCAACTAAAATTAAAGTTCTGCATAGCCTTTCCCCCAGAAGTCCCACTCCTGGGAGTCTACCCTACAAAAAAGGAAAGCCGCAGTGCAGACACTATAATACGAGAGCATTTACTGAATCACGGTACGTGGTGGCAAAAATGGACACAAAGCGAGTGCCCGTCAGCAGGAGAAGGCTGATTCAATCACAATATTGTTATACAAAGAATGGTCATATAACCATTCAAAAGAATGAATTAGAGCCACTGAAGTTGGCTTGGAGGCATTATTCTAGTGGTTGTTGAGAGAAAAGCAAGATGCAGAAAAGCCTGTATGATACAATTTTTTTGTAAAAAAACATATACATAGTCATAAGTAGGCTTATGCATAGCTGTGGTTGAATGTGATTATATGGGCATGGATAGAAACGTGAAAGGACACTTTTGTTAACATGGGCTGGGAGGAAGAGCAGTGAGGAATATGGGGACTCTAAGGACAGGGGGAGGGGAAACCAAGCCAAAAAGAAAAGAAATTTACTTAAATAAGGAGGCGAGATTTGATTACACTTATTCATTTATACATAGGTGTATGAAGTTTTTTCCTAACTTATAGGGATAATATTGCTTTATTTTCAAAAAAGGGAGAGCGTTATTTGATACATTTAATTAATTGTCATTTTGTGGAGCACAGTCTGAAAAGGATCTGAACAGACATTTTTCCAAAGAAGACATAAGAATGGCCAGCAGGTGCATGGGAGAGAAGGGGTGAGCACCTCCGGGAAGGCTGAGAAAGATCAGAGAGAAAGGCTTTCTTTAAGCATAGAATCCCCCAGGGGCAAGCTCTACTTCCCATTTTGGCATCCTAGAGACAGAAAGCAACAGATCAGGACTGGTCCAGAGGCTAATCTGCAACTGGGTCCCACCACTAAACCGAGGCTAGACACCAGGGTGAAAATCTCACAGTCCCGGGTACAGTAGGAGGCAGCCAATGAGAGTTTCTTCCCCGCTCATCATGAAACAGTGTGCGTCTCAATGTGAGAAGTTCTAACTCCATGCCCTATGGGTGGTCCTTCACCAGGTCCCAGAGTTTGGCTGGGGACAGCCAGTTATTTACAAATAACTATTAAATGTATCTAGTCGGGGGCAGGGCTAGGCCCGTGTGCCCCCAGAGAATTGATCAATGAGTCTCCAAGGCATGAGAAGACTGCAGGAAGGACACGGTTGAGAAGCCAGTGCGTGCAGAAAGAGAATGTCCACCTCGGTTAATGAGGATTAGCTGGAGGACGTGCTGTGGTTCATAGCAGTCGTACTTTCGGGGTGATGCTTCCGGGAGTGCTGTAATTAGAGATGGCCACACACACATTCTGTCATTCAGGCAGGTCAACAAATACGCAGCCCTTTCCTGTGTGTGATTCCAAATACTCCCAGCTCAGGACAGTGTCAAGTTTCTACGCAGGACTTTTCTAATCCAGACAAGCTTTCCCTCTGAGCAAAGCTTCTCAAATTCATGGTATGTGGGTAAGGCAGGTCAGCAAGGAGTGGAAAACAGCAAAGCTCGCCTCCACGTGGACAAGTTGTTGCTTGTTGCTTGTTGTTCAGTCCACTGTGTGGTTGTAAATGAAATGACCACTGGGGGGGGGGGGGCACATGCAGACCACACACAATGGGAAAGGGAGAAAGGAACGCATTTAACTGTGGGAAGGGGTTTGTTCTGCCAGGACAACAGTAGTCTAAATATAAATCCATAGCTCTTGCTGAGAGGAGACCTGGAGAATGTTTCTGGAAGGAGAACCGAAGGAACCTCAAGGGAAAATAATGTGTTGTTTTTAAAGGATCATCTGGGGTGATGCTGACGCCAGTGGTCCAAGGACCACCCTTTGAGGAGCGGGGCCTTGGGGAACACAAGCCCTGAGACTGATTGACAAGAAAATATGTATCAAAAAGAAAAAAAAATGCAAACAGCATCATGGCTGGGATTTGTGTTGATGGGAACCCAACAGGGTGGGCCAGTGGGTTGGAAAACCATGAAGGATGAGAATAGGATGGCCCTTTTGAAGTAACTTGCTACCTAGTAATAAATACCTAGTACAAAGGAATTTGTTGGAAGTCCTTAAGAGAGACACACAGAAATATCCTCTTTACCTTGATTTTGTCACCTGACCCAGGGAACTCAGTCAGTTACCAAGAAGGCAGGCAAGAGATGCCCTATGCAAGAGAAAGCATCATGGAGCTGCTTTGTGTCAAAAACCAACCTAACAAATGAAAAGAAGTACAAAATACAAAGCCCACCGCCACCTGGTCATTGCCAGGCTAAAGGTGGGAGTGGGTCCCCACAACACAGTTCTGACCCAGCAGACCACGCCCACTCTTCACTCCCTAGACCACTCACAGGTCAGAGTAGGGGCAGGTGTCGAGGTCACCATGAAAGTAATGGGCATGCCACAAGCGACTGTGTTCTTTGGGTGCATTCTTCTCCCAGGTCTTTAATTTATTGCACGTGGTCTTCAGGGCATCAGGAATCCAGGGCAGCCCAATGTGTTCTGGCTCCCTTCCCATGGTGACCAGTGCAGATTTGGAGGGGAGGAGGAAACTATGGAAAAGTGGGAGGTGGAGGCAATTTGAGTTTTGCTACAAAGATCCTAGAATGTACCAAGCCCCACAGACACATTCCCCAGTTGCCTAGACAAATTAATATGCTTTTGAGTTAGGGTCAGTTTGCATGCAGAGCCTCTTTACTCAAATATATAGCCATATAATTAAGATTATTTTAGCTGCAAGTAACCAAAATCCCAACTCAAAGAACTAAAACAAAAGAAAATCTGTAGGGTACAAGACAGCGTTGAGATAGACTAGTTCCAGTGTTGATTAATTCAGTGGCTTGATGACTTCATCACTGACCCAGTGTATTAGTCGGGATTCTCCAGAGGAAAAGAACCACTAGGATTCATATAGATATATAGAAAGTATTTATTATAAGAGATCGGCTCATGCAGTTACAGAGGCTAAGAAGTCCCATGATCTGCCATCCGCAAGAGGGAGGCCCAGGGAAGCTAATGCCCATCACCCATTTAGGCCATCCCCCCACCCACCTGCCTCCAGCAACCCTCAGTTTGTTCTCTATTAACTATAGAGTGTCTTATGGTTTTTGCTTCCTTAAGCTCTGCTGTTCTCATTGTGTTGGCTTTATCCTTCAACTGACTCTTACCATGGTCACAAGATGGTAGTAGCAGTTCCAGAGGTTATAGCTAGATATGACAAAATCAATATAAGAAGAAGATGTTGGGGCGCCTGGTGGCTCAGTCAGTTAAGCCTCGGACTCTTCATTTTGGCTCAGGTCATGATCTCAGGGTCCTGCAATTGAGCCCTGCGTCGGGCTCCGTACTCAGTGGGGAGTCTACCTGAGGATTCTCTCTCTCTCCCTCTCCCTCAATCTCTCTCCCTGTTCACATGCTCGCTCGCTCTCTCTCTCTCAAATAAGTAAATAAATCTTTAAAAGAAGAAAATGTTTATTCTTGTGTATCTCTGTTAGGAATCTTTGCCATATTCCTCTGTATTACATATCTACTCTTGTATTAAAAAAAAAAAAAATCACTCCAAAACTTAACAGTTAAGGCAGGGATTGGCAAATTTTCTTTCCGTAAAGAACTAAATGATAAATATATTTGACTTTGTGAGTCACATAGTCTCTATCACAATTACTCAACCCTACTATTGTAATGGGAAAGTAGCCATAGACAATATGTGAATCAGTGGACATGACTGTGTTCCAATAAAACTTTATTTAAAAAACAGGCAGCAGGCCGGATTTGGCCTTTCACTTATAGTTTGCCTGGCTTAAAACAACAAACATCTTTTACCTCACACTGTATCTATAAGTCAGGATTCTGGGCACAGCTGAGCTGGGTGGTCCTGGCTCAGAGTCTCTCATGAGGTTGCAGTCAACCTGGGGCAGTGTTTCTCTGAAGTCTTGACCAAAGCTAAAGGATCTGCTTCCAAGATGGCTCCTTCAAGAGGCCTCATGATGTGTACCTGTCCACAGGACTGCTTAAGTGTCCTCACAACATGCCAGCTGCCTTCCTCCAGAATGTGAGATCCAAGAGAGAGAGAAAGGAAAAAGTCATGACCTGGTCATACATATTTTGTCATATCCTATGCTTTGGAATTGAGTCATTTGTCCAGCCCACACTCAGATAGGGAGTTAGTGTCTCTCTTGTGAGCGGTCAAAAGATATAAACAACAAGGTGATGGTATCAAATCAGTCTTGATTTCTTGGGCCAAATGTGTGTTCCATTTCTAACCATTGAGATTTAGCCTTATTCCTGAAACCTGTTTCTACCATGTACTTGATTTCTCTGTTCCCTGGACCTCATTTATTTGACCTAAAACTCCCCCAAGATGGAGAGAATCTTCAAGCAGACTCCCCGCTGAATGCAAAGCCTGGTGCAGGGCTCAATCCCAGACCCATGAATTCATGACCTGAGCCAAAACCAAGAGTAGGATGCTCAACCAACTGAGCCACCCAGATGTCCCCCAAGACTCTTTTTCACATGTGCTACTGGGAAGCCACAGGTCTGCCATGTGTGGTTGTACAGTGTGTACACTGTGTAAGGGACCCAGGTGAGATGAAAAATTGGGGCTGAAATCCAGCCTGTGCTCTGCTCATCAAGCCTTGTTCCCGAAGAAGGAAACAATTTTTGTCATTCTTTTGCCTGGAGGAGCCACCCTTGCAAGGATCTATGTAAGGTGACTTATATACCTGGGATGTTGATTTTCTCCATGATTTGTCCCTAACCTTGGGATATTTGTCTGTAACTCCAGCCTGTTGAGATTTAGTTGGATCCTGATTCTGCTATTCACCACATTCCCTATGTCTTCGTCACTTTCTGGGAGGGGGTTACACATACCCAGAGAATACATGAAACAATTCTTTCGGGTTCAGGTTTAAAAAAAAAAAACAGAACTTCTATTTCTAGAGGGTTTTATTCATCTAGAGAAAGAAAGAAATTAAGCCTTACTATTAGTTAATTAATTAATATCAGTTCATGTTTATAAATTAATGTTGGCAGGTGTTCACAATTTATAAATAAATATATGTATATTGAGGTAGATATTTGGAAGTTTTTATAGATGCATGATCAAGAAATATTAAAGACTATTGTTTTATATCATCATCTAAGTCACTGATAAAAATTTTAAATAAGGCCAGGCTGAAAACAGAACCTAGAGATGAACACTGATCCACTAGGCTGTGGGGATATCAATACAATTTGACCCAGCATCTAAGCCAAATCGACTCTTGTGTAACAGATACTCCACGCTAGGCAGCCTCTAAGACGGTCTCCAGTGACCCCAGCTCCTGCTTTTCATACCCACGTAAATGACATTTTGCATGACCGATCATGCAGCTTTGTAAAAATCCTGAGCCAGAGGTGTCCTACCAAGCCACCCCCAGGTTCCTGACCCACAGAAACTGTGAGATAAAAAATGTTCGCTGTCAAAGTTGGTAAGTCCAGGAATTATTTATAACACAGCAATAGATAACTAATAGACTCTTCTAAGTGATTTGTAATAGCTCTCTCTAAACTTGCAACAACAAGCAAGCCTGCAAACTAAACATTAGCATCCCAGTTTTACAGATGAGTAAAGAAAGGTTCAGAGTATTTAAATTGCTTTCCCAGGTTTAAAACAGCTAGTAAATGACAGGATTCAAATGTTAAACCCAGTTTGACTCTAAAATCCAGACTCTTTTCCACTTCCAATAAGTTATTCCCTTATCTAGCTCTATGACCTTGAGCCAGTAACTTCAACCTCTTAGTTTCCTCATCAGTAAAATTGGGAATGAAACAAATTATTCATCTCTAATATTATAAAATTTCATCCCCGTCCTCTGCTTTGGCCATAGCCCAAGAAGCAAGTTTAAATGATTTTTATGCTAGAGAATGCTGGTGGTGAGGGGTGAGGGTTTGAAGATCACTGATTTAGCTAAAGAAATACACTGAAGTCCGAAACCACTGAGACTTAGCAATCACCATTGTTTCTGTAACTGAAGCCAGCAGCTTCCCGAACGTCCCAGTGCTGCCACTCAGAGGATAAAAGGAGGATGCGGTCTATTTCTTAGGAGGAAAAGAAGCTTCTACTCTAACAGAGATTCCCCAGCGGCAACAAATGTAACGAAAGTAATAAAACTTACTTTTGCTGCAACTCAGCGTACATCCCTTAAAAGCGTGATGTGACAGAAAGAACATGGGGGAGCAATGCGGAGAAAGAGATAGCGTAGTGACAAAGAGGGACACCATGATGATCAGTGCGATAACTGTAGATGTATTTACACACTCTTTTTTTTTTTTTTAAGAAAGAGAGAGAGAGAAAGCACGAGTGGGGAGGAGGGGCAGAGAGAGAGGGATAGAGAATCTTAAACAGGCTCCACGCTCAGCATGGAGCTCAATGCGGGGCCTCGATCTCAGGACTCTGAGATCATGCCCTAAGTTAAACCCAAGAGTCAGTCGCTTACCTGACGGAGCCACCCAGGCACCCCAATTTGCACATTCTGAGATGCTGTTTTACTCATTTTGGTTTATTGTCATTTTCACCGGCTTTTCGTGTGTGTTCTGTTTTGAATCTTTCAATCTGTGCCACTGTGTCTTCAAAAACCAGTGCTTTCAGCTAAGCCTCAAACCCAAAAACAGGGGAGCCACTGCCCTAAGCCCTAGGACAATGGCCCAACTTGGTCAGGGAGGGGACCTTTCAGCAGAGGCCACGTCAAAACTCCCCCTGCCGCTTCGGCATCTTTGGGAGTTAAAGGAATAGAGAGTTTCCACTCTAACCTGATGAGGAGACTGCTGTCCTCATAACTGAGGACACAAAGTCCAGATAAATAAACAGGTAGATAAAGGTAGATAAAGGTACAACGAGTTCCTCTCTTCCTCAGTGGAAGAAGGCCCAATAACAAATCTCTCTTCGGGTTTGATAGTATTTAACAAGGCAGTCTAGTTGGAAGCTTATGGACTTTGCTGTGTGATCATTCATTTGTTTCTTCAACGGCTCTGCCACTTACTAGCTAGGTGAACACAGACAAGTTATTTGCCTTCTCTAAGCCTTCATTTACACCTTTGCAAAAAGGAGGGAATTGTGATACCTCCCTCATGTATTATTGTGAAGGTTAAAGAAGGTAGAACAGGGCACAGTGGTGCAAATAGTGGGGATTTGATAAATGCTTTATTTTCTTTTTTAGCATGCTGTTTTTTCTCTTAAGAAATTTCCATTTTTAAAAATCACTCCGACTGCTCTAGGGTGACCATATAAAAATAGAAAGAATGGAAACAAGGAGATGAGGCCAGAGGCTACTGCAGTTACAAAAGGGAGATACCAGTGGCTTGGACTCAGAGGGTATCAGTGGAAAGAGAGAGAAGTGGGTAGATCTGGGATGTATTTTAAGGCTTTGTATTTTGTACTTCCTCTTTTCATTTCTTGGGTTGCTTTTTGACGCAAAGCAGCTCCATGATGCTTTCTCTTGCATAGGGCATCTCTCGCCTGCCTTCTTGGTAACTGACTGAGTTCCCTGGGTCAGGTGACAAAATCAAGGTAAAGAGGATATTTCTGTGTGTCTCTCTTAAGGACTTCCGACAAATTCCTTTGTACTAGGTATTTATTACTAGGTAGCAAGTTACTTCAAAAGGGCCATCCTATTCTCATCCTTCATGGTTTTCCAACCCACTGGCCCACCCTGTTGGGTTCCCATCAACACAAACCCCAGCCATGATGCTGTTTGCATTTTTTTCTTTTTGATACATATTTTCTTGTCAATCAGTCTCAGGGCTTGTGTTCCCCAAGGCCCCACTCCTCAAAGGGTGGTCCTTGGGCCACTGGCGTCAGCATCACCCCAGATGATCCTTTAAAAACAACACATTATTTTCCCTTGAGGTTCCTTCGGTTCTCCTTCCAGAAACATTCTTCAGGTCTCCTCTCAGCAAGAGCTATGGATTTATATTTAGACTACTGTTGTCCCGGCAGAACACTCTTTTGAGCACTTTCCACGGTTAAATGCCTTCCCTTCTCCCTTCCCACTGTGTGTGGACATGTTACCCAGACTTGCGCTGTCCAATATGGTGAATATATAAACTTGGCCACAGTGCCTATTGGAAAATGGTTAATTTCAAGGGGATTCAGAAGTGGGTGGGAGGATAGATAGGAATAAAGGGGACTAAGAGTACACTTATCATTGAGTAATATATAGACTGCCCACAGCGGTCATTTCATTTACAACCGCAAAGCTGTCTGAACATCAAGCAACTCGTCCATGTGGTGGCGAGCTTGGCTGTTTTCTGCTCCTCGCTGACCTACCTTGCCCACATACCGTGAGGTTTTAAGGATTTACTGTAGGGCCGAAGGAAAGCTAAAAATCCCTGTTAAAATTTATATTTAGCTTATTTCATCCCAAAGAAGCAAACTTGGCCCAATCCTGTCTAGATTATCATTGTCCAAAGAACTTTCAGTGAAGATGGAAATGTCCTATCTAGGTGCTATCCAATATGGTAGACATTAGCCACATAAGCCTTTTGAGCACTTGCAGCATGGCAAGTATGACTAAGGAATTGAGTTTTTAATTTTATTTAATGTTTTTATTTTAATTCCAGTGTAGTTAACATACAGTGTTCTATTAACTTCAGGTGCACAATATAGTGATTCAACAATTCTATACATTATTCAGGGCTCATTATGATAAGTGTACTCTCAGTCCCCTCTTTCTATTTCACCTATCCCTAACCCACTTCTGATTCCCCTTAAAATTAATCATTTTTCCTGTAGGCACTATGACCAAGTTTATATATTTACCATATTGGACAGCACAAGTCTGGGTAATATGCCCCCTAGATGTTTCCCATTATAATTCCTTCCAATTATACAGACACAATTTACAGAATCTACAATTTGCTCTCACATTCACTTTTACGATCTTGTCCAGTCTTAACTACTTGACCAGCTTCTATTGACTGAGCTAAAACCTGGGGGGAAAAAGTTATCAAGACTCCTCTACTTCAGTTCACCCTAATACTATAACATTAAGGGATAACCCATTCTGACCAACTGTAAACATCACTATAAAAATTATATCTTCACATGTTTTAATTAAACTGGAATATTGGTCTTCTGCCTAAATTATGTGAAGTCAATTGTTATAGAAACTATGTATCATGTTGTTTGGCCATGCTGCCTATAGGAAAAACTATTAATTTCAAGAGGATTCAGAAGGATGGCTATGACCTAAACAAACTGGTAATAAAATCCACTGTCTTCTAGCCTAAAAACTGAAGTGTTCATCACACCACAGGTACTTAGCAGACATCTCAAGGTTGACTTAAGGAGAATTATAGTGGTGATTGTTAAAATTGAAAATAAATTTTAATTGTGTTTTATCTCCTATTTTATGCATAATAGTAATATTTCCAATTTCCTTTTCTCTTTTCTTCCTTTCTTTTCTTTTCTCATTTTCCCTAGGCTGTTTCCCTCCACAAGGCCTGCCAGGCAAAGCCTTATCATTGCCTAAAATCACACATAGATCGCACAAAGCATTTAGACCTGAAGCCAGACTAGCTAATACAAATTTTGCACCATTTAACAAGTTAAGACACTGTTCTGCTGTGTTGACTAAGCAAAGAAGCCTATCAAAGCAACCAATGCTTATTGATGGAATTGTTTCCAGCAATGATGCTTCGAGTGTGGCCCCTGGACCAGCAACATCAGCATCACCTGGAAACGTCTTAGAAATTCAAATTCTCGGACCCCAGCCTGGACTTTCTGAATCAGAAATTGTGGGGATGGGGCCCAGCAATTTGTGTTTTAACAAACCCCCAGGTGATTCTCATGCATGCTAAAGTTTGAGAGTCATTGCTCTAGAGGAGAATTTCTCAAATTCGGCACTCTTGGCATTTTAGGACTGATCATTCTGTGTTGTAGGGAGGTATCCTGTGCATTGTAGGATGTTTAAATGAGTCTCTGGAATCTACTGCTAGATTCCAGCACCATCAGCTTCATGTGACACCCCAAAATACCTCCAGACTCAATCTCCAATGCTATATATCCCCTGGGGGGACACAATTGTCCCCAGCTGAGAACCACCCTAGGGTCACAACTATGGCCTGGACTGGTCCAAGCCTAAATTATGACATATAAACAATCATGTCAATAACATATATGCATTCAAGTGTTCACAGGTATGTGACAATGGGACATAAACTAAGGTTAAATCATTTAAGGTTTACAAAGCACTTTCCTATATATGTCACTTGTTCTCACATTAATCCTATGCAGAAGGTAATTATCATCATTCTCGTATTACTCGGAAGGAAACTGAGATTCAAAGGTACTTGATGTGCCCAAAGTCACTGCCTGCTAAGTAGCCAGGCTGGAACTCAAACCCAGATGTTTCCTTTTCATAGATAAAGAGAAATATCTTATTAGATGGGTTATAGAGGGGTATTTCTATCCTTGAAAAATGTCATTGCTTTTGGAACAGATCCAATATTAGCTGAGATATAATAGTTGTAGGAATACTTACACAGCATGTTCAATATGAAACGCGTTGTGTATGCAAGAGCAGGGTAAGCCTGTCCATAGACAGCACGGGCTGTTACTTGGGAAGAAAATCTTTGGGACAGTTTCTGTGAGCCTTAGAGATACTGGGGAGATTTGTACTCAGATCAGAGAAGAACAAAACAACACAGCTAAACAAAGTCTGGAAGATTCTTTCTCCTTTAAACCACACCTTTTTGAGAAAGTGAAACAGAATCAGAATCATCGGCTGAACGAGAGAAAGAAAGAGAAAAACCCAGAACACCGGAGAGCCATTGTCCCGCTGTGACCCAGATCCTCACAGAATGAAGTGCTGTCCTACCAGCATGATGCTCCTAGGGAGCAGTGTGCAAAAAGCCCACAAGGCCCACAGCTTCCAGAGAGTGGATGTAATACTCATCCAGAGGCGAGCTGGGGATTTCCACGGGCACAGTAATAGACTTTGGCTTCTGAGTGAACATCCAATCACCAGCAGCCAACTCGCTGACCTTTGGACGGTCCTCCAACAAGGCCAAACTTGTTGCAGAGCATAAAACTGAAATTCTAAATAAAGATCAAGGCCAACTCAAAGTCACCATGAGACAAATGACCCCAAAGAAACCTTTTGATGTCAGTTCTTTTTTGCTCTGAGAAGAATGTGAAACCTCTTGCCTCTTCTTTAGAGAGGATTATTAATGGTCCTATAAACTGGAGTTTAAATCTGGAAACATTTCTAATCAGAGGAAAGAGCACTGGGCCTGGAGTCAGAAGGTCTGGGTTCTGGTCCTGGATGTTCAATAGCGAAACCACTCAAACTGCTCTGTGTCAGGTTTGGGTTTTATTTTTTTTTTTCCATGAAGCAGAGAGATGTGACTACAGAAAATCTAGGATTCCTTCCGTGAGTATAATACTCTTTTATCAATATCTGAAGCTTGCAGCTAACATACCCACAACTTGGGAAACACCATGCATGACGTGAAAAAAGCCAGGATTTTAGAGTCATTCAGACCTAGCATGAAATCCCAGCTCTGGTGTGTTCATTGGGCCACATAGGACAACTCGCTAACCCTTCCTATCCTCAGTGACCTCATCGTTAAAATAGAGGTGATGGTAATAGTACCCAACCCAAAAGGCTATTGTAACTATTAAATGTAATCATACGGATAAACAATTACACACAGTCCTTGGCAAGCAGGAAGTATGAAATAAATGGTAGTTGTTATTATACATTTGAAAATGAACACTTGGAAAAATAAAATCAAAGGGTTTTTTTAAAGATTTTATTTATTTGAGAGACAGAGAACATGTGTGAGAGAGAGAGTATGAGCAGGGGGAGGGGCAGAGGGAGAAGCAGACTCCCCGCTGAACAGAAGCCCCATTCAGGGCTCGATCCCAGAATCCTGGGATCATGACTTGAGCCAAAGGCAGCCGCTTAACTGACTGAGCCATCCAGGAACCCCCAAAATTGAAGGTTTTGATTAAAATCTCTACCTCATACTGTGACAGAAGGAATGAGAGCCACTTACAAATTGACTGGCTAATAAATATTATTGATATTCTATTAAAAATCTCTCAGAACTGGTAGATAAAAGTCTCTCAGAGGAACACAGGCCATTTCTCATGTTTCCTGTTTCCAAATTAATAGATAATTAAACATAAAGGGGCCCTGCATGTGTAACATCACTTTGTAATTTGCTGTGTCCTGCTAGTTTTTAGTTAGGGATAACACATACATACACAAAAGAGTGAGGGAAAAAGGAAGCCACCAGGATGTAGCAAATTTTTTAAAAAGCCTCAGTTCATAAAGGAGGACACAGGCTTGATGATCCTAGTTCCACATAAAGCAAGGAAGACATCAAGAGTGATTTTTCTATCAGCAAAAAAGTAAAAGAGCCTATACTTCTATGCCTTTTACGTATTCCATTTTGTAATAATTGGTAGAGGAAAGAAAGAGAACTTGGACCTTTTTTTATTGGATAGTTTTTTTTTTTAATTTCTATTACTGAAGTTTAGTTGACATACAATATTATATGAGTTTCAGGTGTACAGCATGGGGTTTTGAAATTTCTATACATTACACAACGCACAGGAGGGTAAGTGTAGCTACCATCTGTCACCATATAACGTTATAATGTTTTTGACTATGTTCCCTATGCAGTGCTTTCCATCTCTGTGTACCTCTTAATCCCCTTCACCTATTTCACCCAGCTTCCCACCTGCCTCCCCTCCGGCAACCTCCAGCTTGTTCTCTGTATTCATGAGTCTGTTTCTGGGTTTTGTTCATTCATTTGCCTTTAGATTCCACATGTCGGTGAAATCATATTGTGTTTGTTCTTCTCCGTCTGACTTGTTCTACTTAGCATAATACCCCCAGGTCCATCCATGTTGTCATGAATGACAAGATAAAAGTTTTTAATCTTATAAAATGATTTGTCCTCTTTTGGTAAGTGGATGGAAGGACCTAAATTAAGGAAAGTGCACCCTCTGCTGGCTATTTAGTAGAATTTTAAAAGACAACAGCACAGTGGCTCTCTTCTCCCTGTTGGACAGACCGCAGCATCTTCTGGTGCAGAGCCAGCCCCGACCCCGAGACCCGACGGTGAGGGTGGGAGTAAACAGATTTGGCTGTATTGGGCACCTGGTCACCAGGGCTGCTTTTAACTGTGGCAACGTGAATATTGTTGCCATCAATGAGCGCTTCGTAGACCTCAACTGCATGGTCTGCATGTTCCGGTATGATTCCACCCACAGCAAATTCCCTGCACAGTCAAGGCTGAGAACAGGAAACTTGTCATCAATGGAAAGCCCATCTCCATCTCCCAGGACTTAGACGCCACCAACATCAAATGGGGCGATGCCTGTGCTGAGTATGTTGTGGAGTCCATTGGGGTCTTCACCACCATGGAGAAGGCTGGGGCTCACTTGAAGGGTAGAGCCAACAGGATCATCATCTCTGCTCTTCCTGCTCATGCCCCCATGTTTGTGATGGGCGTGAACCATGAGAAATATGGTTCTCCCTCAAGATGGTCAGCAGTGCCTCCTGCACCACCAACTGCTTGGCCCCTCTGGCCAAGGTCATTCGTAACAACTTCAGCATAATGGAGGGACCTATGACCACAGTCCATGCCATCACTGCCACCAGAAGCTTCCTGTCTAGGAAGCTGTGGCATGATGGCCAAGGGGCTGCCCAGAACATCATCTCTTGTTCTACTGGCTGTAGGCAAGGTCATCCCTGAGCTGAATGGAAAAATCACTGCGATGGACTTCCGGGTCCCCACCCCCAACATGTCAGTCATGGGTCTGATCTGCCTCCTAGAGAAAGCTGTCAAATACAATGATATCAAGAAGCTGGTGAAGCAGGCATCAGAAGGCCCTCTCAAGGCCATGCTAGGCCACACTGAGGACCAGGTTGTCTCCTGTGACCTTAATAGTGACGGTCACTTTTCCACCTTCAAGGCTGGGGCTGCCATTGCTCTCAATGACCATTTTGTCAAGCTCATTTCCTGGTATGACAATGAATTTGGCTACAGCAACCAGGTGGTGGACCTTATGGTCCACATGGCCTCCAAAGAGTAACCAGCCGCAGCAAGAGCAAGAAGAGAGAGGCCCTCAGCTGCTGTGGAGTCCTTGTCCCAACTCATCCCCCATCACACTGAGAATCTCCCAACACCCACAGTTTCCATCCCAGACCCCCTGAAGAAAGGGAGGGGCTTGGGGAGCCCTACGTTGTCAAGTATGATCACTAAAGTATACTGTACCCAACCCCCCCCAAAAAAATTGCCACAGTGAACGAGTCTGTAACAATAATGAAGAATGCATAAGTGAACAAATGAATTACATGTTACATTACTACTTTTTCAGTTTTTACCATGGATTCAATAATGATGAAAATAAAGGCAAGAAAACAGGTTTGATAATGAGAAACTAGGATTAGGTCATGCCAACCCTTTCTTCTTTTCTTCTGTCCTGCCNNCTTTCCCTCCTTCCTTCTTTCCTTTCATTTTTTTCTTTCTTTCACTCTTTGAACCCCTCAGACACATCTTTTGTATAAATCCTATGTAAAGACGGAGGCATAAGGTCAAATTCAACTTAGAGATGCATGCTGCTTATTTCTATACAATGTCTTCATGAGGTTAATACGTCATTTATATTCCAAAGCCCAACTTCACAGACAAGATCAAGACACAGTAAGACCACAAACATTTACCAGCTACAAACTTAATAGAGTCAAGTGCATAATGGTAAGCAGCCCTCAACTTAGGAAGGGCTTATCCTCCCAAAGGCAGCTTATTCGCTGGTCATTTAGAAGTGGAAATCTTTTTCTCATTTGTTCCAGGGCAAGTTTGCAAAAATACAAATACACATTACACTAATAATACCATGATTTCCACCTCATCAAACAGTAATATAACAGTATCTTTATGGGAAAAGACAAATATAAGGCTCAACTTGGTATCTCAGGAGCCCACCCTCCTTTTCTCAAGCAGTATGAGCAGCCTTCCCGGTTTCTGGAATTAGAGATGAAAGTTACCTCTGAGAGACTCGTAGCACATAGCCCAGCACCGGTAGCTTGTTAGCTTTCTATGTTTCCGAAAGGAAGCTAACTCACTGAGACAATCACACCCAAGATTTCCAAACTAGAGAACAAAAGAAATGAAGGCAATTTCTTATCTTCGTGAGGTCAGAGAAAGCAGAACCACAAAAGGTAGACTGTCTTGCCTTCTTCAACATACACACACACACACACACACGCTTTTCCTTGTGTCGCCAAAATTCATCCATAAATTGGTCAATTGTAGTCTAAGACCTGTAATGATAATAATAACTGGGTTTCAGTAGCCTCAAGAAATATAGCATTAGTACTAAGGAATATATTTCCTATTAGCATTTTTATTATTTGCAGCGTAATTTATTTTAAAACCAATTTAATTCCGTTTAACCTATCAAATAAAGCTAGCACGGTTAAATTAAACTTTACAGGGTCTGAAATAACTTAAGGAGAGCTTTAGAGAAGGAGATTGGAAGAACCCAGAAATTATATTTATTCCTCACACATAATTCAAAACACGAAGAAAACGTAGTGCAAGGCTGCAAACTTGCGTACTCTTGGTCAAATACAGATCACATATCTTAAAATAAGCAAATGCAGGAAAATGCAACAAAGGTGATAGCATTTATTAGTTGCTGTTTCTTATGCTTATATTTAAACTTCTTAATCAAGAATATTTAGAACAGCCCACATTGTCTATTTAAGCTTCACTTCACATAAACTAATGAAAAAAATAAAAGCATTATCTTGATCAGAGTTATTAGGACATAAGTGAAATATTTTCACAGCTCTGCTCTCTCCTGAGGGCACAGTCTTGAAATTCAGCACTTTGGAGAAATATGACTATTATTTAATAGTGGTTCATAAAAAAGTGCAGAGTGGTTCAATAAAGAAGCTCTTAACCCACTCAATTAACTGAGTAGATTAAAACAGAACCAGAATTCCCCTCTTGGGCATCTAAGTTTTGTTTTCACTGTAACCCTTACATGAGTCCAGGTTTGATGTAAAGAGATCTATTAATCCATGTCATAGCATGGTGGTTAAGAAAATGGGTTTTGGAATTAAGCCTGGATGAATCCTTCGTGTGCCTCCGGAGTCGTGTGGCATAAGACAGATTTCTTAACTTCTCAGTGGTTCGGCTTCCTGCTCTGGAAACTGGAGTTCTTCATCTATTGAATACCTACCATGTGTCAAGCACTGTTCTGAGAGTTGGCAACATAATAATGAAGAACATGTATTGTCCAAATGCTCGGGAAGTTGACATTCAAATGGGCGGAGATAGAGAGCTTTTAAAATTTTTAAATTGACATGAACATTTTCAGGCAGTATTAGGTGTTAGGATGAAAATAAAGCAGAGTGATATGAAAGGAGTATGAGGAGGGCTCTGGACAGAGCTGTCAAGCTAAGCTTCTCTGGGAGGTGAGACTTCATCGGGGACCTGAATGACAAGGGGGAGCCGTCCGTGCCCAGGTCTAGAAGAGCTGTCCAGACACAGGGAGCCCGCTGGTGGAGAAGCTCCAAGGAGGCAACGAGCTTGGTGTGTTTCAAGAACAAAGCGAGGCAGGGCAAGTGGGAAAGAAGCAGGACGTGAGGTAGAAAGAGGTGGCATCACACTGAGCCTTAGGGGCCCTGGTATAGGGTCCGGTTTTTTTCAGTCCACTGGGAAGTCATCAGAGGATTTTCATCTGGGTGGTTTTAAAGATTAAATGAGATATGCTCCGTGAAGGGCTCCACACAGCAAACGCGTGGTGCCTAGTGTACATTCAACGGGAAGTATTGTCATCGTCATGGCTACGCCAACTACTCTGACATACAATACTGCAAATGAGGCCCCAAATCTTCATTCATCTAAATGTCAGGGGCACCTGGGTGGCTCAGTCAGTTGGGCGTCCAACTTGATTTGGGCTGGGTCGTGATCTCAGGGTCATGGGATGGAGCCCTTCGTCGGGCTCCATGCTCAGCACAGCGTCTGCTTGTCCCTCTCCCTCTGCTCCTCCCCCGATCGCACTCTTTTTTGCACCCCCTCTCTCTGTCTCTCGCAAATAAATTAACAAATAAAATCTTAAAAAAAGAAAAAGACAAGTCAGAGTCAAGCTAGTGTAAGATTACTTGAGAACAGGGCCTGAGCAGAGGCTAGGAGTCAATTACCAAGCACCATAAAGACAAATTCTCATTATTGTGGGCCCTCTTTTACTGTGATGTCTTTCTCATTATGATTATCATCAGTTAAACTGAAGTTGAATCTTAGGCCAGCACTGTTCACCAGCCTTGACTTCCGCCATCTGGAGTGAAATGACAATGTGCCTGTGGCAAAATCAATCTGAAGGAGCAAGACTTAATGCCCTGGTCCCCATGAAACGCCATGAACATTCCTTAATTTCTCCCAGAGCATCGTCAGGCAAGTGGACTTTCTATTTCCCAGGCTTGGTGAGAATCCTTCCACCGGTTTCCCAGAGCTGGTGGGGAGCAAACACTTACTGGGATGGGAATATGGAGAAGTCCATTTTGAGTTGGAACTCACATGGGTGCGCCAAAGATTTTTTTTTTTCCTGGCCACACTTGACCATCTGTGCTTTCTCTTTCTGTGAGAACACCATATAAAGCCATCCTTACTACGTGGATCATTTCGTTTACTAAATCATGGTTTATTTTTTCCTCAGGATATCACATGCTATTTTGGAGAAGGTTTTCAAAAGGTCTTAAGTGACTTGGCTTGAAATTGGTTTTGTATTAAGGGAAAGAACTGGTGTCCCAGAGTTTCAATCAGCACTTCAACAAACAGGCGACTGACCTCCCGCAGATTGCCCAGAGGTTGCCAACAGTAATAGTTGGCTATGGGACTTCCAGGGCTCATTTCTTTCTGCTGCTTTTCTACATTTTTCCTACCCTATTTTTAATGAAAACAGGACTATGGTTGAGGGTCTTACAGGAAGGGGTTGGGAGGGGGCTGGCATACAGCAAGGTCTGTTACCACCTCACATCTAACTCCTGAAGGTACAATGATGTGAACTGCTTGGTCTCTTTGTCTGGAAATGATTGTTTTTAAAGAATTTGTTTATTTATTTGAGAGAGACAGAGAGAGAGCACAAGTGGAGAGAGGGCGAAGTAGATTCCCCACCAAGAGGAGACCCTGACACAGGGCTCAAACCCAGGACCCTGAGGTCATGACCTGAGCCAAAGGCAGACACTTAATCGACTGCGCCACCCAGGGGCCCCTCTTTGCATGGAAATAATTAACTACCTGAGTTGTCCTTCACAGGAGTGGTAGAGAATTACTGTTCTACATCAAAGCTATCACAACATTGCTTCCAACAACACACTAACTTTGTAATTAGCATTCAATACTGTTCAATATAGTCACATTTCACTCATATACAATATGGGGGGAATGAGGTTTTCTCCGTAAATGAATTTTCCAGAAAAGTGAAGCTTCCCCCATCAAGAATCAAAAGATGTTGTTTTGTCATTTTTGATGAAATTTAAATGTATTTTACATGTTCAACAACCACTTAAATCAGATGCAAGAATCATTTGTTTTGTCTTTTCCCAGCCAATGATCACTTGAAGAGTCACTCACTGCTGCACATCATTGCTTCACCAAATAGCCCCACTTTGGCTGCTGTAGCTTCAAGCCTCCTTGAAGAATGTCAGGCCCTTGTCTGTCTGGCTATTACCTGTCACTCCTTACTGTTATCAGTAGGTCTGTTAGCCTGTGCATTCTCACACCTGTTCTCATTTGCCATGTGTGAGAAACTAGACTACAGTATAAAGCTTATGGGAATGAGGGGCATTTTTTGACAATAATTTTCAGTCCAAAAGGCCCCAGGTAATGGCCTAAGAGTCATTTTGTACCTCAAATGAGAAGAAAGTGGTGGGCTTGAGAAGGCAGTTTATTTGCTAACATGTTTTCCTTTTTCCTTTGTAATTTTTTGGCAAAGCTTAAGAGTCATCTTGAGATAAGTGACTGTGTAGTATTGCATTTTCTAAACATATCCTTTCCCTGTATCTCTCATTTATGCATAAATTATCTTATTCATCTCAGAAAGTTAATTTGTAAGTGTTGTTAGTCTGTATTTGCCTAAGTTATCAAAAATCCCTGCATGATGATGTAGAGGGATGAAAACATCTTTAGGAAGGGGACTTTTGGTAGCCATTATCCTTCTTCTTGATC